>NC_056731.1:936184744-936503949 GCF_019279795.1 Protopterus annectens | reverse complement strand
TTCTTGGTGTTTACTGGGTTACATGGCATCCAAGAAAGGGAAATGTCAGTGTGGGAGGCAGATTTCCCCATAAATTGCCACAATAGGTGCTTGATTTGCTTAGGTACGTCCAGTGACTACACGTAGTGTTAGATCTGTCAGGCTTTTGTTCCCATGACTTTACTTAGTCACCTTTCTTGCCTTTATATTTACCTTGAGTACCATCTTATGCCTTGGGCCCAAGGTACCATGGCAGAATCTGCTAGCCCTGAGGTACAGCCACAGCTTGACAAGGGAGCCAAGACGTCTTGGCCTAAGTCTGCTGCTTTCCATCCTCCACAGGATTTCTGTCTTGAGGTGAGTGAGAACCCAGAGGACAGCCCATTACCTTTGGTTACCTCTTCTGCGAACTTCTCAGAGGCCCATATGGAACCTGCTTTTGCATGTCCTTTGAGGCTTTGCAGAAGTCTGCTGCGAAAATTGAGGGGGACCTACATATGATCACTTACAAGGGGCCTAAAGGGAGTCCTCAAATCTTTGTACTGGAAGAGGTGCTGGGTACCTTGACTGAATCTAGGCAGGGGTTCGAAGCTCCTCGTTTTGTCAGAGTGGATGTCCATGTAAAGAAAAGACAAAAACATAAACATGTCAAGGACTTCACAGAAGGAATGGCAGTATTTTACTCCAAGCTTGTTTAATGCCATTATGGTGTTGAAACCTCCTCAGGGGATTTCACTTTCTGCTCCTCAATGGTCTTCTACCCCCAACAGGTTTAGAGGCCCAGAGACTTCAGAGATTGCTATTCTGAGGCTGGCGTCTTGGCCCTTTCCTCCCAGTTACATTCACCTTTAGATTATGGGTCCGAGGAGCAATCTGGAAGTTCTGATTTTCCTCTTGAGGATCTTTCTTTTGACACACTCCTGCTCATAATAAAGCATTGCAAATGGAATTTATTTTTATTCATTTTATTTTACATTTGTTGACAGGGTAGTCCAACTGGATACATGTCCATTTTCAGTAGAGTCCCGGGGAGATAAGCTCCGCATTACGCTAATAAAACAGGACAGGAAAAACTCAAAAAAAAAAAAAAAAAGTGAAATACATTGTTGATGGAGATTTTCATCTAAGAACTTAATTTTACAGAAATTGACTACAGAGTTTAAAAAAAACAATACAGTACTATTCACATGGTAAAGGGAATTGCTCCCAGGTTTCGGACATCCAGAAGAGGTCATAGACGTCATAGATTAGTACTAGGCTAACTGCCCTTGTGAACCATTTTAACCCTAGCCATTTATCCGTTGAGACTCAAACCCTGCACCTTGTGATTGTAAGGCAAGCAACTTGACCATTAGGCCACCCTCCCAACGGTATTATGAGTTGTTACAGATGGACTCTCCTAAACCTTCAACTATCCCTGCTGTGCTGGTTGCTGTATTAGATACCTTTTTCTGCTGTTTTCTGGCACCAGATTCTCAACCTCCAGCTCCTAAGGAACCTGGTAGGTTCTATAAGATGCTGGATAGTTGCAGGTTTCTGTATACATGCCTTTCTTTTGACCCTGCAGTGATTTCTGTTTCTACTGGGAAGCCGCCTAGGCTACTGCCTTCTGCCAATCTCGCTCCTTTGGTTAAGAACAGTAGAGCCTTGGAGCGGATTTGTTAAAAGGTATACACTTCTGCTGCCTTAGCCTTTAGGACCATCAACTACCACTCTCATGACAAGGTACCTACTGTTCCTTCTTTCCCAGGTTTGGAAGCCTGATGTTCATCGTGTTTCACTGTTGCAGTCATTACATTTGGGTAATCTGGCAGGTTGACCTCAGTCGGCCTGAATAACAAAGTCTTGGGTCCTGCGTCGGTTGCTGTCCCTTCTTCCATGACGTCAGGTCATCAGGGGTATAAAACTTGCTGCCAACGCCATTTTCATCCGTCTTTCTTGCCGCACGGTGCCTGAAGCAGAAGCAATTTGCAAGTGCCGGTCGGTCGACTCCTGAGATTTTCGTTTTCAAGTTTTAGAACCAAAGTCTTCAACCTAAAGCTAAGTACCCCATTGGGGAAACCTTTTCTTGCTCCATACCAATGTCAGTAAAAGTTAATAATTGTATTACTTGTGGGAAGCAAATACCTCATAAGGATTTTCATTTGTACTGTATTCCTTGCCTAGGCCCTGACCACAGCGTGCCTTGCTGTTGGTTTTGTGCTAAATTTAACCAACGCACTATTAAGCATCGGTATATTTTTGCATCTAAATATTTTGGCTCAAGATTTAACTTTGCAGAAATGTCGTCTGTTAGCAATCCGACTACCGGAGTTCACAAAAAATGCAAAGAAAAAGACAGACACACACCATCGAGGTCCAAAACCGACAAAGCTTCTCCTAAGCCAGTCGCTGGTACTCAGTGAGGCACTTTCGCAGCCCCTGATACCCACTACTTTTGATTCGCAGGCCTCTAGTGAGACCCATTCGGAGTCCGGTATGCCGCGAGACACTTCAAGTATTGAACCCGCGGATGTCTTTCCCTCAGATGGGTCCGTAGCCGCTGAGCAGGCACCGGCTGCTAAGTGTGTTTTTAGGCCTAATGATTTTTATATTAAACTACGCCATCCTCAAAAACAAGACCAAGACCAACTTGTCTAAAAAAAGATGCATGGGCCACGTGCTCAGGCCCCTATGCCTAAAAAACAAATTATCAAAATGGCTGAGGATTTAATTACCTTGATCACGGGTTCCCAACCCCCTCCTGCTGAGTGACGTAGGCAAGACACTGATTATGAATCTTCAGATCAGGTTTCCATTTCTTCTGATCAGGAATTATCTATTCCACATTATGAGGCCTCTGATGCAGAAGAATCCATCCCTTCTGCTTCTCCTCCTGAGGATTTTTCTTTTGGAGAAACTTTGCATACCTTAGGGGAGCATTTTCATTGGGAGAGTCAGGATTTTTCAAAATCCAAAAAGAGGCTTAGGGATTTCCTTCTTCCTCAGCATAGGCCTTTGGCTATACCTCCAGTTCGACATTGTTGATGATTTCTCAGAATCCAGCATGGCTCCTGATTCCCTGCCTCCGGCTCCTAGTAAGCCAGACAGATATTACAGGGTTCCTGACTCCCAGAAATTTCTTTTTAAAAAACTCTACTGCTGACCCTGAAACAGTTTCTCAGGTTCCCAAGGGTGTTAAGGCTTCTACTGCTAAAAATCCTACCCCTTCTGATAGAGACTTCAGGCCGCTGGATAGATGGGGTAAGAAGATTTACACGTCTGCAACCCTGGCAATCAAGTCTTTAAACTGTCAATTCCATATGCTTAAATATCAGCAGCATGCCATGGCTTTACTTAAACAGAAAATGATGTTGATTTCTGATAATGTGGAAAATGAAGAGTTACAGGATTTATTGCATTCAGCTGAACAAGTTGGAAAGCATACTTTGCAATGTGGTTTTGATTCCTTGGAAGCCTCTTGCAGGGCCAGTATAACTGGATCTGTGATAAGAAGGCATGCTTGGCTCAAGGAGCAAAATCTGCGTGATCATGTTAAAGCAAAATTGTTGGATGCTCCTTTACGACAGGACAGCGTATTTGGTAATAAGGCAGAAGAGGTTTTGAAAAAGATGGAAGACAAAGCTAAATCTATGCAAACTGTAAAAGAGTTCCTACAAGTGCAGCCACCCAGTTTCAGCAGGTAGTCCTTTCCAGTACCCACCAGAGCCACTCTGGTCAAACCCAGACACTCCAAAGGCTCCAGGTTTCTGTCACAAGGAGCTTACAGAACAAAACAATGTGGTGCCTCCACCTCCAAATCTGGAAGTAACAAGGCGCTCCCCTATGGTAAACAGTCTCAATGACTTTCCTCTGACATTTCCAAACACTTGTCATTTGGCAGCCTTTTTGGGGGGAAAACTAGCACTTCATGCACAAAATTGGCATCTAATCACCCAGGACAAGTGGGTTTTAAATATAGTATCCCAGGGATACAGATTTCATTTCCACATGTTGCCAATTCCAAACGGAAGGCCAGATCTGCCTCCAAATCAGTGGGCAGAGGCCCAGAAACAAGTTTGTCCCTCATGGATATGGGGACTATTCAACCAGTGCTAGAAAAGGAAAAAGGACAAGGTTTTTATTCAAGACTTTTCCTGGTACCCAGAAAAGACAAATCATGGCATCCAATTCTGGATTTATCCATTCTAAATACTTTCCTGGACATTCCAAAATTCAAGATGCTTACTCTACAACAGTTACTGCCTATGCTAGGCAAGGATGCCTGGTTGGTAACTCTAGACTTAAGAGGCTTACCTGCATATCCCAGTCAGGGAATCTTACAGAAGATACCTCCGCTTCAAAGCAGGCTATTTATATTACCAGTTCTCTGCACTGCCCTTTGGCTTATCTACTTGCGCCCAGGGTCTTCACACAGTGCCTGGCACCAGTAATTGCATTTTGCAGACAAAGAAACATTCAAATTTATCCTTTTCTGGACTGCCTAATTCAGGCAGAATACAAGGATACTCTTCTACAGCATCTGGCATTTGTAAAAAGGCTTCTATCTTGCCTAGGGTACACCATAAACGAAAAGAAATCACAACTAGTACCCTCTCAAATTACATTCCTGGGTGCAAGCTTGAATACAACTGCCCAGATGGCTTACCTCATGCCAGACAAACAAATCCAGTTGATGACTTACTTCAGACAAGTGGCCACAAAATCCCAGTTATCTGCAAGACCATTTCTGCAGGCCTTTGTGTTCATGGCTTCCTGCATTCTTCTAATTCCATATGCAAGACTGCATATGAGGAAACTTCAATGGTACCTAAAAAGCTTATGGAGTCAGCATTGTCACAGCCTGGAAACAATGAATGTTAAGTTGTCTATCTCGCCATCTTTCTTGCTGGTTGGGTTCGGAGCCGATCCTCTGCTCTGACTCTGCCATCTTCAGTAGCTCGAGAGCTGCCTACTGGCTCGAGGCCCCTCTATATCCCATGATGCCTGGCGCTAGATACCCAGATCTCGTTTGCCGCTCCTGCTGCGAGGTTGCTTTTACTGGCTCAGGTTGTATTTTTCTATTTTATTGTTAGCTTTTAAAAAAAAAATGACCTGTATTGGTTTCTTCAAGGTAGCCGTTTTTAATTAGAGGCTAATCCTTGTTCTTTTATATTGTAGTTTTATTAGAAATTATTTATCAACAGCTTTACTTACTTTTTCTTCTATATAGTGTGCGTGTGCGGTTAGGGTGTGTTAACTTGTGTTGAGTGCGTGTGTTTTTTGCTAGTTACCTACTTCCCTTTGATTGCTTTTTCTCTGTGATTGACTTTCCTTTTTACAGGAATGTCCAAAGATATGAAAGTATTTGGATTCAAGAAGTGTGACTCATGCTGTCAGAAGATGTCACTGACAGATGGTCACACTTCTTGTGTCTATTGTTTGGGCGCCCTACACCTGCAGGACTCTTGTTCGGTGTGTCATGTCTTTAGTCCAAGAGTCCTGCAGGAGCGTAGGAATAAGCTAATCCTTAGGAGTTTGCTCAAACCTGAAGGGTCACCGGCTAAGGCCCAGCCAGTGAAACCCTCTAAGCCAACAAAGCATTCGGCTCCCAGTTCGGAGCCGGTGTCTGGCGTGGCATCTGCTTCAACTTCTGTTCCGGCGGGAACCGAAGTACCTGTGTCCCAGTCGGCCCCGACTCTAGTGTTGGAACCGTCAGGGAGCCGAAAATGCTCTAGATCTCTATCCCTAGAGTAGATACGCTCGGCTCTGGGGTCGCATCGATTACAGTCAGAGCGAAGTCATCGATCCCACTCTTCTCGGTCTTCTAGACTATCTGACTACGATTTGGAGAGAGTAGTGAGCAGACTTCTAAAATCGCAGGCCCTGGCAAAAATGTTATCCAGCCCCCCTCATCAGGGTTTGGCTCCGCCTGTCATTGCAGTAGTTCCTCCTTCGACTCATTCTTTGAGTTCGGAGCCAGAGCTTGCTGGGGCTCGGATCGTGGAACCGTCAGTGCCGATACCTACCCTTTCGGTTCCGTCGTCTGTTCCGATCGCCTCCATGGTGCTGTCCTTGGAGGGATCCGGGTGCCGGGACTCTCTCGTCTGCTCCAAGGGGGTGAGTGGCATCGGACCCTTGTCCTGACCCCGTTCTCCCTCTCGGAGCTTCGACGCAGGTGAGTTCGGCTCCTACATCGGCTTTGGAGCTGTTCCTCCCTGTGCTGGGAAGGATTCCGGTCTCTTTGGAGCCGGAGCCTTCTCCGCTATCGGGAAGGGGTGCCTTCGAGGTCATGAGGAGTGTGCTGGCCTCTGAGTCAGCCCCACGATCAGCCTCATCGGCTCCTCCCCCCATGGTGCCTGCGTCTGTTTCTGCCCCTCCTCCCGACCCCAAGCGTTGGGAACAAGCGCTCCAGGGCACCCCATTGGGTGTATCTTCCTCTTCCAAGGCCTCCCTTCATCATTCAGAGGAGCCCCCTCGAAAGAGGAAATGCAAGAGGAAGCATGTTGACTCCCCTGAGTCCGACACTTCAGATGCCGACTTATAGGATTCAGAAGGATCCCCGAGATCCCCCTCTGAGGACGTCTCTTTCTCGGACATCCCTGAGATACTTAGGCAGAGGGGGAACTGGACTACCCTTAACCCTTCTGAGGATGTCTGTATTCCTGGATGCATTTGGTTCCCAACCCTCCACCTCCTGGGTGTCTCCGCCTTTCGATCCACTGATGTCTGTGGTGGTTTGGAAGGCGTGGTCAGCCCCAGACAGTGGAACCAACTACCCGAAGACCCACAAGTTATTACTGCACCACAGGACAAGCAATTTCTGATGAAGGATGATGTTAAGTTGTCAATCTCGCCTTCATTCTTGCTGGATGGGTTCGGAGCCGAACCTTGGCTCTGACTCTGCCAATTACTAAAGCTCGAGAGCTATTTTTACCGGCTCGAGGCTATCCTATGTCCCATAATGCTAGGCGTGATATACCCAGATCTCGTTTGCCGCTTCAGCTACGAGGTTGCATCTTTTTGCCGGCTCAGGTTGTATTAAAATTTTTTCTTGGTTTTAGTCAGCTTTTTGGGCTAAAATATTAGCGATAGTGTTTTATAGTCACTACCCTTTAGATCCCTGTTTAGGATTCCTTCTTAGGTAGTTTTGATAGTTTTTTCCCTTCACCTAATAAGTCCTTGGCCAATCCTCTTTCATTCTTATTTGTCTGTAGTTCTATGTGTGTGCCTAGTTAGATTGTATTAATAAGTGTGGGTTTTTTGTTATATTATTCTGGTCCGTTACAACTTTTTGTGTGTGTGTGGTGATTGTGACTAGACCTCCCTTAGTTGTCCTTGTCTGCCAGTCATCCCTTTTTCAGGATGTCTAAAGACACTAAGGTCTCAGGCTTCAAGAAGTGTGACTCGTGCTGTCAGAAGATGTCTCTGACAGACGGTCACACTTCTGGTGTATATTGCTTGGGCCCTCTGCACCTGCAGGACTCTTGTTCTGCATGCCATGCATTCAGCCCAAGAGTCCTGCAGGAATGTAGAAACAAGCTTATTTTGAGAGGCTTGTTAAAGCCTGAAGGTTCCCCAGCTAAGCCTTCGTCGGGTAAGCCCGCCAAACCGTCGGCTCCATGTTCAGAGCAGTCGCCGAGCGGTGCTACTACTACCACTGCATCGGTTCCGGTCGGAACCGATGATTCGAGGCCTCAGTCGGCTCCTACTCTGCTGTTGGAGCCATTTTCGAGCAAGAAGCGTTCCAGGTCTCCTTCCCTGGAATCGGTCCATTCGGCTCCGAAGTCTCCCTTGTTATCGGAGCAGAGTCACAGGTCTCATTCCTCTCTGTCTTCCAGGCTGTCGGACCATGACCTCGAGAGGATGGTTAGCAGACTACATAAGTCGCAGGCGCTGGCCCAAATGTTGCTTAGCCCTCATCAGGCAGTGGCTTTCACTACTCCTTCGATTCCTCCTCCGACTCTTCCTGTGAGTTCAGAGCCGGAGATCGTAGGGGTCGGGATCGTCGGAACATCGGAGCCGATACCACCCCTTTCGGCTCCCTTGTCTGCTCCGATCTCTTCCTTGATGGGATCCGGGCGCCGGGACTCTCATCGGCTCCGAGGGGGCGAGTGGCATCGGACCCTTGTCCGACCCCGTTCTCCCACTCGGAGCTTCGGCGCAGGTGAGTTCGGCCCCAACATCGGCCTCGGAGCCGTCCCTCTCTGTGCCGGGAGGAGTCCTTGTCTCTTCGGAGTGGGGACCCCCTTCCCTGCCTGATAGGGGCTCCTTTGAGGTCATGAGGAGTGTGCTGGCCCCTGTGCCTGCTCCACGGTCGGCTCCTTCGGCTCCTCCCTCTATGGTGCCTGCTTCAGTCTCTACCCGCTCTCTCGATCCCGAGCGTGGAGAACCGATGCTACAGGTAGCTCCATTGGGCATATCCTCCTCTTCCGAGGCCTCCCCTGATCCTTCAGGGGAGCCCCCTCGAAAGAGAAAATGCAAGAGGAAGCATGTAAACTCCCCTGAGTTGGTCACATCGGACACTGACTTGGATGACTCAGAAGGGTCCCCAAGGTCCCCTCTGAGGAAGTCTCATTTTCTGACATCCTGGAGATTCTTAAGCAGAGGGGAAACTGGTCTGCCTTTAACCCTTCTGAGGACGAGTCGGTGTACCTGGATGCATTCGATTCTCGCCCTTCCACCTCCTGGGTGTCTCCGCCTTTCGATCCGCTCATGGATGTGGTGGCTTGAAAGGCGTGGACGGCTCCGGATACTATGGAACCAACTTCCCGGAGACCTACAAAATTTATTACAGCCCCTTCTGACAAGCAGTTTCTAACTAAGGGCGTCCCTGTTGATGCCATGGTGGTGGCGTCGGCCACTAAAAAGGAGTTGGCTGACCCTTCAGTACTTGTCCATCCTCCTAATAAGGAATCTAGGATTATGGACAGGTATGGCAAGCGGATGTTTTCCTCCGCGACCTTTGCTATGCGGTCGCTGAATTATTTGTGCCATTTCACCCATCTCCAAAGAGACCTTCTCAAGGAACTGGGTAATACCTTACAGGAACATCAGCTGCGGGGTCTCAGGAAAAGATCAACTCCCAGCTGGGGACCCTAAACTCTATTGTCAACTCCTCCATGCAGCTCATTTCCTATGCAGCTGATGGAGCGAGTAGGGCTGCACACACAGGCATCGCTCTAAGGAGACATGCCTGGATGCGGCTTTGCAATTTTGCTGACCCCTTCAAGGCATCCTTCACTAACACCCTCTTTGATGGTTCTGCCTTGTTTGGACCTCAAGTGAAGGACACATTGACCAGGTGAGAGCAGGAAGGCAAGACTCTCTCTGCCATAGCAGTCTGTTTTTCTACCCCTTCTAGACCATCCCCTAAGGGTCAGAAGGGTGGGAAAATGTGGTTCCGCAAACCTCAGGGAGTACTGCCTGACGCATGTGGTGAGTTTCCCTCCAGAGGCAGAGGAGGGAACAATAATAGACGCTGCCCAAGGGGCAGGGGGGGTCCGCAGAATCAGGGTAGCAGAGAATCCTTCTCCGACAAACCCTTCCAGCACCCCTGAGGAGCTGCCCGACTGTCCACCTTCGGGGGAAGACTATCACTGTACTCAGAAGCCTGGCATTCCCTCACGCAAGACAATTTGGTATGGTCGATCATATCCGAGGGTTACAAAATTCCCTTTATTCAGAGCCATTCTCATGCCCCACGAGTGGTCTCTCAACCAGCTAGTAGCGGAAAAAAATCTTCAGGAGGTGGGGTCAGCCTTGCTGCGATCTTTTTGCAACCCCTCAAAACAGCAAGTGCCCAGACTTCTTCACCCTCTTACCTCTCCCAGGTCTTCCCCCCAGAGATGCTCTAGTCCACGATTGGCCCCAGGGTCTTCTGTATGCTTTTCCCCCTTTCCCTTAATTACTCAGCTAATCCAGAAAGCAACTGTTTTGAGATCCTGAATGATCCTTGTTGCCCCTTACTGGCCTCGACAAATTTGGTTCCCGTTCCTGCAAAGTCATCTACTAGACCAACCCTGGCATCTGGACCCAGCACCAGATCTTCTGACACATCAATCGGGCGGGCTGCATCAATCTCTTCAATCTCTCAACCTCACAGCTCGGTTGCTCCACTTCCAACCCTAGCCAGGCTTCCCTCAATCTCTCATTCAGTTTGTGACATCATCCTCGCTTTGCACAAGTCTTTTACCAGAAAGACTTATGCTAGCAAATGGAAGCGTTTCTCTGTTTGGGCAGGGGAGAAACAAATTGACCCTTTTACAGCCCCTGTCCATACAGTCTTAGAGTTTTTGGCAGAACTTTTTCAAATGGGATGATCTTCAGCCACCATCAGAGTTCAGTTGGCAGCCAATGCGAATTTTCACGTTGGATTGTCAGAGACCAGCATTATGTGTCACAAACTTTGTAAAGCCTTTCTAAAAGGCACCCTCTTACTTAGGCCCCCGGTAAAAGATCCTCCCCCACCATGGGACCTAAATTTGGTGCTGTCGTCTTTAATTCTCCCTCCCTTTGAACCTGCGGCTTCCTGTTCATTAAAGTTGCTCTCTTGGAAAACTCTGTTTTTAGTAGCCATCACTTCAGCGAGAAGGGTATCAGAACTTCAAGCCCTTTGTGTTCTCCCTCCTTACCTTGTTTTTCACAAAGATAGAGTGTCACTTAGGACTAATCTGTCCTTTTTACCCAAAGTACTCTCTGAAAAAAATCTGAATCAGACCATCGATCTTCCTGTTTTCTTCCCACTTTATACCAATAGGTCTGAACAGAAGTTACATTGTCCAGCCGTTCACAGTCAATTACGCTTCTGCCTGGATAGAACCAAGCAGACGAGGAAATCACAACAGCTCTTCCTGTCTTACGCGGAAGGGAAGCAAGGCCTGCCAGTTTCCAAAGTAACCTTGTCCAGGTGGTTGACCTCTGTTATGTTGATTTAGCAATTGAGGCATAAAGAGCTCCCTATTAAGCCCAGAGCTCATTCAACCAGAGCATTAGCTTCTTCAGTAGCCTTTCAGGCAAGATTGCCAATGGATTCCATTTGTGCAGCGGCCACATGGGCCTCTCCTCATACCTTCATTTCTCATTACAAGCTGGACCATGACCTCTAGAAGTAGGGCTGATTTTGGTTCTACTGTACTCAAGAGTTTGTTCCACTGAGCCACCCAGGACTAAGGTGCTAGGGACGCTGTCCCATCCAGCAAGAATGAAGGCGAGATTGACAACTTAACATTGAGAAGTTATGTACTTACCATAACGTTCCATGTTAGTTGTCTTCTCGCCTTCTTTCTTGCGTCCCACCCTCCATCCCCCTAGCTATATATATATATATATATATATATATATATATATATATATATATTCTCAGTCATGGTGGGGACATGTATGTCCATAGTGTTGGCTATCAAACAAGATCTGGGTATATCACCCCTAGCATTATGGGACATAGGATAGCCTCGAGCCGGTAAAAATAGCTCTCGAGCTTTAGTAATTGGCCGAGTCGGAGCCGAGGTTCGGCTCCGAACCCATCCAGCAAGAAAGAAGACTACAACTAACATGGAATGTTATGGTAAGTACATAACTTCTCATTCCCGTTGATGCCATGGTGGTAGCAGTGGCCACAAAAAAGGAGTTGTCTGAAACTTCATCTGTCCATCCCCCTAATAAGGAATGTAGGACGATGGACAGATATGGGAAGTGGATGTTTTCCTCAGCGACCTTCTCCATGAGGTCGCTGAACTATTTGTGCCACTTTACCCGCCTTCAAAGGGATCTCCTTAAAGAGCTAGGAGATACCCTTCAAGATCCATCAGCTGCGGGGGCCCAGGCTAAGGTTGCCTCCCAGCTTGGCGACTCTTAATTCGGTAGTAAACTCCTCTGTGCGGCTCATCTCTTATGCAGCCGATGGTGCGAGTAGGGCCGCAGGCACAGGCGTGGCTTTGAGGAGGCACGCTTGGATGCAGTTATGCAACTTTGCGGAACCCTTCAGGGCATCTTTCACCAACACCCCCTTTGATAGTTTTGCTCTGTTTGGACCACAGGTGAAGGATACCCTTACCAGGTGTGAACAGGAAGGCAAGACTCTCTCTGCTGTGGGAGTGCGTTTTTCCACTCCTTTAAGACCGTATCCCAAGGGTCAGAAGAGTGGGAAAATGTGGTTCCGGAAACCCCAGGGAGCCGTGCCTGACACATGTGGAGAGTTCCCCTCCATGGGCAGAGGAGGGAACAATAGACGCCGCCCTAGGGGAAGAGGGGGTCCACAGAAACAGGGCCAAAGAGAATCTTTCTCTGACAAGCCCTTCCAGCATCCCTGAAGTGCTGCCCGGCTGTCCACCTTCGGAGGCAGTCGGGGGAAGATTGTCGCTGTACCCAAAAGCCTGGCAAAGTATAACACAAGACAAATTGGGTATGGTCTAGCATATCCGAAGGCTACAAAATCCCCTTTTTTCACACTCCACTCATTCCCAACAAATCCCTACCAGATGTTCCACCCAATCTAAGAGATCAAGCAGTTCAAGAACTATCAAAACTGCTAAAAAAAAGAGCCATCCAGCCAGTCCCAGCAGACCAGCAAGGACCCGGAATTTACTCAAGGTTATTTTTGGTACCAAAAAAGACAGGGGACTAGAGACCCATTCTGGATCTCAGCAGATTAAACAGGTCTGTTCAAAGAACGAAGTTCCAGATGGTCACGCTACAGTCCATTTTTACCCTTTCTGGGTCAGGACAATTGGATGTGCTCCATAGATCTTCAGGACGCGTACTACCATATCAAAATGAACCGACGCTGCAGAAGATTCCTCCGCTTCCGTCTGGGAGCCAGTCGTTATCAGTTCAGAGCTCTGCCCTTTGGTCTCACCACAGCCCCCAGGGTGTTGACTAAATGTTTGGCAGTAGTTACCGCTCACCTGAGACAGCAAGGATTCCAGGTGTTTCCATATCTAGACGACTGGCTCCTTACTGTTACCACCAGACATCACCTGCTGCGAGCCAGAGACTACACCATCCAAATTTGCTCCAAACTAGGCATCGCAATAAATTTCGAAAAGTCTGCATTGTTGTCTTGTCAATCTATCACATTTATAGGTGCAAACTTAAATACTAAGGACATGTCAGCGAGACTTCCATTAGACAGAGTGCTAGACATTCGCCGACATGTGCAGCTCTTATTAGGATGCAAGAAAATTCAGGCCAGATTCGTCCTAAAAACCTTGGGTCTCATGGCAGCAGCTATCTTACTAGTTCCCCTTGCTCGTCTTCATATGAGGATTCTTCAGTGGATGCTGTTCACCCAGTGGTCTTTCCAACAACTTCCAATGTCACACAAGATCATGATCACACAGACATGCAAAAACCAACTTGCTTGGTGGATGGTTTCCCCATCAATTCCCCAGGGCAGACCATTTGCTTTTCCTCCTCCAGTGGCTACGGTGACCACGGATGCCTCCCTGATCGGGGGGGGGGGGCATTTTCAGGGCAGAACAGTCCAAGGCACCTGGCAGCCTCACGAGTACCATCTGCATATCAATGTCTTGGAGATGAGAGCCGTGCTTTTGGCATTGCAAGCTCTTCACAACTCTCTTCCCACCGGGACCATTGCAATTCAAACCGACAATATGTCTGTAGTGTGGTACATCAGCAATCAGGGTGGAACCAGGTCCTACCCCCTATGTCGAGAAGCACTCAGACTCTGGCAGTGGGCGATCTCTTCCCAATGGTTTCTGATAGCAGCGCACATCTCTGGGAAGTCCAGCGTTATAGCGGACAGGCTGAGCAGAGCAATTCTCATGCCTCACAAGTGGTCTCTCAGACGGTGGCGGACCAAATCTTCCGCAAATGGGGTCAGCCTTGCTGCGACCTTTTCGCCACCCCCTTCAACAGCAAGTGCAACAATTTATTCTCTCTCCTCCCTCTTCCTGGACACTCCCCCAGAGACGCTGTAGTTCACGATTGGCCTCAGGGACTTCTTTATGCATTCCCTCCATTTCCCCTGATTCCCAAACTAATTCAGAAAGCTACCGCATTGGGATGCAAGATGATCCTTATTGTCCCTTACTGGCCTCGACAAATTTGTTTCCCGTTCTGCATCATCACATTCTGGAGCAGCCCTGGACCCAATTCCAGACCTGATCCATTAATTGGGCGGGCTGCACCAATCCCTTCAATCTCTCCAGCTCACTGCTTGGTTGCTCCACTTCTGACCTTAGCCAGGCTTCCGAACATCTCCCACTTAGTGCGTGAAATCATCTTATCGCATAAGTCTACCACTAGAAAGACTTATGCTAGTAAATGGAAACGTTTCTCTTTCTGGGCAGAGGCTAGGAATATAGATCCCTTTTCAGCCCCTGTGCTCCAAATTTTGGATTTTTTAGCAGAACTTTTTCATGCTGGATGATCTTCTGCCATTAGAGTTCAGTTAACAGCAATTTCCAACTTTCATACAGGTCTGTCAGATGCTAGTATTATGTCCCATAAGCTTTGTAAAGCTTTTCTCAAAGGGACTACTTTACTCAGGCCCCCAGTGAGAGGTCCCCCGCCGCCGTGGGATCTAAATTTGATCTTGGCTTCCCTGATACTGCCCCCCTTGAACCTGCAGCTTCCTGTTCTTTGAAGTTTCTCTCTTGGAAAACCCTTCTTCTGGTTGCAATTACTTCAGCCAGAAGAGTTTCTGAACTTCAGGCTCTTTGCGTTCGCCCTCCTTACCTAGTTTTCCGCAATGACAGAGTTTCTCTCAGGACTAATCCTTCCTTCCAAAGGTTTCTTCTGACAATAACTTGAATCAGTCTATTGATTTGCCTGTATTTTTTCCAAATTAATCCAACAAGGCGGAATACAAATTGCATCAGTTGGATGTTCATAGACAGTTACGGTTTTACTTGCATAGAACTAAACAAATCAGAAAATCAGACCAACTGTTCCTGTCCTATGCTGAAGGTAAACAAGGTCTACCTGTATCGAAAGTAACATTATCTAGGTGGTTGACATCTATTACGTTTATATATCAGCTGATGAATAAAGAGCTTCCTGCTAAACCAAAAGGTCACTCCACTAGAGCTTTAGCTACTTCAGTGGCTTTTCAGGCAAGATTGCCAATGGAAACTATTTGTGCGGCAGCTACATGGGCCAATCCTCGTACCTTTATTTCACATTATAAGCTTGACGTGGCCTCCAGGAGCAGAGCTGATTTTGGTTCCACTGTTCTGAAGAGTCTGTTCCAATGAGCCACCCAGGATTGAGGTGCTAGGGAAGCTGTCCCAACCAGCAAGAATGAAGGCTAGATAGACAACTTAACATTAAGAAGTTATGTACCTACCATAATGTTCCATGTTAGTTGTCTTCTTGCCTTCTTTCTTGCGTCCCACCCTCCAACCCCCTGTCCTAGTAGACCGAGAAGAGTTCCTTATGTTTTTCTCACTGGCTGAGTCTTCTCTGGCTATTCCTTCTGACTAGCAGTCGCTCCAGTAGGATTTATGCATGCTAGGACAGGATTCTGTTGTTGTTGTTCTTGTTGTTCTTGTTCTTGTTCTTGTTCTTCTTGTTACGTCTGCAGTTAGACTTACGAAATGAGATCTGGGTATCTAGCGCCAGGCATCATGGGATATGGGGGGCCTCGAGCCAGTAGGCAGCTCTCAAGCTTTTGAAGATGGCAGAGTCAGAGACGAGGATCGGCTCCGAACCCAACCAGCAGGAAAGAAGGCGAGAAGAAGACTACTAACCTGGAACTTTATGGTAGGTACATAACTTCTTATTCCCATCATTCCTTGCTTGCAGCAAGAGTTCCTATGGTGGGTAGAGGCCTGTCACCAAAACAAGGGACTGTCATTCATTCCATCCCCTGCCACCCAAACCCTGACTACAGACTCCTCAGACTATGCTTGGGGGGGGGGGGCATCTGGCAGGGAGATGCATTCAGGGCAAATGGAGCACAAATCAAATGCACCTGCATATCAACCAGAAAGAGATGCTAGCTGTACAGAATGCTCTGACATCTTTCAAGGACTTTCTTAATCCAGGACAACTACTGATAAGGATTGACAACACCACAGTCATGTGGTACATAAACAAGCAGGGGGGTACCCATTCCTACCCTCTTTGCAGACTAACCATGGCCCTGTGGAACACAGCCTTGTCTTACCAAATACATCTACAAGCTCAATTCCTGCCAGGAAAGCAAAATACTCTGGCAGACGAACTAAGCAGAAATCTTAAGGACCCACACGAATGGAAACTGGATTTGCAAAACTTCAGCATGTTGACACGCAAATGGGGGAGCCCAGACATAGATCTTTTTGCCTCATCTCAAAACTATCGGACAAATTCTGCGCACGAATCCATCACAAAAAAGCTTGGAAAGTGGATGCTCTATCCTTCTGATGGAAAAACCTATCAGTCTATGCTTTTCCCCCTCTGCCTCTGCTCTCCAAGGTATTACTAAAAGTCAGACAGGAAAAACCAAAAATGATTTTGATTTCTCCAGACTGGCCTCGCCAACACTGGTACCCGCTCCTACGCAATATGTCTCACCTTCCTCCATGGTACCTGCCTCTGACACCTTATTTACTGTCTAAGCAGAACTTTAAAATTCTACACACTCTGCTCCAAACTCTGAATCTTGCAGCATGGCTAATCAGCTAATTTCACCAGTTACATCTCTCAGCAAACCTGTGATGGATGTCATTTGGAGGCTAGGAGGCCTAGCACTAGAAAATCTTATGCTGATAAATGGAAAAGATTCTGTGCCTGGAATCAGGCACAAGGAATAAGCACAGCAGTGACCAATATTCCTCAGATTCTGCAATATTTAACTGAGATGCTTCACAAGGGGCCATCTTTCTCTTCCATAAAAATCCATGCCTCTGCCATTTCAGCTCTTTACAACACAGAGCCTCCCCTCTTTTCTCATCCTCTGCTAAAGCATAAAACCTCCCAGGAGGAGGTGTTGGGAAAAACTCACCCTGCCTCCTTTTGAGCCAGCTGCTACTGCGGACATAAAATTTCTCTCTTGGAAGACGGCTTTTCTTTTAGCAGTCACTTCAGCTAGAAGGATCTCAGAATTACAGGCTCTCATGGCAGTGGAGCCTTTTATTTTCTTACCTGGACAGGGTAGCGCTCAGGACCAATCCATCCTTTATGATTAAAATGGTATCCAGTGTGGCTCTTAATCAGACCATTCATCTGCCAACTTTTTTCCCAAATCCACAGAACAAGGGGGAGCGGATTCTACATTCATTGGATGTACACAGCCAACTAAGATTCTACTTGAACAAGACAAAATCTCTAAGAAAATCTGAGCAACTACTGGTGGCATTTGCTACAGTGGCAGAGGGGAAAGGCTATCTCAAAGCAAACCATTTCAAAATGGATAAGCCATTGTATTTGTTTCTGCTACATCCATCATGGTAAACCTGTCCTCAAGGGGTTCAAATCTCATTCCACCAGGGCTATATCTACAGCCTTTCTCAGAGGGGTTCCTACTAGAGACTTTCTAGAAGCTGCTACCTGGAGCTCAGTTCATACGTTCACCAAGCATTACCATTTACCTCTCTTCTCTAAATCCAGAGCAGGCTTTGCCACTGCTGTCCTGCAGGGCCTTATAGCTGCTCTTAATGCTGTATAATTCCATCCTCCCAACCATAGCTTTGGGATTCTACCCAAATGTAATGACTCTAACAGTGAAACACGAAGAGCATAGTACAGTTGTGTACACTTACCATAAATGTAGATGTTCGAGTGTATTCATTATTGCTGTCCTGGTTACCCACCTGCCTAGCCCCCTACTTTTCTCTTTTTATACCTCTTCTTTCTGTTACTATGATCAGAAGCCTTTTTGTTGTATTTGCTTTTATTTGGAGGTATATTTTTTGTGTTCTAAAGTACATGCATATATATATATATATATATATATATATATATATATATATATATATATATATATTTATATATATATTTTCCTCTGCATTTGAGGGGCACCTGACATCTGGGGCAAGAAAAACTGATGAAAATGTTGTCGGCCGCATGTTTTATACCCCTGAAGATCTGACGTCATGGAAGAAGGGACAGCAACTGACGCAGGACCAAAGACTGTTATTCAGGCCGACTGAGGGCAACCTGCCAGTAGATTACCCAAATGTAATGACTGCAACAGTGAATACACTCAAACATCTACATTTATGGTAAGTGTACACAACTGTACTTTTCTGATATGCCTGACTCTGAGAGTAAAGCCTCAACTCTCTCCTCCTCTTCTCAGGGGTCTTGTCACTGAATCAAATGATTATGTTGCAGCAGATGCATCTTTTAGGGCTGCTGTATTGGGGTGCTTAATGAGGCGCTACTCCTGTATTCACTTTCAGGCCTTGGCAGAAGTCAAAGCGAAACATCTGTTCACTCCCTTGGATAAGAATTTGTTTGGTACTGCTGTGGTTGACCTTTTCAAGACCTTGCAGGATCAGGGTAAGGTCATGAAAGATATGAAGCAGATCTTTGTCTTCTCTGTTCTCAAATTTCAGAGGAACTACCCACGTAAGACTGCTTTTTTGAGTCGTCTAACTAGACAGTTTTCCAAAGGTAAGAAGGCTCCTAGGTGGGTTTTCTCTGGAAAGCCTACTCGGACACCCAGGCCCCAGAAGCAGTCTTATCTACAGCCATCAGAATGTCTGTCTTCCCTTCTCGGCTGGGTTCCCTTGTCTTTAATGCTTTCTCTTTTTATCTCAGTTTAGGAGGTGATTGCCACAGACACCTGGGTTCTATCCATAATCTGGCAGTTACTTTATGACCTGGGAGGCCTTTCCCTCCTTTTCTGGAATTCCTCAACCTCCAGTAGAACAGTTTTCTTATTTTCCATAGATTTTGCAGAGTCTGCTGCACCCAGGGTACCATTCAGCCAGTTCCGCACACAGTGAGGTCCCCCCAGGATGTTTCTAGTTCTCAGGAAAGAGAGATCTTAGAAACCTGTCCTGGATCTTTACTTAGTGAACACTTTTCATTTGTGCCTTCCTTCTGAATGGTATCTCTTCAGACTATTTTTGCCTCTGTTGCACCCCCAAGCCTTTAAGTATCCTTGCATCTGAGGGACATTCATGAGGTATTTGCATTTCTCTTTCTTCCTCTCTTCCAGTTTTCTTTGCCGTTTGGGCTTTCTATAGCCCCAAGAGTGCCTACTAAATGTCTAGCCCCAGTAGTCACCTTCTGTAGGCTTGAGGGCATTCAGATATTTCCATAGGTGGATGATGACTTGCAGGCTCCATCTCCCTTCCAGGCTGGCGCAGGATCTTCATTTTACCCACCTTCTGTTGCGTAGCTTGGGGTTCACTGTTGGGCTCAACATTGACTTTTGAAGGTTATCTCAGGATCATGGTTTCCTAGGCTGCAGATTTTAGATTGTCCCAATATTGCTATTTCTTCCTGCCTCCAAGGTTTTGTCCCTCAGAAATTTCATGTCCCTAGATAGTTTCTCAGAGCTTTGGGCTTCATGGCCTTCACTATCCCCATGCTTTCCTGGGCCAGGCTTCATATGAGGAAGTTTCAGTGGTACCTAAAAGCATTGTAGCCGCAACACCACCACCCGCCTAACCATCTTGTTACTCTTCCCAAACTGGAAATTCACTGGTGGATTCAGCAGCTCTCTCATTTCAGGTGTTCCTTTCCACCCACCTCAGCTGTCTCAGGAACTCTTTACACACATCAGAGCTGGGGTTGAGAGCCACTTCAGGTACCTGGAAGGTGCAATGCCTTTGATCCCCTCATCATAAGGTGGATCACATCAAAATCCAGGAAAATACTGGCTCGCATTCTGGTCCTTAAGGCTTTCCATGCACTTTGGGTCCCAGGTCCTTTGAAGGTTTATATGGACAACAACACAGTCATGTGGTATATCAACAAATAAGGGGGTTACAAGGCCTTACCTTCTCTGCAGGCTAGCCCTTTCAGGCATGAGACTAGCCGTCTGTCTACAGGCAGTCCATATACCTTGAGAGTGCAGTCTTGTGGCTGATTTTCTCATCAGGTCCAGGACACAGCGTCATGAATGGATGCTTCATAGGGATGTTTTTGGACGTAGTTCATCGGTGAAGTATTCCTCAAGTAGATATGTCTGCCTCCCCTCTGAACAGGCAACTTCCTCGGTCCCAGTCCCTTTGGCTTGCAAGGTGGATCCCATGTCTTTCTTTTGGAAGAGAATATTCCTTTGTCTTTCTTCCCCTTCTTTCAAGAGTTCTTCACAAAATTGAGGAGGAGACTCAAAAAAATCTTGTTAGGTATTCCTTTTGGCCCAGACAGCACTGACTTCGCCTCCTATTCCACCTGGGCAGGGGCAATCATCACAAGTTAATTCATCACAGAGATCCTGTCACACAGGACTAAGGAACTCTCCTTCACCCTCATTTGTCCATCCTTCAGTTGACACTTTGTGTGATTGATAAATAAAAGTCCTGTTTTCTGAGGACATGCTTAGGGTCCTGCAGAAGGCCAGAAATCCCAATACCAGCAAATCATATGTCCAAATGGAAGAGATTTTCTGTTTGGTGTCTTAAATATCACCAGGACCCCTTTTACAGTGGGGATCCCCTTGGTTCTTTTTTTTACATCTGTGAACTATTACTTGCTGGCTTGACATATACTTCAGTGAAAGCCTACTTGTCAGCCATTTCTGCCTGTCTGCCCCTTATACTTCCATTGGCCTTTAGATATGAGGTCAAGCAGTTTCCTAAAGGCATGCTTCATGTTAGAATGCCAAGAAAATCTATTTCTGCTGCTTGGAATCTTAATTTTATCCTTGAAAAGCTGACTCAGGCTCCCTTTAAGTTTGCCTCTCTGCAACAGAAACCTTCTGGACCCACACGAGTGGCAACTTAAGAGAAGTACCTTCACCCCAATACCTCAGAAATGGGAAACCCCGAAGGTCGACCTCTTTGCCACACTCACCAACCATCAGCTTTGCAAATTCTGCACCAGGGAGCATCACTGCATGGCTTGGACAGTGGATGCTCTGTCCTTCCCCCGGGTCAATCTATCTGTCTGCCTTTCCTCCCCTACCTCTCATCCCTAGGGTACTGCTCAAAATAAGAGAGGGTGTTCATCTCGCCTTCATTCTTACAGACCATTCTTATAGCTCCAGACTGGCCCCGACAACATTGATGACCCTTGCTGTGCAGCCCTTCCCCGCTGTCTCCATGACATCTTCCTCAGATTCCAAACCTCTTGACCCAGAGGGAAGGGGAATTCATGCATCCTCAGTTGCAGACACTCAATTTGGCAACTTGGCTTATTCCCTAACCCTGAACCAGTCTGCCTTCCTCAGTAAACAGGTTCTGAATGTTATCATTGAGGCCAGACGTCTTAGCACCAGAAAGTCTTGTGCAGATAAATGGAAAAGGTTCTGCACCTGGATCCAGGCTAAGGGAGCCAGTGTGGCACAGCCCTCCATCCCTCTCATTCTGGATTACTTAGCTGACAATACTATACAGTAGTCTGCCTTTCTCCACCATAAAAATTCATGCCTCTGCTATTTCTGCTCTTTTTCCCACTGAGCAGCCCCTTTTCTCTCACCCTTTGATCAAACATTTCCTCAGAGAGGCTAGCAACTTGTGGCCCCCCAGAAGGGCACCAACACCAGCTTGGGACCTTGAGTTTGTCTTGGAAAACTCACCCTACCCCCTTTTGAACCAGCTTCTTCTTCAGAGCTAAAATTTCTTTCCTGGAAGACTGCTTTCCTTTTGGCCATCACTTCAACCAGAAAAGTGTCTGAGCTGCAAGCACTCATTGCTTGTGGAACCCTTCATTATCTTCCATGCAGGCAGGGTTTCCCTCAGAACTAACCCATCCTTCATGCCCAAGGTGGTGTCTAGTGTCTTTCTCAACCAAGCCATTCATTTGCCCACCTTCTTTCCTAATCCCCAGAACAAGGGGGAAGGGATTCTTCACTCTAAATGTGGACAGACAGCTCAGATTCTGTCTGGACAGAACTAAACCCTTCAGAAAGTCTGATCAGTTGCTGATTAGCTTTGCTACAGGGGCAGAAGGCAAAGCAATCTCCAAGCAAATCATTTCCAAATGGATAGCACACTGCATCCATTTCTGCTGCAGACAGCATGGAAAGCCTTCCCCAATGGGATCAGGACACACTCCACCAAAGCAGCTTCCACCTCTGCAGCTTTCCTCAGAGGAGTCCCCGCCAGGGGCATCCTGGAGGCTGCCACCCTGGACATCTGTTCACACTTTTACCAAGCATTGCCACCTACCTCTGTCGTCCAAATCCAGGGCAGGGTTTGCCTCTGCAGTCTTGCAGGGCATCCTAGCCAGCCCCTTGTTTCCTTGACTGCCTCCACCCACTTCCTCAGCTTTGAGAATCTTCCCAGTTGTGATGACTGCAACAGTGAAACACAAAGAACATAGCACAGTTGCGTACACTTACCATAAATGTAGATGTTAGTGTATTCACTGTTGCAGTCCTGTCTTCCCTCCCTACATCCCCCTTTATTCTCTTTCTCCTTTTATTACCATTCTTCCTTGTTGTTGTTTCCTTGCAAGGGGCATATTGGTATTTCATTTCCACTTGTGGGGTTCTTCTACCAGAACCTGGCCTTCTACTTTGGGGTCTCCTGACAGGTTAGGGCAAGAAAAACTGATGTAATGGTGTCGGCTGCCATACTTTATACTACTGATGACCTGATGTCAGTCCTCAGGCAATAGCAATCGATGCATAAATACTAAGTATCTGGTATTTGGGGTGGCCGAGGGCTACCCTGGCAGGGATAACCCAAATGTGATGACTGCAACAGTGAATACTAACATCTACATTTATTATAAGTTGTACACAACTGTACTTTCTGAAACAATATGTAAGAGGAAAAATTAATTCAGGGAGTTTAAGATATTTCATGTACCCCAAGTAGATGGAAAAAGGGTAGCAACAATAAACAAGAGTCTTTTCAGCAAAGGGACAGACCAACAGTACTGAATGACTATGCCAGCATTCCTTGCACGTTCCTTCTCCCCCTTGTCAAATTTGTTCCCACAAAACTTGCCTTCCACATTCTCTGTTGGCAAAATATTGCTTCAGACTCCTAGTTGTTAAAAGTGGATGGTGCAGGAGGGCTACAGATGGCACTAGATGGAAACAACACCTTTCAGGGGGGTGCCTTCCTCAGGGTTTTTCAGTATTTACACACACTGGGAAGTTATAGAACTAGGTCCTTTAGGTCAAAGAGGCAACGGATTTGACTCCAGAATGTTTCTAGTACCAGAGAAAGATGCCTGTTGGAGACCAGTACTAGATTTTTAATTTCTAAACCTTTGTGAATGTTTCCCTAAGTGTTGACCTTACAGAATCTGTTACCTCTCATTCTGCACACGAGTTACTTGGTAACTCTAGACCTAAATGGTGCTTAACTACCATATTCCCGTAGCTATAGGCTTCAGGAAATTTCTAAGGTTCTCTTTCTGGGTCACATTATCAGTTTCCTGCCTACCCTTTGGTTTATTTATAGCTCCAAGGGTTTTCACAGAATGCCTAGCCTCTGTCATAGCTTATTGCAGACAGAGTGGCATTCACATGTTTCCTTCATCTTACTTATCTTTATAGAGTTTTATCCAGATTTCAGGAAGCATTAACATGGGTTGTGCCTGTCTTAACCAATGTGGGCTTCCATCTAAATATTGCAAAATCCTCCTTGAGTCCTCATTGGATTTTTTCTGGGATGCCTTGTACATCTTTTCAAAAAGCTTTTTTAACACAAGATAAGGTGCATCTTTAGAGAAGTTCTTCAAAAATTTTAGATACTCAGTTTCAAATTTCAGCTGTCAGATTCCTTGGGATCGCAGGGTTCATGGCTTCTATGATTGTCTTGATACCTTTTGTCAGATTGCACAAGAAAGATGATGGTTTCTATAAAGGCCATGGACCTAGCATTTGTTTTCTGTTTCAAATTCCAGTTTTGGGCTTTATAAAAAGGGAACTGCTTTAGTGGAGACAACAGTTTCAGCTGGACCCTCCTGTTGTCAGAATCATTTCAGTGTAGAGAAGTTAGATTTTGCTTTAGGTGCAGTTCCAGTGGGGTGAAAGTGCAAGGCCTATGAGATCTTTCAGACAGACCAAAGTTAATCAGTTTAGGAGAGCTGTATGCTATAGCTTTGAAGTCCCTCCGTCACCATTTATCCCCAGGAATTCTCCATTTGATTAGACAAGTCATGTGGTTTATAAACAAGTAAGGAAGTACGAGTTTCTTACCTCTTATACAGGTTGGCAGCAATAGCTTGGAAATTAGCTTTTCTGCATTCATTTAATCCTTCAAGCATTGTACATTCTGTCAGCAGAATATAATGACAGGCAAGCTGAGCAGGACATGGACAGATCTTTACGAATGGAAATTGAACAAAGGGGTCTTTCAGGAATTGATCCAGTAGAGGCAGTCACCTCAGATAGATCTACTTGTCTCCTTTCAAAGCAGGCAGCTAGACCAGTTTTGTTCCTATGCAGCTTGCAAAAAAGCATGGAAAATAGGTGCATTTTCATACCCTTGGAAAAGAATGTTCCTGTATGCGTTTCTACTAATTTCCAGGGTAATTCTGAAGATTCAAAAAGATACCCCAAAAATAAATGTGGTATCCCTTTTTGGCCCAGTAAACGCCTTTTATGGAATTGGCCAAGAGCAATTGGCACAAGCTACCTCACAGATGACTGGATCTACTCACACAAACTAGGATGGTAGTTATGATGCACCCCAAGTATCAATCAACTTCATTTGACCGAGTGGATGCTTTGATTTTAATACCCTTTAGGCACCTTTTTCATGAGGATGTAAAGCAGGTACTAAAGAAGGAAAGAAAACCTGCTACTGGAAAATCTTGTGGTATTGAGTTGAAACAGTTTTCTAATTGGTGTGTAGCCAATAACTAGGGCCTCATCAGGGTATTAGTACTACTGGTGCTCAAACATTTGTGTGAGTTACTTTTCTCTGGCCTCACTTATTCCTTTATAAAAGTCTTTTACTACGTGAATTGTGTGGTACATCTGATGTAGGCTATCGGATGTACCCATAAAAGTGACATACGCCCGCACTATCCTCAGAACTTGTTTGCTGCCAGTTGGATCGCCACTCCCGGATGTCGCTCTGCTGCTGGAATTGTTTTTTTTTCTCTTTAGTAAAGAAGTGCCCCATTGGGGAAACTTTTGTCTTTTGCTACTGTTTTCTCTTGGTTTAGGGTTAATGTCATCCAAGATAGGGAAGTGTGTATATGGAAGGCAGATTCAACACAAGGACAGCCACCAGTGATTTCGGTAGCCACTGATAAAGGCCTACAGATCTCTTCCTTCCACTTCTCTTCTCCCCCTGGACAAGGACAGTAGGCAACTAGAGAGGCTGGGAAAGAAAATATTTACTTCAGCAACCTTAGCTTTCAGGGCTCTGAATTACCAGACCCACATGACTAAGTACACCATGGAACGTATGATCCAGTTGTCTAAGATGGTGTATGATATGCCTGACTCTGAGAATAAAGCCCTGGCATCTTCCATTATTTCTGTATTCTCACAGGTGGCCAGACATTGCATCAAATGCAGCTGTGATGCAGTTGAGGCTACCTCCAGAGATGCAGCTTCGTCAGCATTTAAGAAGGTTTGTCTGGTTGAGCCTTCAACCCCTCCCTGAGGACATCACGGCGAAGCTTATGGATGTTCCTCTTGACATCACCTCTATGTTCCCTAAACCATCTGCTGAACTCAAGTCCCCACAGAAAAAGCGCAAGGAGTTAAGATCTTAAACATATCTTGATCGTTCCAGTGTCTAAATTTCATAGGAACTATCCTGGAAAACTGGTCTTTGTCCACAGGCAATCCTGGACCCACCCAATCCACACCCTCTAAAAGGAGAAAGAAAACCCCATCAGTTCTCTGCTTCTTCTGTTGCTTCCCAGGTGGCATAGCAGCCCTTTCTTGATGGAATGGGCTTCTCTTCCTGTCTCCCCAGAAATACTTTGCCACCCCCCCACCCCCACACACACAGCTACCCCTCTCCCTTCCTGCCTGTGAATCCTTTACAAAAACTGATACTTTATGGATGTTCTTCATGTTTCACTGTTGCAGTCATTACATTTGGGTAATCTGCTGGCAGGTTGCCCTCAGTCGGCCTGATTAACAAAGTCTTGGGTCCTGCGTCGGTTGCTGTCCCTTCTTCCATGACGTCAGGTCGTCAGGGGTATGAAACTTGCAGCTGACGCCATTACGTCAGTCTTGTTTGCTGCCTGGTGCCCGAAGCAGAGGCAGTTCGCAAGTGCTGGTCAGCTGACTCCTGAAATTTTCGTTTTCGAGTTTCAGAACCAAAGTCTTCCAACTAAAAGCTAAGTACCCCGTTGGGTAAACTTTTTTTTGCTCCTTACCAATGTCAGTAAAAGTTAATTGCATTACTTGTGGGAAGCAAATACCTCATAAAGATTTTCATTTGTACTGTATTCCTTACCCTAGGCCCTGACCACAGCATGCCTTGCTGTCGGTTTTGTGCTAAATTTAATCAACACACGGTTAAACATCGGTATATTTTTGTATATTTTTGCTTCTAAATATTTTGTCTCAAGATTTAACTATCCAGAAATGTTGGTTAGCAATCCGACTACCGGAATACCTAAATAACGCAAAGAAAAAGACAGGGACAAACGGTCGAGGTCCAAAGCCAATGCTTCTCCTAAGCCAGTCGCCAGTACTCAGTGAGATGCTTTTGCAGCCCCTGATACCTGCTACTTCTGATTCGCAGGCCTCTACTGAGACCCATTCGGAGTCCGGTATGCTGCGAGATGCTTCAATTATGGAAACCACGGATATGTCTACCTTAGATGGGTCCGGAGCCGCTGTGCAGGCACCAACTTCCGAGGGTGTTTTCAGGCCTACATATTTGTATATTAGACCGCCATCTTCAAAACTAAGGCCAAAATTTAAATCTGTCTAAAAAAACCGCCTGAGCAACATGTGCAGGCCCCTATGCCTAAAAACCAAATGACCAAAATGGCTGAAGATTTAATTACTCTGATCAGGGGTAGCCAACCCCCCCTTCTAAGAGGCCTAGGCAAGACATTGATTATGAATCTTCTGAACAGGATTCTATTTCTTCTGACTCTTCTAATGAACAGGATTTGTCTATTCCTACTTATGAGGACTCTGATGCAGTGGATTCCATTCCTTCTGTGTCTCCCACTCAGGATTTGTCTTTTGGGGAAACTTTACTTGCCTTAAGTGAACATTTCCACTGGGAAAGTCAGGATTTCTCTGAATCTAAAGAGACTTAGGGATTTTCTTCTTCCTCAGCATAGGCCTTTGGCTATACCCTCCTGCTCTAGACGTTGTTTTTTCAGAATCTAGTATGACTCCTGATTCTCTGCCTCCAGCTCCGTGTAAGCCAGACCGATACTACAGGGTTCCTGACTCCCATAAATTCCTTTTCAAAAACCCTGTTGCTGATCCTGAAACCATTTCTCAGGGTCCCAAGGGCATTAAGGTCTCTTCTGCCAAAAATCTTACTCCTTCTGATAGATATTCCAGGGCGCTGGATAGATGGGGTAAGAAGGTTTACACGTCTGTAACCTTGGCAGTCAGGGCTTTAAAATGTCAATTTCTTATGCTTAAATATCAACAGCATATCATGGGACTACTTAAACAGAAAATGCTGTTAATCTCAGACTGTGTGGAAAATAAAAAATTGCAGGATTTATTGCATTCAGCTGAACAAGTTGGAAAACACTTAGCAATGTGGTTTTGATTCCTTGCAGGCCTCTTGCAGGGCTGTTGTAACTGGATCTGTACTAAGCAGGCATGCTTGGCTCAGAGCAAACTCTGCCTGACCATGTTAAAGCAACATTGTTGGAGGCTCCCTTACAACACGACCGTCTCTTTGGTAATAAGGCTGAAGAAGTGTTAAAGATTGAAGATAAAGCTAAATCTATGCAAACTATGAAAGGTTTCTTACAAGTGCAACCTCCTAGAAACCTCCTAGATTCAGTAGGCACTGGCCTACTAAGAACTGGTCCTTTCCAGTCCCCTCGAGAGCCGCTCAAGTCAATTCAGGACATTCCAAAGGCTCCAAGTTTCAGTCACAAGGAACTTTTTGAACAAAACAATGGGGTGCCTTCACCTCCAAATCTGAAAGCAACAAGGCACCTCCCTGTGATAAACAGTCTCAATGACTTCCCTCTACGATCACAAAGAACTTACCTTTTAGCCGCCCCTTTGTGGGGAAAACTAGCACTTCATGAAGGAAACTGGCAACTTATTACCCAGGACAAATGGGTTTTAAATATAGTATCCCAGAGATACAGATTTCACTTCCACACGTTGCCAATGCCAAACGGATGGCCAGATCTGCCCCCAAAAACAAGTTTTGTCCCTCATGAACATGGGGGCTATTCAAGTTGACACTGGTATTACTGCTCAAAATATCCAACAACAACTCTATAACACACCAAACACTTTATTATAAAGCTTTCGGGTCTACACCCTTCATCAGTATAAAATAATCACATTCATCCAACATTTAAAAAGGAGATACAATTAGATCACATGCTCCAGCCATCCTATCACACCAAACAGTAATCAAATCTTAAAGAAAACATCAAATTAAGTAAACTTCATAAAAAACATTTCATAAATATATTCAATTTACCATAAACAATTATACATAAAATCATATATTAAAAATTAAAATATACGTGTACATAAACCTATGCATAGATATATAAATCTATACATACATATACACATATACATAATTGTCTGCACATATATACACACAGACTTGTATACAAACCTATACAGAATGTACATTTAGAACTAAATTGCACTCAAATAGCATGTTTATATAAGAAAAATATATATACAAAAAATTTTCAAACTTATAATTTCTCTCTTCGCTTTTTCATTAATACAGGCTTTAAACTAACAGCATTATTTAAACCAGGATTTGCATCAGCCTGAAGCCTAATAATCCACTCACTCTTTTAGCTCTAATAAATTATTCATATCACCTCTCCTTATGCCTATTTCCACTGTACTTACTACCCTAAATTTAAACCTATGCTCTTCACCCTTATCCGTAATATGTTTACTTAACGCATTTGTTAATATTTTCCTTCTTATATCAGATTTATGTTCTACAATCCTCTCTTAGCTTTCTAGTGGTTTTACCCACATAGAATGATGTACATAATGCACATGTAGCCAAATACACTACTTGTGCCACATTGCAAGTTGTTAGTTTCTAAAGCAAAAACTTCTCCACTTGTAGGGTGCACAAATACACCGTCACCTTCATATAAATCACTACAACAGGAACAATTATAACATTTCCTTGTTCCTATTGCCTTCCTTACACATTTACTTTTTACTTTAAAATCTTTATAACAAAGTTTTTGCTTCAATGTTTACGAATTCCTATATGCATAACTTGGCTTATCCCCCACTAAGGATCTTACCTCAGGCATAGCTAATAAAATAGGCCAAATTTTCTGTATTATATTACACACATTTTTTGTTTAAATTGTATATAATAAGATATCTCACAATGTTATCATCCCTACGTGCACACTCTTCATGTCTCTCCATTCCTCTAGTCAAAATTGGCTTGTACTTATTTTCCCTTTCTTTTATTACTTCTTCATAAGCTGTATCTATAATCTGTCTTGAATAACCATGTCTCTCAAACTCTTGAGACATAATTCTAGCCTGCTCTCTAAAGCTACTTTCAACAGTATTCAGTTTACTCATTCTTATTAGCTGTGCCTTCACTGTCCCTTTACAAATATGTGGGGCATGCATACTGCCCCTGTTTATATATCTCGAAGCATCTACTTCTTTCCTATATACCATGGACTCTAATCTGTCGCCATTCTTGAATATATATACATCTAAAAAACCTTACTACATATAATTTAAACACAAAATGTGTGTAATATAATACAGAAAAATTGGCCTATTTTATTAGCATTGCCTGAGGTAAGATCCTGAGTTTAAAGCCTGTATTAATGAAAAAGCGAAGAGATAAATTATAAGCTTGAGTTTGAAAATTTTTTGTATATATATTGTTTTATATATATTTTTATATAAACATGCTGCTATTTGAGTGCAGTTTAGTTCTAAATGTACATTCTGTATAGGTTTGTATACAAGTCTGTGTGTATATATAAGTGCACACAATTATGTATATGTGTATATGTATAGATTTATATATCTATGCATAGGTTCATGTACATGTATATTTTAATTTTTAATATATGATTTTATGTATAATTGTTTATGGTAAATTGAATATATTTATGAAATGTTTTTTATGAAGTTTACTTAATTTGATGTTTTCTTTACGATTTGATTACTGTTTGGTGTGATAGGTTGGCTGGAGCATGTGATCTAATTGTATCTCCTTTTTAAATGTTGGATGAATGTGATTATTTTATACTGATGAAGGGGTGTAGACCTGAAAGCTTTATAATAAAATGTTTGTTGTGTTAGAGTGGCTATTCAACCATTACCAGAAGAGGAAAAGGGACAAGGTTTCTATTCCAGACTTTTCCTGATACCCGGAAAAGACAAGTCATGGCGTCCAATTCTGGACTTATCCATTCTAAACACATTTCTGGACATACCAAAATTCAAGATGCTGAATCTTCTACAGTTACTACCTATGCTAGGCAAAGATGCCTGGTTGGTAACTCTAGACTTAGAGGCTTACCTGCATGTCCTAATCAGGGAATCTTGCAGAAGATACCTCTGCTTCAAAGCCGGCTACTTGCATTAACCAGATGTTCTTCGTCTCACATTGCTGCACAGTCATAACCTGTGGGTAGTCCGCTGTCCTCGATCGGCCTGAATACCAAAGAGCTGGGCTGGCGTCGGTCATTGTCACCTAGAGCTGACGTCAGTACGTCGTAGTACATAAGCGCATGACCGACGCCATTTCCCCAGTCTTTCTTGCCGCGTGGTCCGAAGCAGAAGCAGCGTTTGCAAGTGCCGTTCGGCGTTCTGAAATTTTCATTTATCGAGTTTCAGACCAAAGACCAAGTTGGGCTAAGTACCCCGTTGGGGAAATCTTTGTCTTTTCTTGCCTCAGTTATCCGGATGTCAGAAAAAGTTAATAATTGCATTTCTTGTGGGAAACAGATACCTCATAAGGATTTTCATTCTTTCTGTATTCCTTGCTTAGGGCCTGAGCACGACGTGGTCGGGTGTCGCTTTTGTGCTAGATTTAACAAGCGCACCATTAAACGGAGATTAGACTGTGCCAGGCTTGTTTTCGGTAAAAGGTGTAACTATAACATGCCGTCGGATCCTCCGCCCGCTACCGCTAAAAAGCGTAAAGATAGATCTTTGAAGTCTAAACCGGATGAGTCGTCCGTTGCGGACGCCGGTTCTCGAGCCTCGGTTGAATCTGTGGATCCTGCCGAGGGTTCGGCTGAATCCCATGGGGAACCTTTACTTTTACAGGAGTTGGCCTCTCAGGAGTTAGGCCCGGCTGAAGGTGCTTCTCAGGTGTCTGTAGTTCCATCTTTACAGAAGGTTATTAGGCCTTCTACTTCAGTGGCTAAAGCCCATGCTAAGGCCAAACCTTGTCATGTTGGCCCTGGTCATAGTTCTAGCTCTCCAGCCCCTGTTCCTAAAAAGCATATGTTAAAAATGGCTGAGGACTTGATTACTTTGATCAGGGGTTCTATGCCCCCCCCAGAGAAGAGGCCTAGGGTGGAGGCAGATTTAGAGGGGATGGATCATTCCTCAGACTACTCTGATTCCTCAGCTGAAGAAATTCAGGAATTCCCTTCTTATTTAGATTTGGATGCAGAGGACTCCTGTCCTTCTGCTTCTCCTCCAGAGGATTTTTCTTTTTCTGAGACTTTACATTCCATGAGGGAGCATTTCAAGTGGGAAGGTCAGGATTTTTCGGAAACGGCTCAGGGAATTTTTGTTTCTGCCACAGCATAGGCCCTTGGCTATTCCTCCTGTCTTAGAAGTTGTTCAGGATGTTTTTTCTGAATCTTCCCTTAATCCTGATTCTTTACCTCCTGCCCCTGTTAAGCCAGACAGATATTATAGAGTTCCAGAAGCACATAAGTATTTGTACAAGAGTCCTAGAGCTGATCCGGAAACTATTACTCAAGGTCCGAAGGGTATTAGGGCTTCTGTGGCTAAGAATCCAGTTCCTTTGGATATAAAGATTCTAGAGCTTTAGATAGATGGGGAAAAAAGTGTACACCTCCTCTACGTTAGCTATGAGGGCTTTGAATCGCCAATTTCATATGCTGAAGTATCAGAATTTTTTGTTAGGTCAATTGAAATCTAAGGTGGATGCTTTATCTGAGGGTATAGAGTGTAAGGAGTTCCAGGAGTTGGTTCATGCATCAGATCAAGTTGGCAAGCATTCTTTGCAGTGTGGTTTCGATGCTCTTCAGGCTGCATCCAGGGTGGCTGCTACAGGTTCAGTTATTCGTAGACATGCCTGGCTTAAGGATCAAAATTTGTCAGAGCATGTTAAGGCTCGGATTTTGGATGCTCCTCTTCAATCTTGAAGTACTTTTTGGTCCTTCTGTGGAATCAGTTTTGAAAAAGATGGAAGATAAGGCTAAGTCTATGCAGACGGTCAAAGATTTTATGCAGGTGCAGCCCCCTAAGTTTAGTAGGAATTGGCCGGCTAGAGGATGGTCTTTTCCTCCTTCGGATTATCAGTCTAAGGGCAGGTCTAGGCATGGTAGAGGCAGAGCTCACGCTCAGGGTTCTTTCAGACCTAGGACTTGGAGTTCTCCTGCACAGTCTTCTGGTGAGGGCAGGGGTCAGCCTTTTCGTAAACAGACCCAATGACCTGTATCTTCCACTGCCAGACCCTTCTCTACTGGCAGCTCCTCTAGGAGGAAAGTTGGGACTTTTCAAACAAAACTGGCATTTGGTCACCCAGGACAAATGGGTGTTGGATATAATAAATCACGGGTACAAGTTTTATTTTCACACTTTTCCTCCTTTCAAAGGCATGCCGGATGTGCCTCCTCAGCAAAGGATGGAGGCTCAGGAGCAAATTTCTTTACTTTTACAGATGGGGGCAATTCAGGTGGTCCCTCCGTCAGAAGTAGGCCTAGGTTTTTATTCCCGTCTATTCCTAGTGCCAAAGAAAGGAAACACTTGGAGGCCAATTCTGGATTTGTCCATTCTCAATACCTACCTAGACATTCCAAAGTTCAAGATGTTAACATTACAACAACTTCTGCCTATGCTGGGCGAAGATCACTGGATGGTAACCCTGGATCTCAGAGGCCTATCTTCACATCCCTATCAGGCCCAGCTGCAGGAGATTCCTGAGATTTCCGGCGGGTACTTCTCATTATCAGTTCTCTGCATTGCCCTTTGGTTTATCTACTGCACCCAGAGTATTCACAAAAGTTCTGGCTCCTGTAATTGCTTTTTTCAGACAGAGAGGAATACAAATTTATCCTTATCTGGACGATTGCCTGATTCTTGCTCAAAACAAAGTCAAGTTACTACAACATCTCCAGTATGCAATGGCAGTTTTAAGGTGCCTAGGGTATTCTGTGAACAAAATAAAGTCCAGTCTAGTGCCCTCTCAGGACATGTGCTTTCTGGGTGTGAGACTGAATACAGCTTCTCAGATGGCATTTCTGACCCCGGACAAACAAAGAACTCTTCATCTATACTTCCAGCAGTTATCAGTAATGTCCAGGCTGACTGCAAGGACAGTCCTTCAAGCCTTGGGGTTCATGGCATCTTGCATTCTAGTACTTCCCAATGCCAAACTGCATATGAGGAAGCTACAATGGTATCTCAAAAGTGTGTGGACTCAACACTGCCACGGTTTGGACACTGTCATTCGGATTATACCTTGCATCCAGAAGGAATTCTTGTGGTGGGCTCAGGAATGTCACCTAAACAAGGGACTCTCTGTGACCCGACCAGAGGCGAGTCAGATCCTAACGACGGATGCCTCTGACTTGGCTTGGGGAGCACACTTCAATGGGAAATGGATACAAGACATGTGGCCTCCCAAACTACTACATTTGCATATCAACATGAATGAGATGTTAGCAGTCCAATTTGCTTTGATGGCCTTCAAGGACCTACTTCAGCCGGGACAGGTGTTGATTCAAACAGACAACACAACAGTCATGTGGTACATCAACAAGCAGGGGGGGGGGCCCATTCCTACCCTCTTTGCAGACAAGCAATGATTTTGTGGGAGACTTCTCTGAGTTTGCAAATCAATCTTCAAGCACGGTTTCTGCCAGGAGCACAGAACTCCCTAGCAGATGTATTGAGCAGGCAAATTGTGGATCCCCACGAGTGGAAACTGGATCCTCAGGTATTCAAACAATTGACCGTGGCTTGGGGAACTCCAGACATAGATCTGTTCGCTTCTCCACTGAATTTTCAACTGCCAAAATTTTGCACAAAGATGTTCCACCCAAATGCTTGGAAAGTGGATGCTCTATCTTTCAGTTGGAACAACCTTCATGTTTATGCTTTTCCTCCTCTGCCTCTTCTTCCCAAGGTACTCTTGAAAGTCAGGAGGGGCAAGCCTTGCATGATTCTAATAGCACCAGATTGGCCACGTCAGCATTGGTATCCTCTGCTGAGGAGTTTAATTCAGGAGCCTCCTTGGCTTCTGCCACAGGTTCCTCATTTGTTATCCCAGTCAAACAATCATTTTCTCAATGTTCGGGTGCAGTCCCTGCATCTAACAGCCTGGCGTATTCTGTGATGGAGCCGGTGGGGTCTCAGCTTCCTCAACAGGTTTTAGATGTCATTTTGGAAGCCAGGCGGCCTAGTACTAGAAAGGTTTATGCTGATAAATGGAAGAGATTTTTTCTTTGGAGCACAGCAAAGGGCTTTGATGTTTCAGTGCCTAATTTGAGTTTTGCACTACAGTATCTTACTGAATTACTGGACAAGGGTTTGTCATTCTCTTCTGTGAAGGTTCATGCTGCAGCCATTTCTGCTCACTATGATTGTGACCCTCCTTTATTTTCTCACCCTTTGTTCAAACAATTTCTTAGAGGGGCAAAGAATATAAGACCCCCACGTGTAGAGCTCCTACTCCTTCCTGGGATCTCAATTTTGTGTTGGAGAAGCTTACTTTACCTCCTTTTGAACCTGCAGCTACGTCTGAATTGAAGTTTTTGTCTTGGAAGACTGCTTTTTTGTTGGCCATTACTTCTGCTAGGAGGGTATCTGAATTGCAGGCACTCATGGCAGTTGAACCCTTTCTGATATTTCATAAGGATAGAGTTTCTTTGCGGACTAACCCTACTTTTATGCCTAAAGTGATTTCTAATGTGGCCTTGAACCAGTCTATTCATTTGCCTACTTTTTATGCTGATCCCCAAAATAGGGGGGAAAAAAGTCTTGCATTCTTTGGATATCCACAGGCAGTTACGTTATTATTTGAGCAGAACTAAGGAGTTCAGACAGACTCAACAGTTATTTGTTTCTTTTGCTTTGGGTTCACAAGGGAAAGCTGTTTCAAAGCAGACTATTTCAAAATGGATTGGTCAATGTATTGCTTTTTGTTATTCTCATCATGGGAAGAATGTTCCTGCTGGGATCAGACCTCATTCTACTAGGGCTACTGCCACATCTACTGCTTTTTTGAGGGGTGTAGCTACTAAGGATATTTTGGAGGCAGCTACTTGGAGTTCAGTACACACTTTTACTAAGCATTACCATCTCCCTCTTTATTCCAAGTCCAGGGCTGGGTTTGCCACTGCAGTTTTACAGGGCATGTTAGCAGCTCCTAATGCTATTTAGTTTGCCAGCCTCCCTTTTCCTTTGCTTTGGGATTCTACCCACAGGTTATGACTGCAGCAATGTGAGACGAAGAACATAGTACAGTTTTGTACCTACCATAAATGTAGATGGTCGAGGATCTACATTGCTGCAGTCCAATTATCCCTCCCTCCTTCCCCTCTATAGTTTGTGGTTGCTGTGTTTTTTTTTAGGATTATCTTTATTTCCACACTGGTAGTTGTTGGGCATTTACTATTTTGGCTCTGGCCTTCTTTCATTCTTAAGCCTTCTGACATCTGGGGCAAGAAAGACTTGAGGATATGGCGTCGGTCATGCGCTTATGTACTACGACGTACTGACGTCAGCTCTAGGCGACAATGACCGACGCCAGCCCAGCTCTTTGGTATTCGGGCCGATCGAGGACAGCGGACTACCCACAGGTTATGACTGCAGCAATGTAGATCCTCTAACATCTACATTTATGGTAGGTACAAAACTGTACTTTCTCTGCACTGCCCTTTGGCTTATCTACTGCGCCCAGGGTCTTCACAAAGTGCCTGACACCAGTAATTGCATTTTGCAGGCAAAGAAATATTCAAATATATCCATACCTGGATGATTGTTTAATTCAGGCAGAAAATGAGGAAATTCTTCTAAAGCATCTGGGGTTTGTAAAAAGGGTTCTAATTTGTTTAGGGTACACCACAAACGAAAAGAAATCACAACTGGTACCCTCTCAACAAATTACATTCCTGGGTGCAAGCTTGAATACAACTGCCCAGATGGCTTACCTTACGCCAGAAAAGCAAATTCAATTGATGACTTACTTCAAACAGGTGGCCATGAAAACCCTGCTATCTGCAAGACAAATTCTGCAGGCCTTGGGGTATATGGCCTCCTGCATTCTTCTAATTCCATATGCAAGACAGCATATGAGGAAACTTCAGTGATACTTAGTTTATGGAGTCAGCATTGTCACAGCATGGAAACAGATTCCTATTATACCTTGCCTGCAACTGGAGTTCCTATGGTGGGCAGAGGCCTGCCAACAAAACAAGGGACTGCCATTCATTCTACCCCCTGCCGCCCAAACCCTAACAACAGATGCATCAGACTATGCTTGGGGGGCTCATCTGGTAGGGAAGTGCATTCAGGGCAAATGGAGCCCAAATCAAATGCACCTACATATCAATCAGAAAGAGATGCTACCTGTACAGAATGCACAGACAGCCTTCAAGGACTACTTCATCCAGGACTGCTAAAGGTAAAGACAGACAACACCACAGTTAATGTGGTACATAAACAAGCAGGAGGGGTCCACATTCCTACCCCCTTTGCAGACTAGCCATGGCGTTGAGGGGACACGGCCTTGACCTATCGGATACAACTACAAGCTCAATTCCTGCCAGGAAAGCTAAATACTCTGACTAAGCAGAAATCTAATGGGCCCACACAAATGGAAACTGGAACCACAAGATCTGAAGTAGGGACTTCATTTGTCAGCAACCTTTGGGATACGGATCCGATCTCGGATCCGAGCTGGCAACGTCTATCACAGCATAGATCTGAGCTCCTAGTTTCTCCCCTTACCCATAATCCCCTGCCTACCCTGACTGACCCCAGCTCTAGTTTGCCGCTCTTCAAGCAACAGCTAGATTCTAGAGCTCTTGGCGACTTTGTGAGAAAAAAGTTTTGTTTTTCTTCTCATCTGATTGAGTGGTTGTGTGTGCGTGTTAGGTTTACCCTTAACGCTAAAACTTTAGCTTACTTAGCTTAAATTTTAATTTTAATTTTTCCTCCCTCCCCGCTGGTCATAGCGTGTGTGTGTCTTGAGTGTAGGGGCCTAGTGAGTGTGCTTTACTTTAGTTATGTCGGAGGCCCCTAAAGCCATTTTTTCTAAATGCACCGAGTGTGGTCACAAGCTTTCACCGGCTGATGGCCACACTCTGTGCGTTGGGTGCCTTGGGGTTGAACACCTCTCTTCGGGTTGCGCGATTTGCATGGCGTTCAACCCCAGGGCACTTAAGGATCGGAGGTCGAAGCTGGTTCTGGTGGGCCTTTTACCCCCAGACTCTGCTTTGGCCTCCGGTACTTCGGTGGCCGCTACCCCCCGGTAACGGTCACTCCTGCCTCCCTTCCTCAGACTGGGACTCAATCTCCCGCTTCGGCTCCGGAGGATAGGGAGTCCAGGAAATAGAAGCGGAGGGAGAAGCACCTTAAGCAACGGGCCGAGGACTCTTCAGCCCCGCCCGCCGAGGGCTTCTCCGTCCAGGTCTTTTCGGTCTCCTCCTCCTCGGATCCGATCCCCTTGTTTCTCCCCGGGACCCGAGGAGGAGGTGACCCGGTCCCCGTCGAGGTCATCGAGGCGGCACTCCAGGTTGGCCTTGGCCTCTTCGAGGTCCACCTTTAGCATGTCAGATGCGGACATGGACCGGATGATGAGGAGATTCATCCAGGCCCAGATGCAGATGGGAGTGCTCTTGCCCACCCCCACCCCCTCCGGGAGGGAGCTCGACCCCTTTTTTCGCCCCTATTGCTCCTTCTCTGACCCGCCTTCCGGGTTCAGAGCACTCTGAGCCGAGCCACATTGGATCCGGGGGTGGGTCGGAGCCGACCGTGCTGGGCACATCGGCTCTGGCTCCCTCGAGTTTGTCTGATCCGACCTCTCGGAGCCGTGGTCCGAGCTTCGGATCCGAGGGATTCAGTGTGTTTTCGGCTCCGTCCTGTTCGGAGCACACTGGTCCCTCGGATCCGACGTTCTCGGCGCTGGGTCCGATCCCCCCTTCGGATCAGAGTGGTAGTCGGGTCTCGGATCCATCAGAGAGCGGCTCCCCCTCTGCTTTTGCTGCGGTGGAGAGGGCACTGTCGAGTGCTTCCAGGCCTCCGGTCCTGGCTTCAGCTCCCTCCCGCACTCCTTCTCATCTGGTCCTGGCTCCATTCATCCGGCCCTCGGGGCAGCCTGCCTCAGCGCCTCTAGGGGTTCCAGTGGAACAAGATACAGCCCGTGAGGACTCCTCTGACAGCCCCCCCGAGGAGGTTCCTCACAAGGCAAAGTGCAAGAGGAGGCACAGACTCCCCTGAGAGTCTCACCGAAGTTACGGACTTAGATGAAGGGGGAAGGCTCCCCTAGGTCACCCCCCCGAGGATGTTTCCTTCGGAGACATCATGGAAATGCTCAAAATCAGGGGGGGGGGTCTGCCCCCAAGGCTTCCTCTGATGAATCCGTATTCCTTGAGGTGTTTGAGGCAGGACCATCTACCTCTTGGGTGTCCCCTCCACCCGACCCCTTGGTGGATCTCATATCCACTAGGGCTTGGAAGGAACCGGACACCATAGAGCCAATCCCCGAGCGCCCGGACAAAATTTTGAGCCCCCCTGCAGAGAGATCACACTGGAGCAGAGGTCCCCCTGTGGATGCCATGTTGGTGGCTGCAGCCACCAAGAAAGAGTTGGCTCAGGAGAGCCCCACGGTTCATCCTCCGAGCAAGGAGTCTCGTGCGATGGACTATCTTGGGAAGCGGGCCTTCAGTTCAGCGACCTTCTCTATGAGGGCCTTGAACTACATGGCACACGTTATTTTGATGCAGCGGGATCTAATTAAGGAATACGCTGCTTCCCCCCCAAGGTCCATGTCGGAGGGAGACAAGGATCTGTACTCCTCCCGAATGGCCACCCTCCGCTCTATTTCTAACACGTCTATGCGGCTGTTGTCTCATGCTACGGAGGGAGCCGCTAGAGCAGGTGGAGTCGGGCTTGTCATGAGGAGACAGGCCTGGCTCCGTCACTGTGACTTCTCGGAACCCTTTAAGGCGTCATTCGCGAATGCCCCTTTTGATGGTTCTGCACTGTTCGGCAAAACCGTTCGCGACACTCTTGTCCAGAGCGAGAAAGACTGGAAGACTTTGTCTGCCGTCGGAGTCCGCTTCTCTGCGCCCCAGAGGTCCTTTTCCAAGAACCAAAAGGGTCAGAAGATGTGGTTCCGAAAATCGCATCAATCCTAGTCTGCTCAGGACAACCAGTTCTCTCGTGGCAGAGGAGGACAGGGAGGACGACACCCCAGAGGCAGAGGGGGGGTCCCAGGAATTTTGGGTCCAGAGAACTGTTCTCTGAGAGGCCCATGCAGAACCCCTGAGGGGTTACCCGACTGCTCCACTCTGGAGGCAGTCGGGGGGGCGTTTTTCGAGGCACCTAGCAATGTGGGAGTCCATAACAACAGATCGCTGGGTGCTTCGCATTTTATCCAGAGGTTACCAAATTCCCTTTATCGTAACCCCCCAGAATCAGAGGCCTCCCCGACGTACCACCCAGTCAGAGGGAGGTGGCTGCTGCAGAAATTCAGCAGCTTCTGCAAATAAGAGCCATCCAGCCCGTCCCCCCAGATCAAATCGGATCAGGGTTTTACTCCAGGTTCTTTCTGGTGCCAAAAAAGACGGGGGACTTGAGGTCCATCCTTGACCTCTCTCTCCTAAACCTGGCGGTACCCAAAGAAAAGTTCCAAATGGTCATGTTGCAATCCGTCCTCCCCTTATTGCGGGAGGACGACTGGATGTGCTCCATAGTCCTCAAGGATGCGTACTTTCACATTCTAGTGGACAGGCGTTCCAGGAGGTTTCTACGCTTCCGGCTGGGAGCCAGTCACTTTCAATTCAGGGCCCTCCCCTTCGGCCTCACCTCAGCCCACAGGGTGTTCACCAAAGTCCTAGCGATAATAGCGGCCCACCTGAGACTCCAGGGAATTCAGGTCTTTCCATACCTGGACGACTGGCTCCTTACGGCCCCAACAAGGCATCTACTTTGTTCATGCAGGGATTATTTCCTCATTCTGGCTCCGCTATTAGGATTAACCACCAACATGACCAAATCCTCTCTGATCCCTACACAGGTGTTGGATTTTATAGGGGCGACACTGGATTCCAGACAGATGCTTGCGTTCTTGACTCCAGATCGGCTTCGGAACCTGATGTTGCACGTGCAGGCCATCCTTCAACTGCAGACTCCTTCAGCGGAATTGGTCCTGAGGGCCTTAGGATCTATGGCGGCTGCAATCCCTCTGCTGCCATTGGCCCGGTTGAACATGAGGGTCCTGCAGTGGACCCTCCGGGTACAATGGTCCGTGTCTCGCAACCCCCTGTCTCATCCCATTTCCTTAAGCAAGGTTTGCAGAAGGTCGCTCGTGTGGTGGCTCCAGTCCCCCAATCTCCACACGGGACGTCCCTTCTCACTACCCCCGCCAGTCGACACAGTGACCACGGACGCTTCTCGCCTGGGGTGGGGGGCATTTTTCAGGCAGAACAGTCCAAGGCACGTGGAACGACGTAGAGACCTCTTTGCATATCAACGTCCTAGAGATGAGGGCGTTGCTTTTGACATTGCAGGCACTACACAGCTCTCTCCCGGTAGGGACTATTGCAGTACAGAGAGACAACATGTCAGTCATCTGGTACATCAACAAACAGGGGGGAGCCAGGTCTTACCCCCTTTGCCGCGAGGCCATGAGAGTGTGGGAATGGGCGATTTCCACCAACCGCTTTCTCATAGCAACGCACATTCCGGGACGGTCCAACATTCTAGCGGACAGGCTCAGTCGTACTATCCTGACTCCTTACGAATGGTCTCTCAACCCTCGAGTTGCAGAGCAAGTATTTGCCCGATGGGGGCAACCTTGTTGCGATCTTTTTGCCTCTCCTTCAAACACCAAATGCAACGACATTGGCTCTGATCCCCCCTCCGGGGGATTCCCCGAGAGACTCTCTAGTTCATGCTTGGCCTCCCGGCCTGCTTTATGCGTACCCTCCTCTTCCCCTGATGTTGAAATTATTGCAGAAAGCCAGGCAGTTGGGGAGCAAGATGATCCTCATTGCCCCATTCTGGCCTCGTCAGATGTGGTTCCCTTACCTATGGTCTCACCTAGTGTATCCACCATGGATTCTGGATCCCCTCCCGGATCTCATTTCTCACCCACTCGATCTTCCAACTCCGAACCTGGTCAACCTCAAGCTGACGGCTTGGTTGCTCCAGTTCCACTCCTCATAAGGACTCCCAGGATCTCATCGCCTGTCAAAGCCATTCTTGTAGCAGCTCACAGGCCTTCCACCAGGAGGGTTTATCAGAGTAAGTGGAAACGCTTCACCATTTGGGCAGAACACCGTCGTTTAAGACCCTTTTACAGCCCCAATAGCGTTGGTTCTAGACTTTCTAACCTCTCTCTTTCACCAGGGGGCTAGTTCTTCCACAGTCAAGGTACAACTTGCAGCAATCTCATACTATCACGTGGGGCAAGAGTCTGGCCCTCTTATCACTTCCAAATTGTGTAAGACCTTCCTCAAGGGTACCTTCCTCCTTAGGCCTCCAGTCAGAGGTGGTACCTCCATGGGATTTATCCCTAGTCTTACAGGCCTTGACTGGTCCCCCTTTCGAACCGGCGGCCACGGTTGATCTCAAATTTCTCTCTTGGAAGACAGCTTTTTTGGTGGCCATAACCTCAGCCAAAAGAGTATCGAAATTGCAAGCTCTTTGTGTCAAACCACCATATTTGGTCTTTCACCCGGATAGGGTTCACCTCAGGATCAATCCGTCCTTCCTACCTAAGGTATCTTCAGAAGCAAACATTAATCAATCTATCAATTTCCCAGTGTTTTTCCCCAACTTTCAAAACAAAGGAGAGTACAAGCTACATTCCTTAGACGTACACAGACAACTACGTTTTTATATTCATAGAACTGCTGATCATAGGCAATCCGATCAGTTGTTTATCTCCTTTGCCAAAAGTAATTTCGGAAAGCCAGTTTCTAAAGTTTCTCTCTCTCGATGGATCTCGAGTTGTATTCTCTTAGCATATCAGAGCTCGGGAAGGCCTGCACCTCAAGGAGTCCATGCTCATTCTACTAGGGCCGTTGCTACATCGGCGGCCTTTCAAGCTAGGGTTCCACTGGATGACATTTGTTCCGCAGCCACTTGGACTTCATCTCACACCTTTATCAGCCACTATAAAATAGATGTCTCCCGAGGCAGGGCGTCCTTTGGCTCTGCCGTGCTCCGGAATATCCTTCCATGAAGGCCACCCAAGATTTAGGTGGCTGGGGACTCTGTCCCAAAGGTTGCTGACAAATGAAGTCCCTACTTCAGATTAAGAAGTTATGTACTCACCATAACGTTCCATCTGAGTAGGTATCTTCATTTGTCTGCAACCATTCCCCCTCCTTCCCCCTGACCAAAATGATCGTTCTTGAGGTTCTTAGCATCTGTCCCCTTTGGGACACTTTTATCAGCTGTGCTATGGGGCAAACTTGATCTGAGGTCAGTCAGGGTAGGCAGGGGATTATGGGTAAGGGGAGGAGCTAGGAGCTCGGATCTATGCTGTGATGGAAGTTGCCAGCTCGGATCCGAGATCGGATCCGTATCCCAAAGGTTGCAGACAAATGAAGATACCTACTCAGATGGAACGTTATGGTGAGTACATAACTTCTTATTTTCAACATGTTGACACGCAAATGGGGGAACCCAGACATAGCTCTTTTTGCTTGACCTCAGAACTTTCAACTGGACAAATTCTGCACAAGAATTCATCACAAAAAAGCTTGGAAAGTGGATGCCCTATCAGTCTATGCCTTTCCCCCTCTGCCTCTGCTCTCCAAAGTTCTACTAAAAGTCAAACAATACAAACCAAAAATGATTCTGATTGCTCCAGACTGGCCTCGCCAGCACTGGTAACCACTCCTGCACAATGTATCACACCTTCCTCCATGGCACCTGCCTCAGACACCTTACCTACTGTCTCAGCAGAACTACAAAATTCTGCACACTCAGCTCCAAACTTTGAATCTTGCAGCGTGGCTGATCAACTAATTTCACCCTTGGCATCCCTTAGCAAACCAGTCATGGATTTCACTTTGGAGGCTAGAAGACCTAGCACCAGAAGACCTTATGCTGACAAATGGAAAAGATTCTGTGCCTGGAACCAATCACAAGGAATAAGCACAGCAATGCCCAATATTCCTCAGATTCTACAATACTTAACTGAGATGCTTCACAAGGGCCTATCCTTTTCTTCCATAAAAATCCACATCTCTGCCATTTCAGCTAATTACAACACAGAACCTCCCCTCTTCTCTCATCCTCTGCTAAAGCAGTATCTCAGGGGGTCCAACAGTTTAAGACCTCCCAGGAGAGCACCGGCCCCTGCATGGGGACCTCAATTTTGTTTGAGAAAAACTCACTCTCCCTTCTTTTGAGACAGCTGCTACTGCAGACCCAAAGTTTCTCTCCTGGAAAACAGCTTTCCTTTTAGCAGTCACTTCAGCTAGAAGGATTTCGGAATTACAGGCTCTTATGGCAGTGGAGTCTTTCATTATTTTTTATCCGGACATGTTGGCTATCAGGACCAATCCATCTTTCATGCCTAAGGTGTTATCCAGTGTGGCTCTTAATCAGACCATTCATCTGCCAACTTTCTTCCCCAATCCACAGAACAAGGGTGAGCAGATTCTGCATTCATTGGATGTACACAGACAACTTAGTTTCTACTTAAACAGGACAAAATCTCAAAAAATCTGAACTACTGGTGGCATTTGCTGCAGGGGCAGAGCAAAAGGCTATTTCAAAGCAGACTATTTCCAAATGGATAAGTCAGTGCATTTGTTTCTGCTATATGCACCATGGTAAACCTATCCCCAAGGGGATCAGGTGTCATTCCACCAGGGCTGCATCTACTTCTGCAGCCTTTCTCAGAGGGGTTCCTACCAGAGACATTCCTAGAAGCTGCTACCTGGAGCTCAGTTCATATGTTTGCCAAACATTACCATTTACACCTCTTGTCTAAATCCAGAGCTGGCTTTGCCACTGCTGTCCTGCAGGGCCTTATAGGTGCTTCTAATGCTTTATAAATACATCCTCCCAACCATAGCTTTGAGATTCTACCCAAATGTAATGACTGCAACAGTGTAACATGAAGAACATAGTACAGTTGCGTACACTTACCGTAAATGTAGATGTTCGAGTGTATTCACTCAATATATAATATTGCTCCCCATTTTGAGGGGGGGCACCTGACATCTGGGGCAAGAAAAACTGATGTAATGACTTCGGCTGCATGTTTTATTCCCCTGACAACCTGACATCATGGAAGAAGGTACAGCAACCGACACAGGACCCAAGACTTTGTTAATCAGGCCGACTGAGGGCAACCTGCCAGCAGATTACCCAAATGTAATGACTGCAACAGTGAATAACACTCTAACATCTACATTTATGGTAAGTGTACACAAGTGTACTTTTGGCATACTGTGCCTCCTTTCAGGGGTATCCCTCAACCTCCAATAGAACATAAACCCCTCTTCCCCCCTAATATTGGAAAACCTGTTAGAACAAGGCACAATACAACCTGTTCTCTCCCCCCAAAAAGGAACAGGTTTATATTCACACATGTTCCTAGTTGCCAGGAAGGAAGGGCTGTGGAAGACCCATCGTAGACCTGTCGCATGTCAACACCTTTCTGAAAGTGCCCTCCTTCAATATGCTTAACTCTTCAGACCCTCTTTACTCTTATCCTCCCTCATGCCTTCCTAGCTTCCATAGATATCAAAGGTGCTTATCTCCATATTCCCCTTCACCTCAAATTGAAGAAATGCTTGCTTCTCTGAGGGATCCTGGCTCTTTCAATTCTCTACCTGGCCTTTTGGTTTCTCTACACCCCAAAGAATCTTCAAAAAAATGCCTAGCACAAGTGGTCACTTCCTGCAGACTCCAGGGCTTTTAAATCTTCTAACTGGACGATCTTCTGTTCCAAGCCAACAACCTGGAGGAACTAAGAAACAACATACACTCAGCCATGGCTATTTTGCAATGCTGGGATTCACTATCAACTTCAACAGATCTACTCTTGCCCCATCTCATGATCAGGTCTTTCTGGGATGCAGATTCCAAACCGACAAAATGATGGTCTCCCCTTGGTAAAAGGCCCAGGAGATCTCTCTAATTTTTTTTTTGAGAGATTATCCTCTTCAAACACTTGTTTGCAAGAGAGCTTCTCTGAATCCTAGGACTGAAGGCCTCAACCATCCCTGTGCTACCCCTGGCAAGGCTCCACATGAGGAAATTCCAGTGGTTTCTGAAATCATTGTTGTCTCAACATGCCCACCCACTGGAATTTCCAATATCTCTGCTACCCAAATCTGCACAGATAGTGACTGTTCTGTGGTATCGAAACAAGCGGGGGGGGGCATGATTCTATTTCCTTTGCAGATTAGCATTACAGGCTTGGGAACTAGCATGCCAACTTCAAATATCTCTTCAGGCTGTCTATGTACCTTCCAGTCAAAACTTTGTGGCAGGCTCACTAAGCAGATCAGGCTTTACAGGGATGTGTTCTTGGACATCATCCACCAGTGGGATATTCACTAAATATACTTGTTTGCCTCCCCCTGAAGAAACTACTTCAAAAGTTTTGTGCCAGAGAACCACATCCTCAGGCATGGAAAGTGGACGCCCTGTCAGTTTCTTGGAAGGGGAAATTTCTTTATGCATTCCCTCCCCTACCACTCATTCCGAAAACCCTGCTGAAGATTCAACAGGGCAGAGCAAAAATCTTGCTGGTGACTACTCCCTACTGGCCAAGACAGTGTTTGTTCCCCTTCTGCTCCTAGGTAAAGTCAGTCATCATAAGTCACCTTACACACACACAACAGGGGCTTTCTCAGCCACCCACACCTGGAAACTTTTTAACTAACCCTGTGGATGATAGAGCCCTGATTCCCTTCAGACATTTTTATTCAGAGGATGGGCTTCAAGTCCTGCAGGAGGCTAGGAAACCCAATACGAGGAAATCTTACCTTTTCAAATTGAAGAGATTTTCTCTTTGGTATCTTGCTAGAAACCTGGACCCTCTTACTCTGGGATCCCCCTTTTTCTTTCATATCTGTATGAGTTGCTCAGTGCTGGCGTAGCTTACTTCTCTATAAAAGCACATCTGTCTGTTATCTCAGCATGTCTGGCGCTTTCACCTCTTTTAGCTTCCAGATTTGAGGCCAAATAATTTCTTAAAGATGTTCTCAACATTAGACCTTCAGGAAAATCTGAAGACCCCACCCTCCACCCTGCGATTTTAACTTTGTACTAGAGAAACTGACTCTTGTGCCTTTTGTTGAACCAGCTTCATCTAGCTCCCTCGAACACTGTACCTTGAAGCTGTTCTGGTGGATGTAACCTCTGCCAGGTGGGTTTTGGAGCTTCAGACCCTGATGGCTTCTGCACCCTTTCTGATCTTCTATAAAGACAGGGTTTCCCTTCTCACCAACCCTTCGTTCATTTCTAAAATAGTTAATGAATTGTCCTTAAACCAGGCCATTCATTTGCCTACCTTTTTCCCCACTCCCCAAAACAGTGAGAGAATCTTACATGCACTTGATGTACACAAACAACTCGGGTTCTACCTTCACAAGACTAAACCCTGTAGGAAGTCAGACCAACTAGTTGTCTTTCCACCCCAGGGCACTGGGGCTGCCTGTATCCAAGCAGAATCACGCACCAAAGTAGTAGCCAAAACAGGCATGAAGCAGCAGTACAGTCCAACAAGTTTAATGGTACGAATCCAGCCAACACAATACGATCAAGCACATAAACTTAAGCTTGTTGGACTGTACTGCTGCTTCATGCTTTGTTTTGGCTACTTTGGTGCGTGATTCTGGTTCTTTGTTTTTTTTTGCACACATCTGTGGATCTGTATCTGAGCAGGCCATTTCCAACTGGATCTCCAAATTCATTTTTCTGCTGTGCCTACCATGGAAAAGCCCTTCCTGACAAGGTCAAGTCTCACTCTACAAGGGCAATGTCTTCATCAGGAGTCTTCTTGAAAAGGCTGGACACTATCTCCATTCTACAGGCAGGAAATTGGAACTCCCTCCACACTTTCACCAAACATTACAAACTGGAATCTATTTCCAGATCCAGTGCAGGATTTGTCAGGGCCTTTCTTCATGGTTTCCTGGAGAATTCTTCTGCTACTACAACCTCCCTTTTTGCATGAGTTTTGCAGTGTTTACATGAGGGAGAATAGCAACAGATGAATAGAAGGACATAGATTAGTTATGTAAGAACTTACTATAATGATAGATGTCCTTTTCTTCTCTGTTGCAGTATTCTGTCCCCCTCTGCTTCCCCACTTCGGTTCTTGAATGCACTGACTCTCTCCCCCTTGGACTGTCTCTCCACCTTGAGCTTCTGAGTGTGCATCACTTTTATTGCCTACGTCTGATAACTGCCAACGTCAGGCCTATACTGTACACTTCATGGTAGTAAAATAATTTGGTAATTTGTCGACGTCTGGTAGCCTTTGACTGGCAACTCTCTCATGTAAATAATACTGTAAGAGAGAAAAGGGAATCTATCGTTACAGTAAGTTCTTACACAACTAAACTTTCTTATTAGGGCGTGCTGAAAAGTTCAAAGCATGACCAACTTTCTAAATTCAGAGCGTTATTTTGCCTCTGTAGCTGAGAAGAGGGTTATCTCATCTTGTAAAGTGCCAATTTGCAGAATCGTAACACTGTGTTTTGACATTGTTTCAGATCATTTATTGAACCATGTCGGCAAAAAGTGTGGAACTCCGAGCTTTCATGAATTTCCTTTTCCTGCAGAAGAAAACTCCAAAGGAAATCCATGAATGTATGATGGAAAAATTGAGTGACAAGTACCCTTTTTACTCAACTGTAAAGAAGTGGTGTGCAAACTTTCACTGTGGAGATTTCTAGACCGAAGATGCAGCAAAGTCTGGGAGGCTTCAAATGGTGTCAGCTCCTGAAATTGACTGTGTTCGTGACCTGATTTTGGCAGATCCCTGAATGTCTGTTCAAACAATTACTGTGACACTACAGATTTCCAGGGAATCTTTTGTATGTATAAATCTATGAGCAGCTGGGTATGCAGAAGCTGCGAGCCAAGTGGGTGCCCAAATACTTAAATGCTGACAAGACAAGATGTCAATTGGACATTTTCAAGTTGTTTTTGTAGCATTTTCATCGAGCTGGTGCCAACTTTTTGGAATGACTAGTTACTGTTTATGAAACCTTGTTACAACACTATGATCTTGAGACAAAATAGTCCTTGCAGTGGTGGCACCCAGGTTCACCAAGGCCAAAGAAGTTCAAGATCCAAAAGTTAGCAAGAAAGATCAGGGCCACAGTGTTTAGGATCAGGAATATGTTGTAATGACTAAGAAGATGATGTAATAACTATATTCCAAGGGGCTAAACAGTTAATGCAGAATACTGCTGTAACTTGCTGTGCTGATTAAAGGAGGCATTGAAAGAAAAAAGGAGAGGGAAGCTGCAGAAAGGAGTTCTGTTTTTGCAAGACAGTGCACCTGTTTACAAGGCTAGCAAAAAGATGAATTCTTTGACAAAATTGGGGTTTGAGTACATATGCCCTCCAGCCTACTCACCGGATCTTGCTCCACCGGTTTCCTATTTCCAAACCTTAAAAAGAGTTTGAAAGAGTGACTGTTTTTGAGTGATTCTGAGGGGACTGCTGCAGCGGAGTAGTATTTCAGTGACCAGACTTCCGACTTGTTTTGGCAGGGTTACAGAAAATTCAGACACAATAATGCAAAGTGTGTTGAACTTTGGTGAGAATATGTTGAGTAACTTGCAAGTTTCATGGCCTCCATGTCATTCCCTTCTTAGTCGGGGTTAGAACTTTTCAGCACCCCCTCGTAGCTTCTAAAACTATACTCATTATTGCTCTGACATTTGCAAAAAAAAAAGTACGAGTTTCAATTTCTCATAGGGATAGGGTATCTTTAAGAACACACACCTCATTTTTTTCACAAAGGGGTTTTATAGTTGGCTTTAAATCAAGCCTTCAATTTCTCGTTCTACCCAGAACTTAAACCAGGGAGAGCAAATTCTGCATACTGGGGATGTTCATAGGCAGCTCAGGTACTGTCTTGATGGAACTATGCTGATCAGCCTTTTAATTATTGTCAGGGGACAAAAAAGGGGCACCATGTGTCTAAACAAACAATTTCTAGGTGGTTTTCTTTGCACTCATGGCAAATCTATCTCTGGCAGCATCAAGGCAAATTCCATTAAAGTCTTGTGTTTGATGGCATACTGGAAAGGGGTGGACTCGAAGCATTCTAGAGACAGCTACATGACCCTTTGTACATACCTTTTAAAAGCATTACAAATTGGATTCCCTTTTTAGGTCCAGGTCAGACTTTTTATCAGTCGTCCTCTCAGTGTTGATAGGCTTTTGTATTCAACCCATGTAGTCAAAAGGCTACTATAGCAGCGGGAATGATGAACATAGTACAGTTATGCAGGTTGCGCTTTTTCATAATAGAGGTTTGAAACTAGTCACTGCTGCAATCGTTTTATCCACCCTCCATCCACCTACTTCTGTATAGTTGTAGTTGGGATATAAAGTAGGGTTGAGCTTGCTTTCTAATTTATATGTTCTAGTTTTACTTTATATGTTCTGTTGTTGATATTGGTTGGTTATTTCAGCATGTTGGTCTCTTCTCTTTATGTAGGGCAAGACAGTATTTAAGTTTGAGAAGGGGTAGTTTCAAAAATTACCTGAAACAAAGGGAAACCAAATGGCAAATAAATTTAAGGGCTGACATATTTCCAGGATTAAATGATGCGATCAGCATTCAATTTTTTTTAAAGGACCGTAGGGTGCACATCAAAAAATAAGAAACAAGCAGCAAACTATTTTATATATGTTTTATTTTATCTTATTTTAATGTTTTTTTCTGTTTGAATATATTTAATTGATTAATTGGTCCATTGATTATTTGGAATGATGTCATTTTGTTTAATTGATGCTTAGGGTATTTAAAGAAGATTTTAAGTCGTATGTTTTTGTATTTCTGAAGTCTTGTTGACGAAAGCGGTGATTAAAGAAGGTCTGTGCTAATTCTTTTGTGTCTTTTGAGTGTGGCAGTGGTCACTTTCTTTTTTATTAGTCTTGAGGAAAGCTTCACTTTGACTGCTGATTTCCCTTCATAGGATTAGCCAGTCAGCAGTTGTAGTAGAGAGAGAGGCAGAGGTTTTTAAAACTGGCCTGTGGTTGTTTCCATGGTGGGAAACAGATATAGCCTAAGGGCTACTGCAGCAGTTAGGAATTTGAGCATCTACTGTTAGAGAAGTGCAATTTGCACAACTGTGCTTTCCTTGCATAGTATGCAACTAAAGATAGAATAACCCAGTTAATGACTTGTACCCTTTCTGGTATATCCAGACGATCCTTTTCCACTTTTTGATAAGGGCTAATTTCTTTTAAGAATATCCCTCAGTGGTAGATTAACAGATTCCAGCAAGGTGGAGGTAAACATAATCCCAAGAAATAACAGATTAATCTTTATTGGACGTAACATGGGAACATTGCAGAACATATTTGACCAAGAAAAAAATTAATCTACATAGCCTTGTGTTTGTCCCTCTCAATATTGTGCCCTGCTGGCTGCCCAAAATAAGACCGTTCTTGAAAAATCAGCTCTAGGTCTCTTTCTGGGTATGCAAGTAATGCCATTAATTCAACTTTTAATGTAGCTTTTTAGATAGAGCCCCACACTATACTCCTCAAAGGGCATTGACCTCTTCTTAATTGCTAAAGGTTCTAAATATAGTTCAAATAGGAATGGAGACTAGAGACTTACTTGTGTAGTTTTTCTCTGCATAGCAAATGTCCGTGACAGCTGACAACCTGTTTTGATCCTTGTCTCTAACTCTGTATACAGGTTTTGTAAGATTACAATAATTCATATGAGAAACCAAAACTACTCTGAAACTGCACACAGAAATGACCAGTTCACTCTGTCAAAAGCTTTTTTTCATTGCTACGTCTGATTAAAGCTAGTTTATATTTTTGCACTGGTCTCCTTAATTTAATTTCAGTTGAAAAGTTGATAATCAGAGTTGTCTTCATTTAATAAAACCTGCTCCAGATTAATTAAATTCAGCTGCAGACCAGCAGCAGTATTTGTCAAAATAAAGGTAAAGATTTTGTAGTCCTAGTTTAAAACTGATGGGCTAGTGAGAAGAGATGAGGAAGGGGTGCCTTACCTGATTTCAGAATCTGACATCACTGCTTGTTTCTAGGAGTTTGGTTTGTCCAGTACTTTTTATTCTTCCTTTGTTGAAAGCTATTTAATACATTTTCCTCATACTGTACATCTCTAATGGGATGCTGTTGCGTCCCAGAGGCTTGCTTTTTGTTTGAGTATTTACAGCAAAGTCCATTTTCTCAAGTATAAAAGGTGCTGTTAAAGGCGAGGTCTTTTGAACAAGTGAATTGGGGATATTTAAAGAAAGGCTGTATCTACCTACAATCCATCAAGGTTCAGTTGCCCATGTCATAAGAGTACAGATCCTTATAGTAAGGAACAGACTTCTCAAACGTCTCCCTGCGGTCTCTAATTTGGTCTCCATATGGTTAAACAGTTAAGCTATTTGTCCTCTTGGCAGTTTGAGACCTAAACCTTAATGCCAAGTACTTCAGATCATGTAGAGTGTTTTCAAAAAGTATAGTTAGGGCTTTCCTTATTTGAAAACTCTCTTTATAATCTTAAGTTATTGTTTGTCAGATCCCTCAGCTCTTTAACCCTGCTTCCTATCCATACTTCTCGAGCTGTCATATCTTTGGCATTTATTTAATAATTTTGGTATTCATCTGTTAGATTTAATTCTTCCCAAACTCTCAATGTATAACATACACACCATTATTCCTTTACATTGTCCCAGTCATTTGCTTGTTTCCCCAACAAAAGCCCTCCAGAAACTCAGTTAAATATTCCCATTGAAAGAAAAGAAAATTAACACACCTGTGATTTTGACCCAATTGAAAGATCATCATGGGTGGTGGGTTGTTGAGATTTGAAACAATGATGGGTGCATACTTGTCAAATTTAATGTAGGTGTTTTTTCACTAGTTATCTTAGTTGCTGATAGAGAAAAATATCTTAATTGCAAGAAAACCCTTGAAGGGTTGAGCTCCATGCACATCCTCCAAATCCCATGGAGTTTAGTCTACCTTCCATTAGATGAGACTTTGTATGATTTAGGCTAAGTGTGCATCTCTCTTAACCTGAACACTGTGGTTCTGTCTGCTGACTAAAGTACCAGTAAACCACCCATTCTCAAAGCATCTTTTGCATTTCTGGGAAGTACCTGAAGGGAGGTATATGTTCCAAATGGATGTTAGGAAGCTCCAAAAAAGGCCTTTATGAAAACGTACCTGCCCTCTCTTTTCTATTGGAACATCTTTCAGCTGTCAAGGTAAAGTTAAAAACTCCCCTACACCCCACTCCCCCAATCAGTTGCGGAGTTGTCAACAGTCCAGAAAGTTACTAAGGTCCTAGGTAATTAACTTGAAGGAACTTAAAAAGAAAAAAAAAATTATTTGGACAAGGATGAGAAAATTATGGATCAGGTCATGCTACTTAGTCTTCCCCCAGCTTGAATGGTGATATAAGCATTTGACTGTTTTCATCATTTTTTACTTGTAGTGTTTGCCATTTTACAGAACTCCTTGTGGATTTCTGGTTCATACCCAGGCTGATCATGGGAGCTTGTTTATGGACAGCTTCTACACTGTTTCTTCATATATGTACTGCTCAGAACTGCATAACTGTTGCATGTTGTGTAGTCCAGTCTCACCTTCATTTTTACATATGGGTTCGGAGCCAATCCTCTGCTCTGACTCAGCAGATTTACAAACTTGAAGACTTCTTGTTGGCTCATAGCTTAGCGGGTATCCCATAGTGCACCAGTACAAACCCCAGATCTCGTTTGCCACGTCAACTAGTTCGGTTGTGCTTCTCTTGGCTCTGGCTAAGTGTTAAAATTCTTCAATTTAAATTTTGTATTAGTTATTACGGTGTAGTAAGATATTATCTTGGGCAGTAGTGTTGTTTGCCCTTGTTGGTGCATTCTTAGCTTAAACTTGTTGTTAGCTGATATCCTGTGTGCCAGTTTAGAGTTCTTGTAGGCGCTATTGTGCCTTTTATTTTCCTTATCAGGTAGTTTGTGGCGGTTTTCCGCTGATAGTTATTGGCAGCTTAGTTTCCTTAATCTGAGATTGTATTTTTGGCGGGGATTCGCTGGTTATTTGTTAAGGGTTGGAGTTCCTCCCTTAGTATCTTAGTTATATACAGTTTTCTGTGTGTTTTCTGGTCTGTTTAAATTAGAAGACCCAATTCTGTCCTACCGGGCTAGGCCCGTTTAAGTTAGAAGGCCTAGTCCTCTTGGTGGTACTTTCTGTACGGCTAGGCCCGATGTCCTTCAAGAATGCAACTGCAGTCATAACATGTGGGTTGTCCTGCCTCAGGCAGCCCTCGGTCGGCCGGATTCCAAAGTCTGGGTCCGACATCGGCTGATGTCGCATTTCTCTCCGTCAGAGCGGCTGGAGTACATAAGCATCAGCCGACGCCATTTTCTTCAGTCTTTCTTGCCGCGCGGTGCCCGAAGCAGAAGCAGTTCGCAAGTGCCGGTCGGTCAGCTCCTGTATTCTTCGATACCGAAGTCATCAAAAAAGGTAAGTACCCCGTTGGGGACCTTTTCTTGCCTCAGCTGATGTCAGAAATTACTGAAAAAGTTAACAATTGTCTTTATTGTGGTAAACAAATACCTCTTAAGGATTTCCACTCTTACTGTCTTCCTTGCCTGGGCCCAGACCACGACGTCTCGGCCTGTGTAGCCTGTGCTCACTTCAACAAGCGTACTCTCAGGCGCCGGGCGGAGTTCGCTGAAGATTTTTTCGCCGATAAATTTGCTTACACCATGCCGTCGGATCCTCCGACATCGCAAACTCCCAAAAAGCGAAAAGACCGGGACCGACATCCTCGGCCCGCGTCTACCACCGACTCCACGCCAAAACCTAGCGCGAGTGCTCCGGTTCCCTCTGAGACGGTCTCTCCACCGCTCCGAACCGAAGACACCGCATTACCGACGACTCAGATTCCGGACATCACTCCGACGCCAGTTATCGATTTTCCTCCGGATACCGAAACAGAGGAAATGCCCGAGACCATTGCTGTAGACAAGGTCACTCCTGCACGTGGAGCTGCCAGGCCTCCTATGGCCATGTCTATTAAGGCCTACACTAGGGCTAAGGCAGCCAGCAAAACAAAGCATATTACTTCTAAATCCTTACCTCAGCCTACTCCAGAGACACAAATTATGTCCATGGCTGCTGATTTAATTTCCATGATTAGAGGTTCACAGGCCCATCCTGAGAGAGGATCCCAGCCTCCTTCTGATAAAAGGCCCCGGTTGAACCCTCTGACCCTATTCCTTCAGATGAAGATTCTGAGGGCTCTGTCCACTCTGATAGCCAGGAAGAGCTCTTCCAGACCTATGAGGACTCGGATGCAGAAGATTCTATCCCCTCGGCCTCCCCTCCTGAGGATATTTCTTTTGGGGAAGTTCTGCACACCATGAGGGAACATTTCAAGTGGCAAGGTCAGGAATATTCTGATTCTAGGAAACGCCCGAGGACTTTACTTAAGAAGCCCCCAGCACAGGCCCTTAGCTATTCCTCCTGTACTTGATGTTCTGGATGATTTATATTCTGACTAGTGCTACCCCTGATTCTCTTCCTCCTGCTCCAGCCAAGCCAGACAGGTATTACAGGGTCCCAGAAACTCATTCCCATTTATTCAGGGCCCATACTGCTGATTTGGAAACTATTTCACAGGGACCTAAAGGAGTTTCAGCCTCCACCTCTAAAAATCCATTGCCCTCCAACAGGGAAGCTAGGTCATTAGAGAGATGGGGCAAAAAGGTCTTATCTATGAGAGCTTTAAATTGCCTTTTTCATATGTTACAGTATCAGGATTACCTGTTAGAAGATTTACAAAAAACATTAGCCACTCCTGATCCTTTAGACAGGAAGACTTTGCAGGAAGCTGTACATAACACTCAGCAAGTAAGCAATCACTTCCTGCAGTGTGGATATGATGCACTGGAAGCTTCATGTAGGGCAGCTATGACAGGGGCAGTCATTCGTAGACATGCTTGGTTAAAAGATCAACCTCTACCAGGTCATGTAAAAGCAAAACTTCTGGATGCAACTTTGGAAAAGAACAAGCTTTTTGGTGCGAATGCTAAGGATGTGTTAAGACCATCGAAGAAAAAGCAAAATCAGTTCAGACGGTGAAAGATTTCCTCCAGGTTCAACCCCCCAGATTCAGTAGGAATTGGCCTTCTAAAAACTGGTCCTTTCCTAATCCAGAAAAGTTTCAAAGGGGTAAGAACAGACGTGGCCGAGGAAGAGGCCAATACAGAGGCCCTTACAGGGGACGACAATGGCAGCCAGGAAACCAAAGAAGTGACGCAGGGGTTTCACCTGCCCCACAACCACAATCTCAATGACTTTCCTCTACTACCGCCTACCAGGGAACAAATAGAAGCTCCCTTGGGCGGGAAATTATCTCTGTTTGCAGAAAATTGGCACAGACTGACAAAGGACAAATGGATTTTGGACATTATAGACCGAGCGTACAGGTTTCATTTTCATACCTTACCAAGAAAACAAGGCATGCCAAACCTACCACAAAACCAGAGGGCAGAGGCTATCAAGCAAATCACTCTGCTGACTTGGATGAAAGCAATAGAAAGAGTTCCACAACAAGAACAAGACCAGGGGTTTTACTCAAGACTGTTCCTTGTTCCAAGAAAAGAATCTCAATGGAGACCAATACTGGACTTGTCCGCATTAAACACCTTTCTCATAGTACCAAAGTTCAAAATGCTGACTCTACAGCAACTCCTTCCCATGCTGGGCAAGGGGTCTTGGCTGATTACTCTGGACCTCAAGGAGGCATACCTGCATGTCCCTATCAGACACAGCTGCAGAAGATACCTCAGATTTCTTGCAGGGCCAGAGCATTATCAATTCTCAGCATTGCCATTTGGCTTATCTACTGCACCCAGAGTATTCACAAAATGCCTGGCTTCAGTAATTGCTCATTGCAGGCTTCAGGGGATACAAATCTACCCGTACCTGGACGACTGCCTCATACAAGCGGACGACAAATTGATGTTGACAAAAAACCTGGATTATGTCATACGATTACTTCAAGCTCTGGGATACACAGTCAACTTCCAAAAGTCAAGACTGCAGCCATCCCAGCAAATAATCTTCTTAGGAGCCAAACTAGACACAGCCTCTCAGATGGCTTACCTGACAGAAGACAAGCAAGAGAAGTTAACTCATTACTTCAAAGGTTTAGCAAAACTCACCCAGATGACTGCAAGGAGATTCCTACAGGCCCTGGGTTACATGGCATCCTGCATTCTCCTGGTTCCATTAGCAAGACTACACATGAGAAAGCTTCAATGGTACCTAAAAAGCATTTGGTCTCAACACAGCAACAACTTGGAGACAATCATACCGCTCATTCCATGCCTACAAAAGGAATTCCTATGGTGGGCCTCGGTGAGCCAGGCAAACACAGGTATGTCATTCAAAAAACCACAGATAACACAGACCATGACCACAGACGCCTCAGACCTTGGATGGGGCACATGGAAGGCAGGTGTATACAAGGACAATGGTCTCCAAAGGAAACACATCTGCATATAAACCAAAAGGAAATGCTGGCAGTAATGCATGCCATTGAGGCCTTTCAACACCAACTCCAGCAAGGCCATTTACTGATACGGACAGACAACACCACTGATGTGGTACATAAACAAGCAAGGGGGCACCCACTCTTACCCCCTTTGCAGACTGACAATGCATCTTTGGGAGAAATCACTGAGCCTAAACATCCAGTTACAATCCCAGTTTGTTCCAGGAAAAGACAATGTGTTGGCGGACAGCCTAAGCAGGAATTTCACAGATCCACACGAGTGGAGGTTACATCCGAAGGCCTTCAGACAACTCACTTCGACATGTGGCAAGCCAGAAGTGGACCTATTTGCCTCTCACCTCAACCATCTTCTACCAAAATTCTGCACAAGGACATACCATCCAAAAGCTTGGAAAATAGATGCCCTCTCATTCAACTGGAACTCCCTAACAATCTATGCATTCCCACCTCTGCCACTGATGACCTCAGTATTACTAAAGATCAAAGCAGAGACCCAAGGGAATCATAATAGCTCCGGACTGGCCAAGACAACACTGGTACCCACTACTACAGAGCATATGTCACACCAGGAGGTGGGCCCTTCCCCAATGGCCTCTACTTTTGACTCAACACAACTTCGAAACAGTGCATCCAAATCTTCAGACACTGCAGCTAACAGCCTGGGAGATCCCATAAATAACTTCAGCCTATCTCTCTCCAAGGAAGTTCAGCGGATACTGACAGAGGCTCGAAGACCATCCACCAGAAAGGTTTACTTAGCAAAGTGGAAAAGATTCAGCAATTGGAATACCAGCAAGGGACATGATGCATCATTGTTGAACATCCCACTCATCTTGGAATATTTGGCAGATATGTTAAAGAACGGCCTCTCATATTCTTCCATAAAGATACATGCATCTGCTATTTCAGCTAGATACAACACTGATCCTCCTGTTTTTTCATACCCTTTACTAAGGCAATTCCTCAGGGGAATCAAGAACATTAAGCCGCCAAGAAAGGCCCCAGTGCCAGCCTGGGACCTCAATTTTGTCCTAGAAAAACTGACTCTACCTCCATTTGAGCCAGCAGCTTCAGTTGACTTGCAATTTCTCTCATGGAAGACAGCTTTCCTGTTGGCAATTACATCAGCAAGAAGGGTTTCGGAGCTACAGGCCCTAATGGCAATACCACCCTTTATTATTTTTCACAGAGACAGGGTTTCATTAAGGACCAACCCTACTTTTATGCCAAAGGTGGTATCTAGGGTTTCTTTAAATCAAGCCATTCATCTGCCTGCTTTCTTCCCCAATCTTGAGAATAAGGGGGAAAGACTGTTGCATACCTTGGACATTCACAGACAACTTCGATACTACCTGGACAGAACCAAGCCCAGTAGGAAGTCTGAACAACTTTTTGTAGCTTACGCCCTTGCAGTCCAAGGAAAAGCAATTTCAAAACAGACTATTTCAAAATGGATTGGACATTGCATCAGATTCTGTTATTCCTTTCATGGAAAGACTGTTCCAGCCAATGTCAGACCACATTCCACCAGAGCTACAGCCACCTCTACAGCATTCTTAAGAGGGGTGCCTCCTAAGGACATTCTAGAAGCTGCTACATGGAGCTCCGTGCATACATTCTCCAAACACTACAATCTCCCTCTATACTCCAGATCCAGAGCAGGCTTTGCTTGCAGTCCTGCAGGGTTTGATTGCCACACCATCTTTTCCTAGAGCATTACTCCTCCCCAGCTAAGCTATGGTATTCTACCCACATGTTATGACTGCAGTTGCATTCTTGAAGGACATAGTACAGTTTTGTACCTACCATAAATGTAGATGTCCGATAGACATGCAACTGCAGTCGGATTTTCCCACCCTCCATACCCCTCTATGCCTAGGGTCCACTCCTATCCCTGTTACTCTTAGCTGGGGATATCTGTTATGGTGTATTTGTTTTATTGCTCATTTATTTGTTTGGAATCCTGTTTTTGTCTTCCAATTTGATTGCAGCCTTCCTTGGAGGGCACCTGGCATCTGGGGCAAGAAACACTGAAGAAAATGGCGTCGGCTGATGCTTATGTACTCCAGCCGCTCTGACGTCGGAGAGAAATGCGACATCAGCTGACGTCGGACCCAGACTTTGGAATCCGGCCGACCGAGGGCTGCCTGAGGCAGGACAACCCACATGTTATGACTGCAGTTGCATGTCTATCGGACATCTACATTTATGGTAGGTACAAAACTGTACTTTTTAGTTACAGGACCTTAAAAAATTATCACATAGTTATTTACAGTTTCTGTGTGTGTGTGCGTTTTTCTGGTCTGTTTAAATTAGAAGACCTAGATGTCCTTCAAGGATGCATCTGCAGTCATAACAAATGGGTTGTCCTGTCGTCAGGCAGCCCTTCGGTCGGCCGGATTCCAAAGTCTGGGTCTGGCCTCGGCTGGTGTCGCACTTCACCCGACGTCATCTCTGCTGGTCTTCGGGTATAAAGGCATCAGCCGACGCCATTTTCCTCAGTCTTTCTTGCCGCGTGGCGCCCGAAGCAGAAGCTGTTCGCAAGTGCCGGTCGGTCAGATCCAGAGATTACTTCTACCGAATACTACTTGAAGACTTCTAAAAGCTAAGTACCCGTTGGGGACTCTTTCTTGCCTCAGCCGATGTCAGAAAAAGTAAATAACTGTTTAACTTGTGGGAAACAAATACCTCATAAAGATTTCCACTCTTACTGCTTACCTTGTTTAGGCCCAGACCACGACGTAGCAGCCTGTTTAGCCTGTGCTTCCTTCAACCGACGAACGCTTAGGCGTCGGTCGGAGTTTGCTGAACAGTTTTTCGGCTCAGATTTTGCGTACATTATGCCGTCGGATCCTCCGACTTTTCAAATTGTTAAAAAACGCAAAGAAAAAGACCGACACTCGCGGTCCGCGGTTTCGGCCGAAACCACGGTTAAGCAAACCGCGAGTGTGTCTGTTTCGGCCGAAACCGAGCAAATGGGTCAATCTTCAGCCGAATCCATTACTACTACCGAGGCTCCCGCTACCCTAGTTGAATCGGCCTCTGAAGTTTTGCCTACTAATGTGGTTCCTATAGAATTATCAGACACCATCCCTTTGGATGTCTCTACCCCAGCACGTGGTGCTGCTAGGCCTCCTGCAGCCATGTCTATTAAGGCCTTTGCCAGGGCTAAAGCAGCCAAAACTGCTAAATCAGTGCCTGTTAAGCCCCCCTCACACAGGCCCAGTTCCAGTTCTCAAATGCTTACTCTGGCAGAGGATCTCATCTCTTTAATAAGGGGATCCCAATCTCACCCAGACAGGGCCTCTCAGCCTCCAGAAAAAGAGACCTAGAGCAGAGCCCCCGAGCCAGTGTCCTCAGATGATTCTTCTGATGATTCAGACATTACAGACCATCCAGAGGCTCCTTTTTCTACTTATGAAGATTCCGATGCTGAAGAATCTATTCCATCTGCCTCTCCACCAGAGGAATTTTCCTTTGGGGAAACCTTACATGCCATGAGAGAGCAATTCCAATGGCAGGGACAAGATTTCTCAGATTCAAGAAAAAGGCTTAGGACCTTTCTACACTTACCGCAACATAGGCCCTTAGCTATACCTCCAGTTCTGCCTGTTGTGGATGATGCATTTAATGATGTTTGCACTGCTCCTGATACTTTACCTCCAGCCCCTACCAAACCAGATAGGTTTTACAGGGTACCGGACACTCATCACCACCTATACAAGGCCCCACTTGCAGATCCTGAGACTATCTCCCAGGGGCCTAAGGCAGTAGCCGACCTCAGCAAAACCCTCTCCCCTCTGAAAGGGAATCCAGGTCCTTAGACAGATGGGGTAAAAAAAGTTTACACCTCTGCTACTCTCTCAGCTAGAGCTTTGAACTGTCAGTTCCATATGATCCAATACCAAGAGTTTATGCTTGATCAGTTAACTAAGAAACTGTCCTCTGATGACTCCTTAGATAAGAAATATGTTTTAGAAATGGTGAATAACATTCAGCAGGTTAGTAACCATTCTTTAAAATGTGGCTATGATGCACTGGAGGCTTCATTTAGATCAGCCATGACTGGCACAGTTATAAGAAGGCATGCATGGTTGAAAGAACAGGTCTTGCCGGATCATGTTAAAGCAAAGCTGTTAGATGCTCCTATGGATAAGGCCAGTCTATTTGGTTCTCCTGCCCAGCAAGTAATGAAGAAAATGGAAGAGAAGGCAAAATCTGTACAAACAGTTAAAGATTTCTTACAGGTTCAGCCCCCAAGGTTTAGCAGGAACTGGCCTTCCAAAAATTGGTCCTTTCCAGACTCCTCTAAATCTCAGAGAGGCAGGAATAGACGTTCCAGAGGCAGAAATCAATCCAGAGGAGGTGCCTACAGAGGACGCCAGTGGCAAGGTAATAACCAGCGAAGCACAGACACAGCCACTGCCACTGCAACAGGACAAACACAGTGACTTGGCTCTGACACCGCCTACCAGGGAACAAATAGCAGCACCCTTAGGCGGAAAGTTAGCCTTGTTTTCAAAAAATTGGCACTATATCACAAAAGACAAGTGGATTTTGCAGACTATAGACCAAGGCTACAGGTTTCACTTCCACACCTTACCAGTAAAAAGAGGAATGCCAAACCTACCTCCAAATCAGAAAACAGAAGCTCTAAAACAGATAGCTCAATTAACAAAGATGAGAGCTGTGGAAAGAGTACCACCAACAGAACAGGGCAAAGGATTCTACTCCAGACTCTTCCTAGTACCAAGAAAAGAGAAAAGTTGGAGACCTATTCTCGACCTGTCCGCCTTAAACACATTCATCATTGTCCCAAAATTCAAAATGCTGACCCTACAGCAACTTCTTCCCATGCTGGGCAAGGAGTGTTGGCTGGTGACTCTAGATCTCAAGGAGGCATACCTGCACGTCCCCATACGACCAAATTGCAGAAGATACCTCAGATTTCTTGCAGGATCAGAGCATTATCAATTCTCAGCATTGCCCTTTGGCTTATCTACTGCGCCCAGAGTATTCACAAAATGCCTGGCATCAGTAATCGCTCATTGCAGGCTACAGGGAATCCAAATTTATCCATACCTGGACGACTGCCTGATACAAGCGTACAACAAAAGTAAGCTGACAAAAGACTTACAAAGAGTCATTTGCTTACTACAAGCCCTGGGATACACAGTCAATTTAAAAGTCAAGACTAATACCATCCCAAACAAAAACATTCTTGGGTGCAGAATTGGACACAGTAAAACAGATGGCATTCCTAACTGCAGAAAATCAAGAACAACTCCCTCTTTACTTCTTGGCATTAACAAAGCAGAACAAACTAACAGCAAGGAAAGTACTGCAGGCCTTGGGCTTCATGGCATCATGCATAATCCTGGTCCCCCATGCCAGATTGCATACGAGAAAACTACAGTGGTACCTAAAGAATTTATGGTCTCAACACAGGCACAGCTTAGAAACCGAAATACCACTAATCCCATGCCTGAAACAAGAGTTCCTATGGTGGGCTCAAGCATGCCAGTCAAACCCAGGCTTGCCCTTCCACAACTTTCAAGCAAGCCAAACCATCACAACGGACGCCTCAGACCTAGGTTGGGGGGCCCACATGCTGGACAAATGCATACAAGGATTATGGACCCCGGATCAACTGCACCTGCACATAAATCAAAAAGAAATGCTGGCAGTAAAACTAGCAATCCAGAATTTCAGACCATTCCTCAAAGAAGGCCATTTGATGATAAGGACAGACAACACCACAGTCATGTGGTACATCAACAAACAGGGAGGCACTCCTTCATACCCCCTATGCCGAATGACTCTGGACCTATGGAATATGGCTCTGAGCTACAACATTCAGTTACAGGCAATATTTGTACCGGGAAAAGAAAACATCCTAGCAGACATGTTAAGCAGAACTACCTCGGATGCTCACGAATGGATGCTACACCCGGACATCTTCAAGGCCATCACACAGAAATGGGGAATGCCCCAAATAGACCTATTCGCATCCCCACTCAATCACCAGCTCAAGAAATTCTGCACAAGGACATACCACCCACTTGCATGGAAGGTGGACTCTCTATCCTTCAGTTGGAAAGGCCTGACAGCTTATGCATTTCCACCTCTTCCTTTGATGCACAAGATACTACTGAAAATCAAAGAGGAGCGTCCAAGGATAATTCTGATAGCTCCAAATTGGCCAAGACAACACTGGTATCCATTGCTGAGGAGCATGTCTCGGGAGAACGTGGACACTACCCCTGATGCCTTTGATGTTAACTCAGAACGCCTACAACATCATGCATCCAAATCTAAAAACTCTGCAACTAACTGCCTGGAACATTACATAACAGCAACTAACCCAGATTTATCCCAAAGGGTTAAAGACATTATCCTGGAGGCCCGCAGACCTTCTACAAGAAGGAACTATGCAGGGAAATGGAAAAGGTTTGTCATTTGGAGCACTGAAAGAGGAAAAGATGTGTCAAAGATAGATATTGCCAACATCCTGGAGTATTTGGCAGAGCTTCTCCATACAGGCCTGTCCTATTCCTCCATCAAGATACATGCATCAGCTATTTCTGCAGAATACAGCTTGATCCCCTGTCTTCTCACATCCTCTACTCAGGCAGTTCCTCAGAGGAATCAAGAATGTAAAACCTCCTAGGAAACCACCATTACCAGCATGGGACTTGAACTTTGTGCTAGAAAAATTGACACTCCCTCCATTCGAACCAGCAGCAACAGCAGATCTTCAACACCTATCCTGGAAAACTGCTTTCCTACTGGCAATTACATCAGCAAGAAGGGTTTCGGAACTACAAGCCTTAATGGCAGTACAACCCTTCCTAATCTTCCATCAAGATAGAGTATCCATGAGAACTAATCCTACATTTATGCCTAAGGTGGTATCCAGAGTGTCTCTAAACCAGGCAATCCACCTACCTACCTTCTTTCCCAATCCACAGAACAGGGGGGAAAGACTGCTGCATACCTTGGATGTACATAGACAGTTGCGCTACTAATTGGACAGAACCAAGGGCAATAGAAAAACTGACCAGCTTCTAGTAGCCTATGCAACAGGAAGGGAAGGAAAAGCAATTTCCAAACAGACAATCTCTAAGTGGATAGGAAATTGCATAGGATTCTGTTACTCCTACCATGGAAAGCCAATTCCACAGAACATAAGACCTCACTCTACAAGGGCTACAGCCACTACCACAGCTTTCTTACGAGGAGTGGCAACCAAGGACATTATTGAGGCGGCTACTTGGACCTCCGTGCATACATTTGCCAAGCATTATAACTTACCTCTATACTCTAGATCCCTAGCAGGGTTTGCCACTGCTGTATTGCAAGGGATCCTAACTACACCATAATTCTTCTTCCTCCTCCCCTAGTTTGGCTATGGTATTCTACCCATTTGTTATGACTGCAGATGCATCCTTGAAGGACATAGTACAGTTTTGTACCTACCATAAATGTAGATGTCCGAACAGGATAGCATCTGCAGTCAGGATTACCCACCCTCCTTCCCCTCTGTGGTATTCCTAGGGTATTTACCCTCCTAATAGCTAGCTGGGGGGGGGATCTCTTATGGTGTATTTGTTTGTATATATGTACATACATGCTTATTTTTTGTGTTTGCCTACCTTTTTTTTTTTTGGAAACATTGGCATTTACCCAAAATTTAGTTTTCCAAGAGGGCAACTGGCATCTGGGGCAAGAAACACTGAGGAAAATGGCGTCGGCTGATGCCTTTATACCCGAAGACCAGCAGAGATGACGTCGGGTGAAGTGCGACACCAGCCGAGGCCAGACCCAGACTTTGGAATCCGGCCGACTGAAGGGCTGCCTGACGACAGGACAACCCATTTGTTATGACTGCAGATGCTATCCTGTTCGGACATCTACATTTATGGTAGGTACAAAACTGTACTTTACTGTTCCACCGGGCTAAGCCCATTTAAGTTAGAGGACCTAGTCCTCGTGGTACTTTCTTCTGTAGGGCTAGGCCCGTTTTAGAGGAACTAGACCCCTTCCCTCATATTTCGTCTTTCGTGTGTGTGTGAAATGTCTAAAGAGAGTAAGGAGCACAAACCTCCGAGTTTTAAGAAGTGCTTGAAATGCTCCCAAAAGATGTCTTTAATGGATGGCCACAGTAGCTGTCTACTGTTTAGAGGCCATCCACTTGCAGGAATCGTGCTTGTTCTGCCATGCTTTCTCTCCTAGGGTGTTACAGGAGAGAAAGAACAAGCTTATACTCAAGGGTCTATTAAAACCATATTTTGAGGAAGTTCTATCCAGTTCTTTGGCTTCCTCCAAGTCTGGCAAATCTAAGTCTTCAAAAAGGCCTTCTCCGGCTCCAGCTGGTGTCTCGGAGCTGCCTTCTAAACGGTCAAAATCTGCCTTTTCGACTCCACTGCCTTCTGAGCCAAGGGAGAGCACTGTTGTGGTGTCAGTCTGTTCGAAGTGTTTCGGAGTTTATCTCGGAACCGATTGAATCAGTAATTGAATCTGATTCTTTGAGCCGGGCTCTGTGGATTCCCTACTGGTTCTTGTGCTACTAAAGTCTCCAGTGCCCCTTAGATCAAGATTCCCTACTATGTCCTCCAGATCTTCCAGGAGCCTTTCGGAAGAAGATGTGGAGAGGGTAGTGTTGAGACTCCTGAAGTCATCTGCCTTAACAAAATTATTGTTGGCTCCGATCCAGTCGGCTCCAGAGCCACTCGGTCCAGCTTTGTCCTTGTCTGCTATTCCTCCTCCGAGCCAGAGTGCTTGGTGCCACCAGAGGTACTATCTGTTCCAGCTCCCTTTGTTGCTGCTTTGAAGCAGGTTTCGGCTCCGACATGCTCAGTGCTTTCCATCGTTTCCAGGGGCCGAAGCTCTCCTGTCGGCGCCAACGGGGAGGGTTGGAATCTATCTTCGGTTCCGAGCCTTCCTCGTGGTGCCTCGGCCAGGGTGAGCTCGGACTCTGTATCTATCTCAGAGCCGACAGCTCTGGCTCCGAAGTCAACCTTTGTCTTTTCGGAGCGGTGGAGGTTTTCGGAGCTGGAGAGGTTGGCATTTGAGATGATGAGCATGCTGTCTCATTCTCCCGCCCCTACCAGTGGTACCAGCACTCTTCCCCCGAGAGCACCCACTTTGGTTTCAGCCCCTACTCTCTCCAGAGACAGCAGAGACCCTCAGCCTCAGGAGCCATCGGCTGGTGGCTCCCACTCTTCCGAGGTCTCTCCAGAATGTCCTTTTGAGGAGCCTCCCCGGAAGAGGCTATGTAAGAGGAAGCATGTTGACTCCCAGGATGAGTCCTTGACATCAGACACTGACCTTGAGGAGTCTGAAGGGTCCCCCCAAGTCATCGTCTGATGTCTCCTTCATGGACATCTTGGAGATTCTTAAGCAGAGGTGCGACTGGCCCACTGTCAACCCTTCTGATAAGTCAGTGTATCTGAAGGCTTTAGGGTCTCAACCTTCTGCCTCCTGGGTGTCTCCACCTTTTGACGAGCTAATGGATCTAGTTAGTCGAAAGGTGTTGGATACTCCTGATGCCGTGGAGGCAGTTCCCAGGAAACCCAATAAGTTTGTCTGCCCCTCCTGGTAAAGAATTTTTGTTTAAGGGCATTCCTGTAGATGCCATGATGGTGGTGGTGGCCACAAAGAAGGAGCTGGCGGAGACTTCTTCATCTGTTCATCCACCAAATAAGGATTCTCGACAGCAGATTTGTTGAGCGTATCTTTAGTTCAGCGGCATTTACCCTTCGATCGTTGAAGTATCTCACTTTACGAGAATACAGAGGGATCTCCTCAAGGAGTTAGGAGATTCTATACAAGGTGCGTGTACTGAGGGAGTCCTTGACAAGATCTCTGCTCAGTTGTCCACCTTAAATTCTATAGTTAACTCCTCCAGCCGGCTTCTCTCCTATGCGGCTGATGGAGTGAGTAGACCTGGGTTCAGGAGTTACCCTGAGGCATCACTCCTGGATGCGCTTGTGTAATTTTGCGGAATCGTTCAAGTCTACTTTCACCAACGCCCCATTTGATGGTTCCTCATTGTTTGGTTCCAAGGTGAAGGACACATTCACTCGGTGTGAGCAAGAAGGAAACATGCTTTCTGCCATGGGAGTACGTTTTACTGTTCCCTCTTGACCATACCCCAAAGGTCAAAGGGGCGGTAAAATGTGGTTCAAAAAGTCCCAGAAGGTCTTTCTGGACATGCAAGGTGAATCCTCCAGAGGAGGAGGAGGAGGAAATGGGAGATGTCGCCCTAGAGGCAGGGGTGGTCTGCAATACCAGCAAGGCCGTGATTCCTTTTAGGGACGGCCTTATCAGCGCTCCTGATGTGAGGCCCAACTGCATTTCTCTGGGGCCGGTCAGGGGTCGCATTTCTTTTTATCCAGAAACCTGGCTAAATATCACTCAACAAGTGTGTACAAAGAGTTGTTACCAGAGGCTATATCATAACCTTTTCCCTTCCACCGTTTGTTCCCAAGAAGATCCCAGCTGTATCAGCCAATCACAGGGATCCGGCAGCTGTGGAGATCAACAAGTTGCTTTTAAAAGGAGTCATCCAGTCCGTCCCAGCAGACCAGATAGGATCTGGAACTTACTCCAGGTTCTTTTTAGTACCAAAACGAACCGGAGATTGGAGGCCAATATTGGACCTCAGCAGGTTAAACAAATCCATGGAGGAGGACACGTTTCGGATGGTAACTCTGCAGTCGATACTCCCATTGTTAGGGAAAGACTATTGGTTGTGCTCTCTAGATCTCCAAGATGCCTACCACCATATAAAAATGGACAAAGCGTCCAGGAGCCTTCTACGCCTCTGTCTGGGAGACGGTCATTATCAGTTTCGTGCTCTGCCCTTTAGTCTCATCACAGCCCCCAGAGTGTTCACCAAATGCATGGCAGTAGTGACAGCTCACCTGAGACGTCAAGGATTCCAGGTGTTTCCCTGTTTGGATGACTAGCTCTTGACCACCCCCCACCAGGCATCTACTCCTCCAAAACAGACGCCACTATTCAAGTTTGTGCTCAGTTAGGGATCTCCATAAATTGGGAAAAATCTGCATTATTGCCCTCTGTCTGTGATTTTTATAGGCGCAGAGGTAGACACAGTGAACATGACTGTCCGTCTCCCCACCGACAGGGCACAAAACTTAATCTTTCAAATTTAATGTCTTCTTCCATTGCGAAAGGTTAAAGCAAAGTGGGTTCTTCAGCTCCTCTGTACTGTGGCTTCCACCATTCTATTAGTACCATTAGCCAGGTTGCACATGAGAATTCTCCAGTGGCTTCTGTCTTCCCAATGGTCCTTCCAATATCTCCCGCTGAGTCATCCTATCCTGCTGACGGAATCATGCAAGAAGGACCTTCTTTGGTGGATAGCTCCCAACCAGCTGATCACTAGTGCTCCCTTTGTTCCTGCCCAACCCATTGCCACTGTGACCACGGATGCCTCCCAGATTGGTGGGGGGGGGTGCATTATCTCAGCAGGACTGTCCAAGCACATGGCAAGAACATGAGGTTCACCTGCATATCAGTGTTCTGGAGATGAGGGTGGTGCTCCTGGCGTTGCAAGCACTTTAAGACCTTCTTCCTCTCGGGACTATTGCGATACAATCGGACAGCATGTCGGTAGTTTGGTATATCAACAAGCAGGGCGGTACCCACTCTGTTGAGAGGCCATGCAAGTTTGGGAATGGGAGATTTCTTCCCAGCGCTTTCTGGTTGCAACGCACATTCCAGGGACGACCAGTGTGATAGCTGACAAGCTCAGCCGGGTGATCCTACTGCCTCATGAGTGGTCTCTGAAACAGGAAACGGCGGAACAGATTTTCCGCAAATGGGGGCAGCCTTGCTGCAACCTCTTTGCCAGCCCAATCAATGCCAAATGCAGCAGCTATTTTTCCCTCATTCCCCCTCTGGGGGAGACCACCAGAGATGCTCTGGCTCACGATTGGCCCATGGGACTTCTGTATGCTTTTCCTCCATTTCCTCTCATTTCCAAAGTGATTCAGAAAGGCAGTCTGCTGGGAAGCAAGTTGATCCTCATTGCTCCATACTGGACTAGTTATGTCTGTTTCCTTTTTCTCGAGCCTCTTCACCTGGACGATCCTTGGATTCTCGACCCAGCTCCAGATCTGTTGACTCGCATGTCAGGTTCGCTGCATCCCTCAATCCACACCCTCAGGTTGACAGCGTGGCTGCTCCAATTCCATCCCTAGTCAGGCTTCATGATGTATCATCCTCAGTATCACATATTCTTATGTCCTCCCATAAACCTTCAACTAGGAGGCTGTATGGCAGTAAATGGAAAAGATTTTCTATTTGGGCACAGATAATTTAATGTAGATCCCTACACTGCTTCTATCCCTGTGATTTTGTAATTTCTCTCTGAGCTTTTTCAACAATTAGCTGCGACCGCCACTGTCAGAGTCCAATTGGCGGCAGTTTCTCATTTTCACTTAGGGTTTCCAGATAATTTAGTGTCTCGTAAGCTATGCAGGACCTTTTTGAAAGGAATCACTCTTTTGAGACCACCACTGCAAGAACCTGCGGCTTCTTGGGATTTAAATTTTGTTTTGTCCAAACTGACTTATCCCTCGTTTGAACCTTCCCACTCATCTTCATTGAAATTTTTGTCTTGGAAGACTTTGTTTTTGGTAGCTATTACGTCAGCTAGATGGGTATCGGAGCTACAAGCCTTGTATGTTAAAGCCACTTTATTTGATCTTTCACAAGGACATGGTGTCACTGCGTACTAATCCCTCCTTTGTCCCAAAGTTTGTTCCCCTGCTACCTTAACTCAGTCCATAGAACTCAGTTTTCTTCCCTAATCACTATAATGCAGTTGAATACCGTTTTCATTAGCTGGACGTTCATAGACAACTACGTTTTTATTTACAGAGGACCAAGGAATTTAGGAAATCAGATCAATTATTCATTTCCTTTTCTAACTCCAGATTGGGCTTACCAGTTTCTAAAGTGACACTATCTAACGGGATTTCCAGTTGCATAGCCTTTATCTACAGTTCGGAGGGCAGACTTTTACCCTGCAGGATCAAGGCTCATTCTACCAGGTCGCTTGTCTACCTCTGCAGCCTTTCAAGCCAGGGTCCCACTTGATAATATTTGTGCAGCAGCTACGTGGGCTAACCCTCACTTTTATTACACATTACAAATTGGATTTAGCTTCCAGGGGTAGAGCATCCTTTGGCTCCATGGTATTTAGGAGTATTTTCCAGTGAGCCACCCAAGAATAAGGAGCTAGGGACGCTGTCCCATATGTAAAAATGAAGGTGAGATTGGAACTACACAACATAAAGAAGTTATGTACTTACCATAACGTTCCATGTTGGTAGTCCATCTCACCCTTCATTTTTACCAACCCGCCCTCCTGCCCCTATCCTGGAAGATCTGGAGATAACAGTAATAGTAATTTAGTTATCTTTTAGTTGGAGACCCTTTAGTATTGGTTTGTCTGTTATGGGTTTTTTCTTCTAGTGAGCAGCAAACAAGATCTGGGGTTTGTACTGGTGCACTATGGGATACCTGCTTAGCCACAAGCCAACCAGAAGTCTTCGAGCTTGTAAATCGGCCGAGTCAGAGCCGAGGATTGGCTCCGAACCCATATGTAAAAATGAAGGGTGAGATGGACTACCAACATGGAACGTTATGGTGAGTACATAACTTCTTTTTAACACATCCCTACCCTCCTTTAATTGTGCTTTCCAATGAGCTGTTTTGCGCCTGTTATTCTTGTAGTGAATTTATCCACTAGTCTTGACAGCAAGGCTTTTTGCTCTTGATTCCCTACCTCCGGCTCCTAGTAAGCCAGACAGATGTTACAGGGTTCCTGACTCCCACAAATTTCTATTCAAAAATCCTGCTGCTGATCCTGAGACTATCTCACAAGGTCCCGGTCCCAAAGGTGTAAAGGCCTCTACAGCCAAAAATCCTACCCCCTCTGATAGGGATTCCAGGATGCTGGAGAGATGGAAAGAAGGTTTATACGTCTACACCCTTGGCAATTAGGGCCTTAAACTGCCAGTTTCATATGCTTAAATATCAACAGCATGTTATGGGCTTATTGAAACAGAAAATTATGTTTATTTCTGATTGTGTGGAAAATTAAAGAATTACAGGAATTATTGCATTCAGCAGAACAGGTTGGAAAGCATGCTTTGCAATGTCTTTTTGATTCCTTGGAGGCCTCTTGCAGAGCCACAGTCACTGGATCTGTGATTAGAAGGCATGCCTGGCTCAAGGAGCAAAATCTGCCTGATCATGTTGAAGCTAAATTGTTGGATGCCCCTTTGCAGCAGCATGGTACTCTGTTTGGTAATAAGGCAGAAGAGGTTTTAAAGAAAATGGAAGACAAAGCTAAATCTATGCAAACTGTAAAATATTTCTTACAAGTGCAGCCACCCAGATTGACTAGGCATTGGCCTACTAAAAATTGGTCCTTTCCTGTGTCCAACAGAGCCCCTCAAGGCAAATCCAGGCGCTCAAAAGGCTCTAGAATTCCAATCACAGGGTTCTTACAGGTCAAAGCAATGAAGTGCTTCCACTTCCAAATTTGGAGGAAACAAAGCACAACCCTACAGTAAGCAGTCTCAATGACTTCCCTCTACCTTCACCAAGCACCTATCTTTTGGCAGCCCCCTGGTGGAAAATTAGCACTTCATGCTCAAAATTGGCAGTTAATTACCCAGGACAAGTGGGTATTAAACATAGTATCCCAGGGGTGCAGATTTCATTTCCATACTTTGCCAGTTCCAAACGGTTGGCCAGATCTGCCACAAAATCAATGGGCAGAGGCTCAAACAAGTTATGTCCCTCATGGATATGGGGGCTATTCATCCAGTACCAGAAAAGGAAAAAAGGACAAGGTTTTTATTAAAGACTTTTCCTGGTACCCAGAAAAGACTATGCCTGGCGTCCAATACTGGACTTATCGATTTTGAACACATTCCTGGACATTCCAAAATTCAAAATGCTGACTTTTACAACAGCTACTGCCTATGCTGGGCAGGAACACTTGGTTAGTGACTCTAGACTTGAGAGGCATGCCTGCATATCCCAATAAGGGAATCATGCAGAAGATACCTCCGCTTCAAGGCAGGTTTTTTTGCATTACCAATTCTCTGCACTGCCCTTTGGCTTATCTACTGCGCCCAGGGTCTTTACAAAGTGCCTGGCACCAGTAAATGCATTCTGCAGACAAAGACGCATACAAATTTATCCTTATCTGGACTGTCTCATTCAAGCAGATAACAAGGACACTCTTCTTCATCTGGCATTAGGGTACACAATAAATGAAAAGAAATACCAACTGGTACCCTCTCAAATAATTACATTCCCGGGTACAAGCTTGAATACAACTGCCCAGATGGCTTACCTTACGCCAGACAAACAGACAACTGACATACTTCAAACAAATGGCAAAAAACCCCAGTTATCTGCAAGACAAATTCTGCAGGCTTTGGGGTTCATGGCATCCTACATTCTACTAATTCCATATGCAAGACTGCATATGAGGAAACTTCAATGGTACCTAAAAAGTTTATGGAGTCAATTTATTTATTTTTATTTATTTTACATTTGTTAACCGGGCTAGTCTGGCTGGATACATGTCCATTTTCAGCAGAGGCCCGAGGAGAAAAGCTCCACTATCATACTATAACTTTACAGTTTAAAAAGAAACCACTAATCAAAAAAAACAATCAAACAATAAAACAATCAAACAATGACAAAAGAAAGCAAAGTAAAATTGAATATACAGTATTACTGGGCTAGTGTGGCTCGATACATGTCTATTTTCTGCAGAGGGCTGAGGAGGAAAGCTCCACTATCATACTATAAACTTTACAGTTTAAAAATAACTAAACAAAAAAGAATCAAACATTGCGAAAAAGCAAGATACAATATACAGAGTTAACTATGAAAGCAGGTAGTGTAACAGTTATCAGTCAGGATTCGAGCATGGGCATAGCCAGTGATTTTGTCACAGTCAAGAAACAATGAATGTTCATCGTGTTACACTGCTGCAGTCATCACACTTGGGTTATCCTGCCGTCAGGCGGTCCCGCAGTCGGCCAGAGTTCCAAAGTCTTGGTCCGGCGTCGGTTGCTGTCGCTTCTTCCCTGACGTCAGTGCACCAGGGGTATATAAGATGTAGCCGACGCCATTTTCTTCAGTCTTTTCTTGCCGCGCGGTGCCCGAAGCAGAAGCAGTTCACAAGTGCCGGTCGGCCAACTCCTGAGATTTTCGAAGTCGAATTTCAGATCCGAAGTCTTCAATAAAGCTAAGTACCACGTTGGGGAAACTTTTTTTCTTGCCTCAGACCGATGGCAGAAAAAGTTAATTGTATTTCTTGTGGGAAGCAAATACCTCATAAGGACTTCCACTCTTACTGTATTCCATGCCTAGGCCCTGATCACGACGTCACTAGTTGTCAGTTTTGTGCTAGATTTAACAAACACACTATAAAAAGATGTTTTGATTTTGCTTTACACTACTTTGGGCGAAGATTCAATTATACTATGCCATCGGATCAGCCGACGACCTCAATACCGAAAAAACAGGCAAGGATAAAGACAGGCATCCGAGGGTCCAAAACCGATGAAACCTCTTCTAGGCCAGTCGTCTGTTCACCGGTTCTCAGTGAGGCACTTTCGCAGCCCCTGACACCCGCTACCTCAGAACCACAGGCCGCTTCCGACTCTCACATGGAGACAGCTAGGCCTCTGGAAACTCAAGGTATTGGGCCTACGGAAACTAATCCCTCAGATGCGTCCGGAGCCGCTGAGCAGGCATCGGCTTCTGAGGGTATTTTCAGACCTTCACTGCTTACAATTAAAACAACAGCCAAGCCAAAAGTGCCATTAAAGACAAACAAGTACAGCATTCTTTTGGACAGTCCTCCATACCTAAGAAACAGATGCTTAAAATGGCCGAAGACCTCATTACTCTAATTAGGGGTTCCTATCCCCCTCCTGAGAAAAGGCCTAGGCAGGATACAGACTATGACTCCTCTGATCAGGTTTCCATTTCCTCTTATTCCTCTTTGACCAAGGATACTCTCTTCCCCCCTATGAGGACTCTGATGCTGAAGAATCTATCCCTTCAGCCTTTCCTCCTGAGGATTATTCTTTTGGGGAAACTTTACGTACCATGAAGGGAGCATTTCCATTGGGAAAGTCAGGATTACTCAGAATCCAAGAAAAGGCTCAGGGATTTCCTCTTAATGCCTCAACACAGGCCCCTGGCTATTCCGTCTGTGCTAGATATTGTGGATGATGTGTTCTCTGAATCCAGCCTATCTCCTGACTCTTTGCCCCCTGCTCCAGCCAAGCCAGATAGGTATTATAGAGTCCCTGACACTCACAAGTTTCTTTACAAACCCCTTCTGCTGATCTAGAAGCTATTTCCCAGGGTCCAAAAGGGGTTAAGGCTTCCATTGCAAAAAATCCAGTACCCTCTGACAGAGATTCCAGAGCTTTGGATAGATGGGGGAAGAAAGTATACACATCTGCAACTTTAGCAGTAAGAGCTTTAAATTGCCAGTTTCACATGCTTAGGTACCAACAATATTTAATGGCCCAGTTAAAACAGAAAATGCTTGCAAGCTCAGATGCTCCTGCTTGTAAAGAAATGCAGGATTTATTGCATGCAGTTGAACAGGTGGGAAAACGTACTCTGCAATGTGGATTTATTTCTTTAGAGGCCTCTTGTAGAGCCGCAGTTACAGGTTCTGTTATTCAGAGACATGTGTGGTTAAAAGAACTGAGTTTACCTGATCATGTTAAGGCAAAATTATTGGATGCTCCTTTACCACATGATACTTTGTTTGGTGTTAAGGCAGAAGAGGTGTTAAAGAAAATGGAGGATAAAGCTAAATCTATGCAAACAGTCAAGGATTTCTTACAGGTACAGCCACCTCACTTTAGCAGAAATTGGCCAACAAAGAATTGGTCTTTTCCAGTGTCAGACAGGCCACACAGACAGATACAGATGCCCAAGAGGCATTTCTCTCAACCCCAAGGCTCAAACAGACAACGACAGTGGGGCACCTCAACCCCAAAAGGAGGTGAGGACATGTCTCAACCTTACAGGAAACGGTCACAATGACTTTCCTCTTTGTACGCCAAGCACGTCCCTTTTGGAAGCTCCCTTAGGGGGAAAACTAGCACTTTTTTTCTCAAAACTGGCAAACAATCACCCAAGGCAAATGGGTTCTGAATATTGTGCCTCAAGGCTACAGATTCCACTTTCATACTTTGCCAAGGCTAAAAGGAATGCCAGACCTGCCACAGAATCAATGGGCGGAGGCACAAAAACAAATTTCAGCCCTCATGGACATGAGAGCTATTCAAAAAGTACCACAACAGGAGCAAGGACAAGGATTTTACTCGAGGCTCTCCTGGTCCCCAAAAAGGACAAGGCCTGGAGGCCCATACTAGACCTTTCAATTCTGAATACTTACCTGGATATTCCAAAATTCATAATGTTGACATTACAGCAGCTTCTACCCATGCTGGGCAAGAAGGCTTGGCTTGTTACTCTGGACCTCAGAGGCATACCTGCATGTCCCTATCAGACAAAATTGCAGACGATACCTCAGATTCAAAGCTGGTACAATGCACTACCAATTCTCTGCACTGCCCTTTGGCTTATCTACTGCGCCCAGGGTCTTCACAAAGTGCCTGGCACCAGTAATTGCATTTTGCAGACATAAAGGAATTCAAACATATCCATACCTGGACGACTGCCTCATTCAAGCAGAGACAAAGGACATTCTTCTACAGCATCTGGCGTTCGTAAAAAGGTTGCTAATTTCTGTAGGGTACACAGTAAACGAAAAGAAGTCAAAACTAGTGCCTTTGCAACAGATTACATTCCTGGGGGCCAGCTTAAATACAACGGCCCAGATGGCTTACCTCACGCCAGACAAACAAATTCGACTAACTCAATATTTTCAATTACTGGCAAAAAAGTCCCATCTCCCTGCAAGTAAAATTCTGCAGGCCTTGGGATTCATGGCATCCTGCATACTACTAATACCATATGCCAGACTGCATATGAGGAAATTACAATGGTATCTAAAAAGTGTTTGGACTCAACACTCTCAGTTTAGAAGCAGTAATACCAATGATTCCCTGCCTACAACAGGAGTTTCGATGGTAGGCACAGGCATGTCACCTGAACAAGGGTCAGCCTTTTACCCAGCCCACAGTCAGGCAAACTCTAACAGATGCTCCGGATTACACCTGGGGAGCACACATGGCAGGAAAATGCATTCAGGGCAAGTGGACCACAGACCAGATGCATCTTCACATCAATCAAAAAGAGATGTTGGCTGTTCAAAATGCCCTAACAGCTTTCAAGGACCTTCTACATCCAAGACAACTATTACTAAAGACGGACAACACTACAGTAATGTGGTACATAAGCAAGGGGGCACTCATTCTTATCCCCTATGCAGACAAGCCATGACCTTGTGGAACACCGCTCTAACGTACCAAGTTAATCTGCAAGCACAATTCCTGCCAGGAATGAATACTCTGGTAGATGATCTAAGGAGAAATATCATGGACCCTCACGAATGGAAGTTGAATCCGCAAATCTTCAGCATGGTAACGCAAAAATGGGGATGCCCAGACATAGATCTTTTTGCCTCCCCACTGAATTGCCAACTACAAAACTTCTGCACAAGGACTTATCACAAACAAGCATGGAAAGTGGATGCTCTTCTGTTCAACTGGAAAAACCTAAAAGTTTATGCCTTCCCACCACTGCCTCTCCTTTCAAAGGTACTCCTAAAAGCCAGACAAGAAAAACCACAAATGATCCTGATTGCTCCAGACTGGCCATGCCAGTACTGGTACCCTATCTTAAGGAACTTGGCTCGGGGCCCACCATGGATTTTGCCTCAAATTCCACACCTAACTCAACAAAATCAGATCCTGCACGGTCAGCTCAAAACCCTAAACCTGGCTGCAAGGCAGATACATTAGGCAAACAGGCAACACCTCTCTCTAAAGCTGTTATGGATGTCATTTTGGAGGCCAGGAGGCCTAGCACCAGGAAAGCTTACTCAGAAAAATGGAAGAGATTCTGCGCCTGGAACCAGGCTCAAAGCCTTGACCCTCTTGTTCCAAACATTCCTCAGATTTTACAATACTTAACTGAGATGCTGGACAGAGGCCTGTCCTCATCAATTAAGATCCACGCCTCTGCCATTTCAGCACATTTACAACACGGATCCTCCTTTATTCTCTCATCCCTTGCTAAAGCAGTACCTCAGAGGGGCTAAAAACATAAGACCGCCCAGGAGAGCACCAACAATGCTCAACACCAACTTGGGACCTCAATTTCGTTTTGGAAAAACTGAACCTACCACGATTTGAGCCGGCCAATACAGCCAATCTAAAATTTTTATCATGGAAAACAGCTCTGCTCCTGGCAGTAACTTCAGCACGAAGAGTCTCAGAGCTACAGGCATTAATGGCAGTGGAACCTTTTATAATTTTTCATCAGGACAGGGTATGTTTAAGGACAAACCCTTCCTTTATGCCAAAGGAGGTATCTAGTGTGGCTCTTAACCAAACCATCCATTTGCCAACCTTTTATCCAAACCCACAGAATAAAGGGGAGAAACTTCTGCATTCTTTGGTCATACACAGGCAGTTACGCTTTTACTTGGACAAAACAAAAGCTTTCAGGAAAACCGAGCAACTGTTTGTGGCATATGCTGTAGGATCACAGGGCAAGGCTATCTCAAAGCAGACTATATCCAAATGGATAGGACACTGGATTCGGTACTGCTACACACAGCATGGAAAATCAGTCCCAAATAACATCAGGCCAACAGCAACTTCAACAGCTTTTCTCAGAGGAGTACCTACCAAGGAAATTTTGGAGGCTGCAACTTGGAGTTCAGTGCACACCTTTACCAAGCATTACCACCTGCCTCTTTACTCTAAATCCAGAGCAGGATTTGCCACTGCAGTTTTGCAGGGCCTCATAGCCAATCCAAACGCTTTATAGACCAGCCACCCAACCTTAGCTTTGGGATTCTACCCAAGTGTGATGACTGCAGCAGTGTAACACGATGAACATAGTACAGTTTTGTACCTACCATAAATGTAGATGTTCGAGTGTTCACACTGCTGCAGTCCAGGTTTCCCTCCCTCCATACCCTCTGAAATAGCTGGACTTATCTATACCATTCTATCCTATACAACCTTTGGGGTGTATTTGCTGGTAACTGAAGGTATTGTTTTTATTTTATATGTGTATTTTTGATTAGCAATATGCATTGCCTACCTACTTGGGGGCACCTGACATCTGGGGCAAGAAAAACTGAAGAAAATTGCGTCGGCTGCATCTTGTATACCCCTGGCGCACTGACGTCAGGGAAGAAGCGACAGCAACTGACGCCAGACCAAGACTTTGCAGCTCTGGCCGACTGCGAGACCGCCTGACGGCAGGATAACCCAAGTGTGATGACTGCAGCAGTGTGAACACTCGAACATCTACATTTATGGTAGGTACAAAACTGTACTTTCCTCTCATTCCCTGCCTACAACAGAAGTTTCTTTGGTGGGCAGAGACATGTCACCAAAACAAGGGACTGTCATTCACTCTACCCCTTTCCACACAAACTCTAACTTACAGGCGCATCAGACTATGCTTAGGGGGGCCCACCTAGCGGGGAGATGCATTCAGGGCAAATGGAACCCAAAACAAATGCATCTGCTTATCAACCAGAAAGAGATGCTAGCTGTTCAGAATGCTCTGACAGCATTCAATGACTTACTTCATCCAAGACAACTACTGATAAAGACGGACAACACCATGATTATGTGTTACATAAACAAGCAGGGGGGTACACATTCCTACCCCCTTTGCAGACTAGCCATGGCATTGTGGAACACAGCTTTGACTTGCCAAATACATCTTCAAGCTCAATTCCTGCCAGGAAAACAAAATACTCTGGCAGACGACTTGAGCAGAAGTCTTATGGACCCGCATGAGTGGAAATTGGATCCACAAATCTTCAGCATGTTAACACAGAAATGGGGGAGCCCAGACATAGATCTATTTGTCTCTCCCCAAAATTATCAACTGGACAAATTCTGCACAAGGACTCATCACAGACAAGAATGGAAAGTGGATGCCCTGTCCTTCAGTTGAAAAAAACATCGGTCTGTGCCTTTCCCCCTCTGCCTCTTCTCTCCAAGGTCTTACTAAAGGTCAGACAGGAAAAAACAAAAATGATCCTAATTGCTCCTGACTGGCCTCGCCAGCACTGGTACCCAATTCTAAGGAATATGTCTCAACTCCCTCCTTGGTACTTGCCTCAAGTACCTCATCTGCTGTCTCAGCAGAACAATCAAATTCTGCACACTCTGCTCCAAACTCTGAACCTTGCAGCATGGCTGATCATTTAATTATTCAAACACCTCTCAGTAAATCTGTGATTGTCATTTTGGAAGCCAGAAGGCCTAGTACTAGAAAATCTTATGCTGTTAAATGGAAGAGATTCTGTGCTTGGAACCAAGCACAAGGAACAGACACAGCAAAGCCAAATATCCCTCAGATTTTACAATATTTGAGATGCTTGACAAGGGCCTATCTTTTTCTTCAATAAAAATCCATGCCTCTGCCATCTCGGCTCATTACAACACAGAGCCTCCCCTCTTTTCTCATCCTCTGCTTAAACAGTATCTTAGAGGGGCCAAAAATTTAAGGCCTCCCAGAAGATCACCAACTCCTGCATGGAACCTCAATTTTGTGCTGGAAAAACTCACCCTGCCTCCTTTTGAACCAGCAGCTACTGCGGAGATAAAATTTTTATCTTGGAAAACAACTTTCCTCTTGGCAATTACTTCAGCAAGAAGGGTTTCAGAACTACAGGCTGTCATGGCTGTGGAGCGTTTTATTACATTTTACCCGGACAGAGTGTCCCTCAGGACCAATCCTTTTATGTTTAAGGTGGTATCCAGTGTGGCTGTTAACCAAAGAATTCACCTGTCAACGTTTTACCCAAGTCCGCAGAACATGGAGGCGCGGATTCTGCATTCATTGGACGTACACAGACAACTAAGATTCTACTTAAACAGGACCAAATCTCTAAGAAAGTCTGAGCAACTACTGGTGGCTTTTGCTGCAGGATCAGAGGAGAAGGCTATATCAAAGCAGACTATTTCTAAGTGGATAAGCCACTGCAATCGTTTCTGCTACTTGCACCATGGTAAACCGGTGCCCAAGGGGATCAGGTCACATTCCACCAGGGCTGCCTCTACCTCAGCAGCTTTTCTCAGAGGAGTTCCAACCAAAGACATTCTAGAAGCTACTACTTGGAGCTCTGTTCACACCTTCACAAAGCATTATAATTTGCCTCTCTTCTCCAAATCCAGGGCAGGCTTTGCCACTGCAGTTCTGCAGGGCCTTATAGCCGCTCCTAATGCAGTCTAGTTCCATCCTTTCATCCATAGCTTTGGGATTCTACCCAAATGTAATGACTGCAGCAGTGAAACACGAAGAACATAGTATAGTTGTGTACATTTACCATAAATGTAGATGTTCGAGTGTATTCACTGTTGCAGTCCAGGTTACCCACCCGCCATCCCCCTTTTCTATAACTTCTTTCCTTCACTATATTCTAAAGCCTTTGTGGTGTATTCGCTTTTAGATGAAGGTAAAGGCTATGTTGCTAAAAGTGCATTTACACACACACACACACACACATATATATATATATATATATATATATATATATATATATATATTGTTCCCCATTTGTGGGGCACCTGACATCTGGGGCAAGAAAAACTGAATAAAATGGCGTCTTCTGCATGTTTTATACCCCTGACGTCATGGAAGAGGAGAAAGCAACTGATGCAGGACCCAAGACTTTGTTATTCAGGCCGACTGAGGGCAACCTGCCAGCAGATTACCCAAATGTAATGATTGCAACAGTGAATACACTTGAACATCTACATTTATGGTAAGTGTACACAACTGTACTTTCTCTCTAATATTTATGACCTTCAGCATTTCCAGGTTGAGTGAAGATTATAAAGGATGTGGTTTAAAAAAAAATAACTTGAGAGCAAATACGTTAGAGCTGAGGGATTATTGCTTGGGTAAATTGCTGCTTCAAGTGAACCTTCTCTATTTCAACCCTTCAAAATATTAAGTCTATAGACAGTGGACTAAATGGAAGGAAGGAAGCACAGCATTAAAGATCAGATGTTAAGTTGTCAATCTCTCCTTCATTCTTGCTGGATGGGTTCGGGGCCGAACCTCGGCTCCGACTCTGCCTATACTAAAGCTCGAGAGCTAATTTTACTGGCTCGAGGCAACCCTATATCCCATGATGCTAGGCAGTAACTACCCAGATCTCGTTTGCCGCTTTCGCTAGCGAGGTGCTCTTTTTACCGGCTCACAGGTTAGTGACTAAATTTAAGAAAAACTCTAGATGTTCATCGTGCATACAGCTGCAGTCATAACAGATGGGTTCTCCTGCCGTCAGGCGGGTCCTCGGTCGGCCGAATTCCAAAGTCTAGGTCCGGCGTCGGTTGACATCGCTTCTTCCCTGACGTCAGTGCGACAGGGGTATAATGGAACCAGCCGACACCATTTTCTTCAGTCTTTCTTGCCGCGCGGTGCCCGAAGCAGAAGCAGCTCGCAAGTGCCGATCGGCCAGCTCCTGAAATTACTAAAATTTTGAAACCAAAGTCTTCTTGAAATTTAAGTACCCCATTGGGGAAACTTTTCTTGCCTCAGACCGATGTCAGACAAAGTTAATAATTGTATTTCATGTGGGAAGCAGATACCGCATAAGGATTTCCATTCCCTCTGTATACCTTGTTTAGGCCCAGACCACGACGTCTCGGTCTGTCGCTTTTGTGCTACATTCAACAAACGCACCATTAAGCGTCGGGCGGAGTTCGCCCAGAATTATTTTGGAAAAACATTTAATTATATTATGTTGTCGGATACTCCGACTCCAATTTTGTCTAAAAAACGCAAAGATAAGGACCGACACATGAGGTCCGCGGCCTCTACCGACACCATGCCAAAGCCGACTACACGTGGTCAGGTTCTCAGCGAGGTGCCTACGCAGCTCCTGACTACCGACGACACTTCATTGGCGGTGTCTCCTGTGCCCGAGGTCGCAGGCTCCTCTGCCCACACCCCGACTACATATACCCAAGCCACTCTTGGCGTTGAACCTTAAAATATGGACAGGTCTACCTCCACTCAAGGTGTCTTCAGACCTTCCTCTTCTTTTTCCATCAAGACTTTCACTAAGTCTAAAGCAGCCATGCATTCTAAGAGACAAGCTACAGAGGGCCCATCTCCAGGCCCCATGCCTTAAAAACAGATGCTTAAAATGGCTGAGGATTTGATTACTCTTATCAGGGGTTCTCAACCCCACGGACAAAGGCCCAGAGTGGAGGAAGAATCCCTCCTCTGATCAGGGCTCCATTATTTCAGAGCACTCTGATGATCAGGAACATTCTTACTCCCCTTTTGAAGACTCTGATGCAGAGGAGTCCATTCCTTCTGTATCCCCCCCAGAGGATTACTCATTTGGGGAAACTTTGCATACCTTAAGGGAACACTTCCACTGGGAAGGCCAATATTATTCAGATTCCAAGAAAAGGCTTAGGGAATTTCTCTTGCTACTTCAGCACAGGCCTCTGGCTATACCTCCTGACTTGGACATCCTAGATGATGTTTACTCGGAGGCCTGCCTTAACCCGGATTCTCTGCCTCCAGCCCCAGTCAAGCCTGACCAGTACTACAGGGTTCCTGACTCGCACCAATTTCTATACAAAAGCCATGCTGCTGACCCAGAAACCATCTCACAGGGCCCCAAGGGAATTAAGGCCTCCACTGCTAAAAATCCATTACCTTCCGAGAGAGATGCCAGATCCTTAGAAAGGTGGGGGAAAAAAGGTATATACCTCGGCTACCTTGACCATGAGGGCCTTAAACTGTCAGTTCCATATGCTAAAATACCAACAGTTCTTGTTATCACAATTGAAAAGTAAATTGTCACAACCTGAACAACCAGACTTGAAGGAGTTGCAGGATTTGATGCATAGTGCAGAACAAGTGGGTAAGCATACCTTACAATGTGGTTTTGATGCTCTAGAGGCCTCGTGTAGAGCTGCTGTTACAGGATCAGTCATACGTAGACATGCCTGGCTCAAGGAACAAACCTTGCCTGATCATGTCAAAGCTAAATTACTAGATGCCCCTCTACAAAAGGATGTATTATTTGGTGCTAATGCTGAGGAGGTATTAAGGAAAATGGAGGAAAAGGTTAAATCAATGCAAACTGTGAAAGATTTTCTACAGGTACAACCCCACGCTTTCAGTAGAAATTGGCCTTCCAAAAATTGGTCCTTTCCAGCCACGGACAGACCCCAAAGAGGTAGATACAGGCGCCCGAGGGGCAGAGGACAATCCCAAGGATCGTTTATTGGCAGACAATGGCAAGCTCCTACACAGAGGTGGTGAGGATAACTCGCAATCATTCAGAAAGCAAGCCCAATGACTTTCCCCTTTGCATGCCAAGCAAGACTCAAATGGCAGCCCCCTTAGGAAAACTGGCATTATTTTCAAAAAATTGGCATATTGTCACAAAAGACAAATGGATCCTGGACATTATAAACACAGGCTACAGATTCCATTTTCACACCCTTCCAAAAATGAGAGGCATGCCAAACCTGCCACACAATCAAAGGGCAGAGGCACAAAGGCAAATTACAGCTCTCATAGACATGAAAGCTATTCAAGAAGTACCTACGCACGAACAAGGTCAAGGTTTTTATTCCAGACTATTCCTGGTATCAAGGAAGGGAAAAGATTGGAGACCTATTTTGGACCTTTCCATCCTAAACACATTTCTACTCGTTCCAAAATTCAAGACGCTCACTCTACAGCAGCTTCTTCCCATGCTGGGCAAGGAGTCTTGGCTGGTAACATTGGACCTCAAGGAGGCATACCTGCATGTCCCAATCGGATAAAATTGCAGAAGATACCTCAGATTTCTTGCAGGTTCAACCCATTATCAATTCTCTGCATTGCCCTTTGGCTTATCTACTGCGCCCAGAGTATTCACAAAATGCCTGGCATCAGTAATTGCCTACTGCAGACTTCAAGGGATACAAATATACCCCTATTTGGACGACTGCCTGATCCAAGCGGACAGCAAGCACATTCTTCTGAAACATCTGGCTTATGTAATAATGTTGTTGAACTCTCTGGGATACACAGTCAACAAAAAGAAATCAAGGCTAATACCCTCTCGAAGATAATTTTCCTGGGTGCCAACTTGGACACAAACACCCAGATGGCCTACCTCACGCCAGAGAAGCAGGGCAACTAACTCAATACTTCAGAGCACTAGCAAATTGCACCAGGCTGACTGCAAGGAAAATCCTGCAGGCTCTGGGATTCATGGCATCTTGCATCTTACTAATCCCATGTGCAAAGCTGCATATGAGGAAACTTCAATGGTACCTGAAAAACCTATGGTCTCAACACAGCCACAGTTTGGAAACAATAATACCACTAATTCCATGTCTACAAAAGGAATTTCTGTGGTGGGCTCAAGCATGCCAAACAAACACAGGTCTTCCATTCAGCAAGCCTCAAGCAAATCAAGTCATCACAACAGACGCCTCGGACTACGCCTGGGGGGCGCACATGACAGATCGGTGCATTCAGGGCAAATGGTCCCAAAAAGAAAAGTACCTTCACATCAATCAAAAGGAAATGCTAGCAATAATAAATGCTATTATAGCCTTCAAAGACCTTCTGCAACCAGGTCAACTATTGATAAGAACGGACAACACCACAGTTATGTGGTACATAAACAAACAGGGAGGAACACATTCATACCCCCTATGCAGACTGGCCATGTCACTTTGGAACATGGCCATGGACTTACAAATCGAACTACAAGCACAGTACTTGCCAGGCAAGGAAAACACGCTGGCAGACAATCTAAGCAGAAATATGACGGATCCACACGAATGGAAGTTGCATCCAAAAGTTTTAACAGAAATAATCCAAGCATGGGGAAGGCCAGACATAGATCTCTTTGCCTCCCACAAAAATCACCAATTGACAAAATTCTGCTCAAGGATTTTCCATCCAAAGGCCTGGAGAGTGGACGCTCTCTCTTTCAATTGGACATCAATGACAGTTTATGCCTTCCCCACCTCTTCCTCTGCTGCCCAAAGTTCTATTGAAAACCAGAGCAGACAGACTAAAGATGATTCTCATTGCTCCAGACTGGCCAAGACAACACTGGTACCCACTCCTGAGGAGCCTGACGCACTCCCCACCATGGACCCTGCCTCTAATGCCTCTTCTCCTGACTCAGCACCGCTTCAAAACTCTTCACAGCCAGCTAAAAACACTCAATCTAGCCGCATGGAAGATTCCTTAGCATCACAACAGACCCTACTCTCCAAGGAGGTGCAGGATGTCATTTTGGAGGACAGAAGGCCGTCAACTAGAAAAGCTTACTCCGCAAAATGGAAACTGTTTTGTGTCTGGAATGAGAAAAAGGGCCAGGATCCTGGAAAACTGAATTTACCTCAAATACTACAGTATCTAGCTTAGCTGCTAAGCAGTGGACTTTCATTCTCCTCCATCAAAATCCATGCCTCAGCCATTTCTGCAGAATACAACACTGATCCACCCTTATTATCTCACCCTCTCTTAAGACAGTTCCTCAGAGGGGCTAAGAATCTAAGACCCCCAAGGAAACAACCAATACCTGCTTGGGATCTCAATTTCATTCTGGAAAAACTGACCTTGCTTCCCTTTGAGCCAGCTGCCTCATCAGATTTGCAATATTTGTCCTGGAAAACAGCTTTCCTTCTGGCTATTACCTCAGCTCGTAGAGTTTCAGAACTACAAGCTCTCATGGCTGTGCAGCCTTTTATCATCTTCCATCAGGACAGAGTTTCCTTACGAACCAACCCGTCCTTTATGCCTAAAGTGGGTATCCAGGGTAGCTTTGAATCAGGCCATACACTTACCTACCTTTTATCCTAATCCTCAAAACAAAGGGGAGAGATTACTACATTCCTTGGACATCCACAGACAACTGCTTTATTATTTGGACAGAACAAAGCCTTTCAGAAAATCAGAACAGCTCTTTGTGTCCTATGTTGTAGGAGCTCAAGGAAAGCCAATTTCCAAACAGACAATCTCAAAATGGATAGCCCACTGCATATGCTTTTGCTATTCTTTTCATGGCAAAAATGTACCTACAGGCATCAGATCTCACTCAACAAGGGCCACAGATACCTCTGCAGCTTTCCTCAGAGGAGTTCCTACGAAAGATATTTGGGAAGCAGCCACTTGGAGTTCTGTGCATACCTTCTCCAAGCACTACCACCTACCATTATACTCCAAAACTAGAGCAGGCTTTGCCACTGCAGTCTTGCAGGGCATCCTGGCTCCTCCTAGTTCCACCTAGTGCCTACCACCCCTTTCTTAGCTTTGGGATTCTACCCATCTGTTATGACTGCAGCTGTATGCACGATGAACATAGTACAGTTTTGTACCTACCATAAATGTAGATGTTCGCGTGCTAATACAGCTGCAGTCCAGGTTTCCCTCCTTCCCCTCTTGGGACAGGCCTATTGGCTAACACCTCCTCATACAACCTGATTGGGGTATTCATTTATGGTGTATTTGCTTGCAACTACTGTATTTTGATTATATTGCATTGCTTTATTACACAAATTTATGTATTGCCTTCCTTCTGGGGGCACCTGACATCTGGGGCAAGAAAAACTGAAGAAAATGGCGTTGGCTGGTTCCTTTATACCCCTGTCGCACTGACGTCAGGGAAGAAGCGACGACAACCGACGCCGGACCTAGACTTTGGAATTCGGCCGACCGAGGACCCGCCTGACGGCAGGAGAACCCATCTGTTATGACTGCAGCTGTATTAGCACTCAAACGTCTATATTTATGGTAGATACAAAACTGTACTTTTTTCTACTTAGTTTTCCCATTTTTTTTGTCTAAAAAGGCTAGTTTACTGTTTTTTCAAATTTTAGTTCCTATTTTTATCCCTTATCCCAGTTATACTCCCCACCCTAGGTTAGGCCTTAGGCGCTTCCGTTTTTTCTCAAGTCCCCTCACAGGGATTCTTAGCTGTGTGTGTGTGCCTTTAGTGTCCCTGTATCCTTGTCTGAGTGTGTGTGTTTCTAACTTTAGATCTTGTTTTTCTTTTCGACAACAATATGTCGAAAGAGACAAAGGTCTCAGGCTTCAAGAAGTGTGACTCGTGCTGTCAAAAGATGTCGCTGACAGATGGTCACACTTCTTGTGTTTATTGCCTGGGACCCCTGCACCTGCAGGACTCTTGTTCTGTGTGCTATGCATTCAGCCCAAGAGTCCTGCAGGAGCGCAGGAATAAGTTGATCTTGAGGGGCTTGTTAAAGCACGAAGGTTCCCCGGCTAAGTCTCTGCCGGGGAAGCCTTCGAAGCCATCCAAACAGTTTGCTCCATGCTCTAAGCCTTCGGATGGTGGCTCATCTTCTACGACACGATCGGCTCCGGCTGGAGCCGATACATCTGTATCGCAGCTTTCTGCATCGGCTCCGGCCGGAGCCGATGCCTCTAAGACTCTATCTTCACAGTCGGCTCCGGCTGGAGCCGACGTGTCTACGGCTCCATCGGCTCCACCAATCTCGATGCCCTCCACACGTAAGAGGTTCAGATCTCCATCTCTGGAATCTATCCATTCGGCTCTGAGATCAATTTTACTCTCGGAGCAGAGCCATTGGAGCCATTCCTCTCGGTCTTCCTGGATTTCCGAACATGACCTTGAGAGGGGGGTTAGCAGACTGTTAAAGTCTCAGGCAGTGGCCCAAATGCTTCACAGCCCGTCTCATCAGACAGCGGCTACATCCATACAACCTACTATTCCTCCTTCGACTCTGCCCCAGTGTTGGGAGCCGGAGCTCCTCGGAGCCGTGACCGTTGTGACGTTTGAGCCGATACCTCCCCCTTTGGCCCCTTCGTCTGCTCCGATCTCGTCCATGGTGTCTTCCTTGGAGGGATCCGGGTGCTTGGACACTCTCGCCGGCTCCAAGGGGGCGAGTGGCATCAGACCCTTGTCCGACCCAGTTCTCCCTCTCGGAGCGTCGGCGCTGGTGAGTTTGGCCCCGACATCGGCTTCGAAGCCGTCCCTGTCAGGTGTTCCTAGTTCTTCGAGCGGGAGCCCTCTGGCCTGCCTGATAGGGGCGCCTTCGAGGTCATGAGGAGCGTACTGGCCCCAGTGTCTGCTCCACGGTCAGCTCCATCAGCTCCTCCCACTGTAGTGCCTTCTGAGGTCTCTTCCCACTCTCTCGCCCTTGGCAGTAGAGATCCAACGCCTCAGGTTTCCCCACTGGGAATATCCTCCTCTTCCGAGGTTTCTCCTGATCCGTCAGGTGAACCCCCGCGTAAGAGGACATGTAAGAGGAAGCATGTGGACTCCCCTGAGTCCATCACATCTGATACCGACTTGGATGAGTCGGAAGGATCCCCAAGGTCCCCCTCTGAGGATGTCTCCTTTTCTGACATCCTTAAACAGAGGGGGGACTGGTCTTCCCTTAATCCTTCAGAGGACGAGCCGGTTTACCTGGAGGCTTTTGGTTCTCGACCCTCCACCTCCTGGGTGTCTCCGCCCTTCGACCCCCTTATGGAAGTGGTGGCGCAGAAGGCGTGGACGGCCCCTGATTCGATGGAACCCACCCCACGGAGGCCTTCCAAATTTATAACAGCCCCTTCGGATAAGCAATTTTTATCTAAAGGTGTCCCAGTTGATGCCATGGTGGTGGCGGCAGCCACCAAGAAGGAACTTGGCTGATCCTTCAGTGCCTATCCATCCACCTAACAAGGAATCTAGGACAATGGATAGGTACGGCAAGCGGATGTTCTCGTCAGCGACCTTTGCCATGCGGTCGCTGAATTACTTATGCCACTTCACCAGTCTTCAAAGAGACATTCTCAAAGAACTGGGTGAGGTTCTACAGGATCCATCAGCTGCTGGGTCTCAGGACAAAATTAACTCACAGCTAGGAACCCTGAATTCCATTGTCAACTCCTCCATGCGGCTTATTTCCTATGCAGCCGATGGAGCGAGTAGGGCCACAGGCACAGGTGTGGCTTTAAGGCGTCACGCCTGGATGTGGCTTTGCAACTTCGCAGACACCTTCAAGGCATCCTTTACTAACTCCCCCTTTGATGGTTCAGCGTTGTTTGGACCTCAAGTGAAAGATACTTTGACCAGATGCGAACAAGATGGCAAGACTCTTTCTGCCGTAGGAGTCCGTTTTTCAACCCCATCTAGACCATATCCTAAGGGTCAAAAGGGTGGAAAAATGTGGTTCCCCAAATCACAAGGAGTCCTGCCTGACGCAAGAGGTCAGTTCCCCCCTAGAGGCAGAGGGGGGAACAACAATATACGCCGTTCAAGAGGCAGAGGGGTTCCGCAGAATCAGGGTAGCAGAGACCCTCTCTGACAAACCCTTCCAGCATCCCTGAGGTGCTGCCCGACTGTCCACCTTTGGAGGCAGTCGGGGGAAGATTATCGCTGTACCCACAAGCCTGGCTCTCCCTCACTCAAGACAAATGGGTGCAGTCATATCAGAGGGTTACAAAATCCCCTTTATCCAAACCCCAACTATTCAAATGGGGTCTCTTCCAGACGTTCCACCCAGTGTAAGGGAACAAGCAGCACTAGAAATATCAAAGCTGCTAAAAAAGAGAGTCATCCAGCCAGTCCCAGCAGACCAACTAGGATCCGGAGTCTACTCAGTTCTTTTTGGTACCAAAAAAAACAGGGGACTGGAGGCCAATATTGGATCTCAGCAAACTAAACACGTTTGTAAAAAGAACAAGGTTCCAGATGGTCACGCTACAGTCCATTCTACCCCTTCTGGGCAAGGACAATTGGATGTGCTCAGTGGACCTTCAGGATGCGTACTATCACATCAAAATACACAGGCGCTCCAGAAGGTTTCTCTGCTTCCGGCTGGGGGCTAGTCACTACCAGTTCAGAGCCCTGCCATTTGGTCTCACTACAGCCCCCCCCCCAAGTGTTCACCAAATGTATGGCAGCGGTTACGGCTCACCTGAGACATCAAGGATTCCAGGTGTTTCCATATCTAGACGACTGGCTCCTCACTGCCACCACCAGGCGTCAACTTCTTCTAGCCAGAGATTACACCATTCACATTTGCAAAGGGCTAGGTGTATCTCTAAATTTCGAAAAGTCTGCCTTGTCAATCTGTTACCTTCATAGGTGCCACCTTGGACACCGTTCAGCTCTCAGCAAAGTTAACAGAGCAGAGGGTCTTAGATATTCAAAATCATGTTCACGTCCTCCTTCAGAGCAACAAAATTCAGGCCAGGTATGTTCTGAAAGTATTGGGTCTCATGGCGGCAGCCATCACGCTTCTTCCCCTTGTCCGCTTTTACATGAGGCTTCTTCAGTGGATGCTTTTCTCCCAGTGGTCCTGCCAACAGCTCACTATGACGCACAAGATCTTAACTCTATCTTGCAAAAAACATCTGTCTTGGTGGATGGTCTCCTCTCAAGTCCATCAAGGCAGACCTTTTACTCCTCCCCCCCCCGGTCGCCAAGGTCACATCGGATGCCTCCCTGATTTGGTGGGGGGGGGGGGCATTTTCAGGGCAGGACAGTCCATGGTACATGGCAACCTTTCGAATGCCACTTGCACATAAACGTCCTGGAGATGAGAGCAGTGCTTTTGACGTTGCAAGCCCTCCAAGACTCTCTTCCCCTGGGGACTATTGCAATTCAAACGGACAATATGTCCGTAGTATGGTATATCAACAAGCAGGGCGGAACCAAATCCTATCCCCTGTGTCGAGAAGCACTCAGACTCTGGCAATGGGCGATCTCTTCTCAGCAGTTTCTGATAGCAACGCATATCCCCGGGAAGTCCAACGTCATAGCGGACAGGCTGAGCAGAGCTATTCTCATGCCCCACGAGTGGTCTCTCAAGCAATCGGTGACAGAGGAAATTTTTCGGAAGTGGGGCTTTCCTTGCTGCGATCTTTTTACAACACCACAAAACAGCAAGTGCCTCGACTTCTTCACTCTCTTCCCCCTTCCAGACCATCCCCCCAGAGACGCTCTAGTCCACAATTGGCCTCGGGGACTTCTATACGCTTTTCACCCCTTTCCATTAATCACACAGATAATTCAGAAAGCTACCGCCTTGAGAGCCAAGATGATTCTCATTGCCCCTTATTGGCCTCGACAGATATGGTTCCCTTTCCTGCATCGTTATCTTTTGGAGCAGTCTTGGCATCTGGATCCAGTGCCAGATCTTTTGGCCCATCAGTCAGGGCAGCTGCACCAATCCCTCCAATCTCTCAACCTCACAGCTTGGTTGCTCCACTTCCGTCCCTAGCCAGGCTTCCAATGATTTCAAATTCTGTCCGGGATATTATTGTAGCTTCCCTTAAGTCTTCCACCAGAAGGATCTATGCTAGTAAATGGCAACGATTTTCCTTCTGGGCAAAGGCTAGGAATCTAGATCCCTTCACTGCTCCAATACACTCGGTCTTAGATTTCCTAGCTGAAATTTTTCATTCAGGATCTTCATCCTCCACAGTAAAATTTCAGTTAGCAGCCATTTCAAATTTTCACATAGGCCTGTCGGACTCCAGCATCATGTCCCATAAGCTTTGCATGGCATTCCTCAGAGGTATCTTTTTACTCAAGCCCCCGATCAAAGACCCCCCACACCACAGTGGGATTTAAACTTAGTTTTAACATCCTTGATTCTCCCTCCATTTGAACCTGCGGCTTCCTGTTCATTGAAGTTACTTTCCTGGAAGACGCTCTTCCTAGTCGCCATTACATCTGCTAGGAGAGTATCTGAACTTCATGCCCTTTGCATTCGTCCTCCTTATTTAGTTTTCCACAAAGACAGAGTTTCTCTAAGAACTAACCCGTCTTTTTTACCCAAGGTGGCTTCTCAGGCAAATTTAAATCAATCTATTGATCTTCCAGTTTTCTTCCCTAATCATTCAAACAGGGCGGAGCAAAAACTGCATTGCCTGGACATTCATCGTCAGCTCCGTTACTATCTGGACAAAACTAAACAAATCAGGAAATCTGATCAACTCTTTTTATCTTATGCAGAAAGTAGAAAGGGCCTTCCGGTATCCAAAGTAACCCTGTCTAGGTGGCTGTCTTCTGTGATTACTTGTATTTATCAACTCAGTGGTAAAGAATTGCCTTCTAGGCCAAGAGCCCATTCAACCAGAGCGTTGGCTACATCAGCAGCCTTTCAAGCTAGATTACCAATAGACACTATCTGTGCGGCAGCCACATGGGCTTCTCGTACCTTTGTTACACATTACAAATTGGACATGGCTTCCAGAAACTGGGCAAATTTTGGTTCCACCGTTCTCAAGAGTCTGTTCCAATGAGCTACCTAGGATGAAGGTGCTAGGGACGCGGTCCCATCCAGCAAGAATGAAGGCGAGATTGACAACTTAACATTGAGAAGTTATGTACCTACCATAACATTCCATGTTAGTTGTCTTCTCTCGCCTTCTTTCTTGCGTCCTGCCCACCATCCCCCTAGCCTGGACAGACCGAAAAGTTTTCCCCTTCTTCTAAGGGACTTTATCTTGCACTATTCCAAGCCAAACGGGTGGTCCTGGGGTAGCTACGGCTTCAGATAATGATATTTGGGGAGTTCTCCTTTCTCCTCCTCCACCTGAGTAGGGAGACTGAATTGGCTATTGTTTTCTCAGCTACCAAACGAGATCTGGGTAGTTGCCGCCTAGCATCATGGGATATATAGGGTTGCCTCGAGCTGGTAAAATTAGCTCTCGAGCTTTAGTATAGGCCGAGTCGGAGCTGAGGTTCGGCTCCGAACCCATCCAGCAAGAAAGAAGGCGAGAGAAGACAACTAACATGGAACGTTATGGTAGGTACATAACTTCTCATTTCAAGTTAATGAATCATTATCTAGTGCTTTTGGTCTGCCTAAGTTGCTTGCTAATGTTTTTGTGAAACAGCCCTGGGTTACATAGATATGGAAAGCGTTTCCTGTGTCAGAGTTAGAATGCCAATTTTCTGTAGATCTCTGCCAGATCATTCTGATGTCCTATTCCCATGTTGCAGTATTCTTAACATGAGGGATTCCTCACCAAGGCGACTCGAACATCCAGATAATATACCGTAGACTTTTACTGTTGCAGCATGTGTGCTCCATTTCACATAGAATAGCAGCTGATGTAGGCCATAAAAGTAATGTCTGTACGAACCGTCCTCAGAACTTCTCTGCTACCAGTCTGAACGCCATCTTCTTCCGTTCTTCTAATCGCCGAGTGTTTGCTGGTTTAGATCAAGTGCCCTGTTGAATTTATTTGTATTTTCTTGCTGCTGCATGTTTTGTCAAGGTTAATGTCATCCAAAAAGGCAAGTGCTATTATGGAAGACAGATTCCACACAGACAACCACTATCGGTGTCTTTTCTGTGTGTGGTCTTCTCACGACTATAAGACTTGTATGATTTGTCATACGTTTGTCCCAAAGATGCTCCACAATCATCTTTCTGTCCTTAGCATTTACCTCGAGAGTCAGAGACTCAAGCGACTAGTGCTTGCAGTGGAGGGTACTGTGGGTCTGTTGAGTGAGCCTCTGAAGAAAAGGGTAAAAGATTAGGCCTGAATCTTTGGTTGTGCCTCTGAACCTGGACTTCCCCGTCCAGGCCAGTGAAGGCCTGGAGATCTGTTCGGTGCCTGGTTCCCTTCCTGCAGTGGGGTCCCAGTTTGGAAGCCGTTATGGAGAGTTCCATTATCATGTATGCAGAGGCCTTGCAGATGTCCATTTAGGACGGTAAGGGGGAACTGCAGGCCAGTACTTTGGATGTTCCTCATGGTAACTTCTGTTGGCTTAGCTATTCAAGATAGTCTGACATCTATGCAGGAATCCAGGCCGACATAGGCCCATCTATCCCAGCCTAGGGTTGATCCTCCCTTTAAAAAGATACAAAAACAATAACATGTTTCTCCCTCTCAGGATCGTTCTCCCGACTGGCAAGCCTTTTCTCAAGGAATCCTTAATGCTTTCCTAGCACTAAGACCTTCCTCTGCTCAAACTCCTACTCCACTTTCTCCTCCTTCCTCTATACCTAGGAGTTCTGCTGTGGAACAGGTGACTTCTGAGGAAGTGGTTTCATCCTCAGGTGAGTCTTTAGCCTACTCAACATAAATTGACTCCCCCCTGGGTTATGCTTCCCATGAAGTAGATGCCAATGGTGGGGACTCTCCCAAGAAAGATTGATCCTTTGGAGAGACTGTTTCAAGGATGAGAGACTTTGTGGGAAAGCTCACAAGTATCTGAAGTGCAGAAGAGGTATTATGACCTGTTACAGATGGACTCCCCTTTTCCTTCAGCCATTCTTCCTGTGCTTCTTGCTTTCCAGGATGCTTTTCTTTGTGTCAGAAAATCCAGAGACTCGACTACCAGCCCTTAAAAGGCCAGACAGGTTTTACAAGGTCCCTGAGGACAGCAAATATCTTTTGAAATGCCCCCTGCAGATCCTGCTGTGATTTCAGTGTCTGCCTATAAACCTTCCAGACTACTGTCCTCCACTAACCTTCACCCCTCAGATAAAGACAACAAAATGATGGAGAGGATAGGTAAAAAAGTCTATACATCCTCTACTTTATCCTTCAAAAACCATCAACAATCAGACTTGAATGTTTAAATATGTTCTGGATTTGCTTTCCCAAGCTTCCCAGCTGTTGACAGCTCTTCCTGATTCTGCAGCCAAAGCACAGATTTCTTCCCTATTGACAGCCTCTTGCCAAGTAACTAGACACTCCATTAAATGTAGTTCTGCAGATGAGGTATCTGCTAGGTCAGATGCATCGGGATCTGTCCTTAGGAGATGCTCTTGGCTAAGATTGCAGCCTTTGCCTGATGACATCAAGGCAAAACTAATGGATGCACCTCTTGACAATAATGCTGATGTCCTTCAAGGATGCATCTGCAGTCTTTACAAATGGGTTGTCCTGTCGTCAGGCAGCCCTTCGGTCGGCCGGATTCCAAAGTCTGGGTCTGGCTTCGGCTGGTGTCGCACTTCACCCGACGTCATTGCGGCAGTCATTCGGGTATAAAGGCATCAGCCGACGTCATTTTCCTCAGTCTTTCTTGCCGCGTGGCGCCCGAAGCAGAAGCTGTTCGCAAGTGCCGGTCGGTCAGATCCAGAGATTACTTCTACCGAATACTACAAGACTTCTATAAAGCTAAGTACCCGTGGGGACTCTTTCTTGCCTCAGCCGATGTCAGAGAAAGTTAATAACTGTTTATCTTGTGGGAAACAAATACCTCATAAAGATTTCCACTCCTATTGCATTCATTGTTTAGGCCCAGACCACGACGTAGCAGCTTGTCTAGCCTGTGCTTCTTTTAACCGACGGACGCTTAGACGTCGCTCAGACTTTGCTGAGCAGATTTTCGGCTCCGATTTTGCCTACATTATGCCATCGGATCCTCCGACTACGCAAATAACCAAAAAACGCAAAGAAAAGGACCGACACTCGCGGTCCGTGGTTTCGGCCGAAGCCGCGGTTAAGCAAACCACGAGTGTCTCGGTTTCGGCCGAAACCGAGCAAGCGGTTCTTTCTTCAGCCGATAACTTGCCTTCTACCGAGGCCTCTTCTAACCTGGTAGAGACGGCTTCTGAAATCCAACCTTCTGTTGCGATTTCACAGGATTTATCAGACACCATTCCCCTAGATATTTCTACCCCTGCATGTGGAGCTGCTAGGCCTCCCCCAGCTATGTCTATTAAGGCCTTTGCCAGGGCTAAAGCAACCAAAGCATCAAAACCTGTGCCTGCCAAGCCCCTCTCTCACAGGCCCAGCACCAGCTCCCATATGCTTTCTTTGGCAGAAGATCTCATCTCTTTAATTCGTGGAGCCCAGCCTCATCCAGACAGGGCCTCTCCCTCCTCCAGAAAAGAGGCCTAGAGCAGAGCCCCCTGAGCCAGTAGCTACAGATGATTCCTCTGATGACTCAGAACATACAGACCCTCCTGAGGCTTCTTATTCTCCTTACGAAGACTCTGATGCTGAGGAGTCCATCCCTTCAGCCTCTCCTCCTGAGGAATTTTCCTTTGGGGAAACCTTGCATGCTATGAGGGAACAATTTCAGTGGCAGGGCCAAGATTTCTCAGACTCTAGAAAAAGGCTTAGGACCTTTCTACATTTGCCACAGCATAGGCCTTTAGCTATACCTCCAGTTCTACCTGTTGTTGATGCATTTAATGATGCTTGCACTGCTCCTGATACTTTACCTCCGGCTCCTGCTAAGCCCGATAGGTACTACAGGGTCCCGGACACTCATCACCACTTATATAAGGCTCCTTTTGCAGATCCAGAGACTATCTCCCAGAGCCCTAAAGCCGTAGCAGCTACTTCTTCTAAAAACCCCCTCCCCTCTGAAAGGGAATCCAGGTCCTTAGAGAGATGGGGTAAGAAAGTTTACACCTCTGCTACTTTGTCAGCTAGAGCTTTGAACTGCCAATTTCATATGATTCAATATCAAGAGTTTATGCTTGACCAGTTGACTAAAAAGCTGTCCTCTGAAGAATCTTTAGATAAAAAGTATGTTCAAGAAATGTTACATAACATACAGCAGGTTAGTAACCATTCTTTAAAATGTGGCTATGATGCACTGGAGGCTTCCTTTAGATCAGCCATGACTGGCACAGTTATCAGAAGGCATGCATGGTTGAAAGAGCAGGCATTACCAGACCATGTCAAATCTAAGCTTTTGGATGCACCTATGGACAAGGTCAGTTTATTTGGTGCCCCCGCACAACAGGTACTAAAAAAGATGGAAGAGAAAGCAAAATCTGTGCAAACAGTGAAAGATTTCTTACAAGTTCAACCTCCAAGGTTTAGCAGGAACTGGCCCTCCAAGAATTGGTCCTTTCCGGACTCCTCTAAGGCACAAAGAGGCAGGAATAGGCGCTCTAGAGGCAGAAACCAGTCCAGGGGTGCCTACAGGGGTCGCCAGTGGCAGGGTAACAACCAACGAGGCACGGATACAGCTACCACTACTACAACAACTCAATCACAGTGACTTAGCGGTGGCACCGCCTACCAGGTAACAACTAGAAGCACCCTTAGGCGGAAAGCTAACATTATTTTCAAGAAACTGGCACTGCATTACAAGAGAAAAATGGATTTTGCAGACTATAGACAAAGGTTACAGGTTCCATTTCCATACACTACCAGGAAAGACAGGAATGCCAAACCTACCACCTTCTCAAAGGGCAGAAGCTCTAAAACAAATATCTCAATTATTAAGAATGAGAGCTGTGGAAAAGGTACCATGTATGGAGCAAGGGAAGGGATTTTACTCCAGGCTCTTCCTGGTACCAAGAAAAGAAAACAAATGGAGGCCTATTCTAGACCTGTCCGCTTTAAACACATTCCTCATTGTTCCAAAATTCAAAATGCTGACCCTACAGCAGCTTCTTCCCATGCTGGGCAAGGAGTCTTGGCTGGTAACTCTAGATCTCAAGGAGGCATACCTGCACGTCCCCATAAGACCAATTTGCAGAAGATACCTCAGATTTCTTGCAGGATCAGAGCACTATCAATTCTCAGCATTGCCATTTGGCTTATCTACTGCGCCCAGAGTGTTCATGAAATGCCTGGCATCAATAATCGCTCATTGCAGACTTCAGGGAATTCAAATCTATCCCTACCTGGACGACTGCCTGATACAAGCGGACAACAAAAACAAACCATCAGAAGACTTACAAAGAGTCATCTACCTGCTGCAAGCCCTGGGATATACAGTCAATACAAAAAAGTCAAGGCTGATTCCATCCCAAAGAATAACCTTTCTGGGTGCAGAACTGGACACATCAAAACAAATGGCATTTCTAACTGCAGAAAAGAAAGAGCAACTTCCCCTCTACTTCTTGGCATTAACAAATCAGAGCCATCTAACTGCAAGAAAAGTGCTACAAGCTCTAGGCTTCATGGCATCCTGCATACTACTGGTCCCTCATGCCAGGCTGCATATGAGAAAGCTACAGTGGTACCTAAAGAATTTGTGGTCTCAGCACAAGCACAGCCTAGAAACCAAAATTCCAATGATCCCATGCCTGAAGCAAGAGTTCTTATGGTGGGCTCAGGCCTGTCAATCAAACACAGGACTACCCTTCTGCAAAAGTCAACCAAGACAAACCATCACGACAGATGCCTCAGACCTCGGTTGGGGCACACATGATGGGCAAGTGCATTCAAGGCCTATGGACTCAAGACCAGCTGCACCTGCACATAAATCTAAAAGAAATGATGGCAGTAAAATTGGCAATCCAGGCATTCAGACCTTTTCTCCAAGAAGGCCAGTTGATAAGGACAGACAACACCACAGTTATGTGGTACATCAACAAACAGGGAGGCACACACTCATACCCTCTATGCCGGCTGGCACTGGACCTATGGGATGTGGCTCTGAGCTACAACATTCAGTTACAGGCAATTTATGTACCAGGGAAGGAAAACATTCTAGCAGACATATTGAGCAGAACTACAACAGATGCCCACGAATGGATGCTGCATCCGGACATCTTCAAAACCATCACAAGAGAATGGGGATTACCACAAATAGACTTGTTTGCATCCCCATTCAATCACCAGTTGAAGAAATTCTGCACGAGGACTTACCACCCACTTGCTTGGAAGGTGGACTCCCTATCCTTCAGTTGGAAAAACCTGACAGCATACGCATTCCCACCACTTCCTTTGATGCACAAGGTGCTTCTCAAGATCAGAGGAACGTCCGAGGATCATTCTGATAGCCCCAGACTGGCCAAGACAACATTGGTATCCACTGCTGAGGAGCATGTCCCGGGAACAAATATGGACACTGCCCCTGATTCCATTACTGCTGACACAGAACAACTACAACATCCTGCATCCAAACCTAAAAACTCTGCAGCTAACTGCCTGGAACATTACATAACAGCAATTAACCCAAATTTATCCCAAAGGGTTAAAGACATAATCCTGGAGGCTCGTAGACCTTCAACAAGAAAGAATTATGCAGCAAAATGGAAAAGATATCTCATCTGGAGTACTGCAAAGGGGCAAGATGTGACACTGGTGAACATAGCCAACATCCTGGAGTACTTGGCGGAGCTCTTCCATACAGGCCTGTCCTATTCCTCCATCAAGATACATGCATCAGCTATTTCAGCAGAATACAGCTTGGATCATCCTGTCTTCTTGCATCCTCTGCTCAGACAGTTTCTGAGAGGAATTAAAAATGTAAAACCTCCCAGGAAACCTCCATTGCCAGCATGGGACTTGAACTTTGTGCTGGAAAAACTGACTCTACCTCCTTTCGAACCAGCAGCTACAGCAGAATTGCAATACTTATCCTGGAAGACTGCTTTCCTGCTGGCAATAACTTCAGCAAGAAGGGTCTCTGAACTATAGGCATTAATGGCAGTACAACCCTTCCTGATCTTCCATCAAGATAGAGTGTTCATGAGAACAAATCCTACATTTATGCCTAAGGTGGTATCCAGAGTCTCTTTAAATCAGGCTATCCACCTTCCTACATTCTTCCCCAATCCACAGAACAGGGGAGAAAAGCTCTTACATACCTTGGATGTACACAGACAATTACGCTACTACCTGGACAGGACAAAAAACAATAGAAAACTGACCAGCTTCTGGTAGCATATGCAACAGGAAAGGAAGGAAAACCAATTTCTAAACGGACAATCTCCAAATGGATAGGAAATTGCATTAGATTTTGTTACTCCTACCATGGAAAGAAAACTCCAGAGAACATCAGGCCTCACTCCACAAGGGCTACAGCCACTACCACAGCTTTCTTACGAGGAGTGGCTACCAAGGACATTATAGAGGCTGCTACTTGGACCTCCGTGCATACATTTGCCAAGCATTATAACTTACCTCTATACTCTAGATCCCGTGCTGGTTTTGCCACTGCTGTTTTGCAAGGGATCCTGACTACACCATAATCTACTCTCATTTCCTCCTCCCCTAGTTTAGCTATGGTATTCTACCCATTTAAAGACTGCAGATGCATCCTTGAAGGACATAGTACAGTTTTGTACCTACCATAAATGTAGATGTCCGAGAGGAATGCATCTGCAGTCAGGATTACCCACCCTCCTTCCCCTCTGAGGTATTCCTAGGGTACTTACCAATCTTCAGCTAGCTTGGGGGGGATCTATTATGGTGTATTTGTTTGTATATATGTACATACTTGCTTATTTGGTGTGTTTGCTCTCTACTATTTGGAAACTTTGGCATTTATCCAAATTTAGCCATCCAAGAGGGCACCTGGCATCTGGGGCAAGAAACACTGAGGAAAATGGCGTCGGCTGATGCCTTTATACCCGAATGACTGCCGCAATGACGTCGGGTGAAGTGCGACACCAGCCGAAGCCCGACCCAGACTTTGGAATCCGGCCGACCGAAGGGCTGCCTGACGACAGGACAACCCATTTGTAAAGACTGCAGATGCATTCCTCTCGGACATCTACATTTATGGTAGGTACAAAACTGTACTTTTTTGGTGCTAATGCTGCTGCCCTTTTCAAATCTTTACAAGAAAAAGGGAAATAATTAGAGGAACTGAAGCACATTTTTGTGTCCCCAGTTGTAAGTATCATACGAATTATCCTTCCAAACCTCATTTTGTGAGAAAGAAAGCACACACTCATCCCCTCCCTCAGAAGAAAGGGACATGCAGGCAGAGCTCCTCCACATCACAACCAGCCTCAGCTCAAATGTCTCCCTTTTCTGACAAGCTAGGTAGTCTGTGACTGCATGTCCAGTCTTTCCAACCTCTCTCTTTTCCCAGCACCTCTCGATGTTCATAGTGTTACATTGCTGCAATCATTACACTTAGGTTATCCTGCCGTCAGGCGGTTCTCCAGTCGGTCCGAGTTCCAAAGTCTTGGTCTGGCGTCGGTTGCTGTCGCCTCCTCCCTGACGTCAGTGCGACAGGGGTATATAAGATGCAGCCGACGCCATTTTCTTCAGTCTTTCTTGCTGCACCTGAAGCAAAAGCAGTTTGCAAGTGCCGGTCGGCAGACTCCTGAGATTTTCATTCCGAATCCAGAACCGAAGTCTTCTACAAAGCTAAGTACCCGCTAGAAACTTTTTCTTGCCTCAGACTGATGTCAGTAAAAGTTAATAACTGTATTTCTTGTGGGATGCAAATACCTCATAAGGATTTCCATTCTTATTGTATCCCATGCCTAGGCCCAGACCACGATGTCACTGGTTGTCGGTTTTGTGCTAGGTTTAACAAGCGTACTATTAAACATCGGTTTGATTTTGCCCGACATTATTTTGGCAGAAAATTCAATTACACCATGCCGTTGGAACTTCCGACGACCGGAATACATAAAAAGTGCAAAGACAAGGATAGGCATCTGAGGCCCAAAACTGACGACGAAGCCTTTTCTAGGCCAGTCGCCAGTTCTCCGGTTTTCAGCGAAGCGCCTTCGCAGCCCCTAACCGCTTTTGTAGAAACACAGGCTGCCTCTGACTCCCACGTGAAGATGGCTGGGCCTTTGGATGCACAAGATTTTCAGCCTACCGAAACTAACCCTTCAGAGGGATCCGGAGTAGCTGAACAACCCGCAGCTTCAGAGGGTGTTTTCAGACCTACTCAAGTTAAGCATTAAATCTTCTGCTAAGTCTAAACCTCCTTTAAAAACAAAGAAACAAATACAGCATTCTCCAGGACAGGCCTCCATGCCTAAGAAACAAATGCCCAAAATGGCCGAAGACCTAATCACTCTGATCAGGGGGTCCAATCCCCCTCGTGATAAAAGGCCTAGACAGGATGCAGACTATGACTCATCTGACCAGCTATCCATCTCTTCAGATTCATCCTCAGACATAGGATACTCTTTACCCCCTTATGAGGATTCTGATGCTGAGGAATCAATTCCATCAGCCTCTCCGCCTGAGGACTATTCCTTTGGGGAAACCTTACATACCATGAGGGAGCATTTCCATTGGGAAGGCCAGGATTACTCGGAATCCAAGAAAAGGCTCAGACTTCCTTTTATTACCTCAACACAGACCCCTTGCTATTCCACCAGTGTTAGATATTGTGGATGATGTGTACACTGAATCCAGATTGAATCCTGATTCTTTACCTCCAGCCCCAGTTAAGCCTGACAGACACTACAGAGTCCCTGACTCTCACAAATTTCTTTATAAAAGCCCTGTTGCTGACCCTGAAACTATTTCTCAGGGACCCAAAGGGGTTACGGCCTCATCAGCAAAGAATCCCGTCCCCTCTGACAGAGATTCCGGAGCATTAGACAGATGGGAGAAGAAAGTTTATACGTCTGCAACTTTAGCAATGAGGGCCTTAAATTGCCAGTTTCACATGCTAAAATATCAGCAATTTTTGATGTCTCAGTTGAAACAAAAAATGCTTCCAGATTCAGATCCTCCTAATTTTAAGGAAATGCAGGATTTATTGCATGCAGCTGAACAAGTGGGGAAACATACTTTGCAATGTGGTATTGATTCTTTAGAGGCCTCCTGTAGAGCAGCAGTTACAAGTTCTGTCATTAGAAGACATGCTTGGTTAAAAGAACATACGTTACCAGATCATGTTAAAGCAAAACTATTGGATGCACCTTTGCAGCAGGATGTGTTATTTGGAGTTAAGGCAGAAGAGGTATTGAAGAAAATGAAGGATAAGGCAAAATCTATGCAAACGGTGAAGGATTTCTTACAGGTTCAGCCTCCTCGATTTAGCAGAAATTGGCCAACAAAGAATTGGTCCTTTCCAGTTACAGACAGACCTCAAAGGGGCAGATACAGACGTCCAAGAGGTAGAGGTCAACCACAAGGTCCTTACAGGCCTCGACAATGGGGTGCATCAGGCCAGAAAGAAGGGGAAGACAGGCCCCAGCCATATTAAAAAACAGCCCCAATGACTTCCCACTACAGCTGCCAAACAGCTCTCTTGGCAGCCCTCTTGGGAGGAAAACTGGCACTTTTCTATCACAATTGGCATATGATCACCAAAGACAAATGGGTTCTCAACATTGTATCTCAAGGTTACAGGTTCCACTTTCTCACTCTGCCAAGGTTAAAAGGAATGCCAAATCTGCCACCAAATCAATGGGCAGAGGCTCAAAATCAAATTACAGCACTCATGGACATCAGAGCTATTCAAAAGGTACCACCACAGGAGCAAGGACAAGGATTTTACTCAAGACTCTTTCTGGTTCCCAGAAAGGACAAAGCCGTGGAGGCCCATTCTGGATCTTTCTACCCTAAACACTTACCTGGATGTTCCGAAATTCAAAATGTTGACACTTCAGCAGCTTCTTCCCATGCTGGGCAAGAAAGCTTGGCTCATAACCTTGGACCTCAAGGAGGCATACCTGCATGTCCCTATCAGACAAAACTGCAGAAGGTACCTCAGATTCATAGCTGGTTCAATGCACTATCAATTCTCTGCACTGCCCTTTGGCTTATCTACTGCGCCCAGGGTCTTCACAAAGTGCCTGGCACCAGTAATTGCATTTTGCAGACAGAAAGGAATTCAAATTTATCCGTACCTGGACGACTGCCTGATTCAAGCAGAGAGCAAGGACATTCTTCTAAAGCATCTGGCTTTTGTAAAAAAAATGTTAAGTTGCCTAGGGTGCACAGTAAACGAAAATATATCAAAACTAGTGCCCTCACAAGAGAGAATATTCCTGGGTGCCAACTTGAATACAATGGCCCAGATGGCTTATCTCACGCCAGACAAGCAAGGACTTCTGACTCAATATTTTCAATTGATGGCAACAAGAACCCAACTCCCTGCAAGAAAAATTCTGCAGGCCTTGGGTTACATGGCATCTTGCATACTACTAATTCCATATGCCAGACTGCATATGAGGAAACTACAATGGTGCCTAAAGAGTGTCTGGTCTCAACACTAGTTTGGAAACAGTTATACTACTAATTCCTTGCCTTCAACAGGAGTTTCGATGATGAGCTCAAGCTTGTCACCTCAACAAGGGACAGCCTTTTACGCAACCCACAGCCAGGCAAACACTGACAACAGATGCATCTGATTACGCCTGGGGAGCACACATGGCAGGAAATGTATTCAGGGCAAGTGGCCCGCAGAACAAAGGCATCTTCACATCAATCTAAAAGAGATGCTAGCTGTACAAAATGCCCTTATAGCCTTCAAGGACCTGCTGCATCCAGGACAGCTACTACTAAAGACGGACAAAACCACAGTTATGTGGTACATAAACAAGCAAGGGGGCACTCACTCTTATCCCCTCTGCAGACAAGCCATGACCTTGTGGAACACAGCGCTAAGCTATCAAGCTTATCTGCATGCACAATTCCTGCCAGGAGAGAAAAACACACTGGCAGACGACTTAAGCAGAAACCTCATGGATCCCTACGAATGGGAATTAAATCCAGAAATGTTCAGAATGATAACACAGAAATGGTGGAGCCTGAGAATAGATCTGTTTGCATCCCCAATGAACAGCCAGCTACAAAAATTCTGCACAAGGACTTGCCATCCACAAGCATGGAAAGTGGATGCCCTCTCATTCAGCTGGAAAAACCTACAAGTATATGCTTTCCCACCACTACCTTTCCTTCCAAAGGTACTCATAAAAGCCAGGCAAGAAGAGCCAGAGATGATCCTGATTGCACCAGACTGGCCACGCCAGCACTGGTACCCAATCTTAAAGAACTTAGCACAAGGACCACCCTGGATTTTGCATGAAATCCCACATCTGATGACTCAGCACAACAATCAGATACTTCACAGCCAGCTAAAGACTTTAAACCTGGCTGCATGGAAGATTCCTTAGTCAAGCGAGCAATGCCTCTCTCCAAAGCTGTTATGGATGTCATTCTGGAGGCCAGAAGGCCTAGTACCAAGAAAGCTTATTCGGATAAATGGAAGAGATTCTGTTCCTGGAACCAGGCTCACAGCCTTGACCCTCTTGTCTCAAATATTCCTCAGATACTGCAATGTTTAACTGAGATGCTGGACAAAGGCCTCTCCTTTTCATCCATCAAGATCCACGCCTCTGCCATCTCTGCTCATTACAACACGGATCCACCAATTTTCTCTAATCCTTTGCTAAAACAGTACCTCAGAGGGGCTTAAAACATAAGACTGCCCGGTAGAGCACCTACTCCAACTTGGGACCTCAACTTCGTGTTGGAAAAATTAACTTTACCTCATTTTGAGCCAGCTAACACAGCAGGTTTAAAATGTATCTCTTGGAAAACTGCTCTGCTCTTGGCAATAACGTCAGCACGAAGAGTTTCAGAATTACAGACACTAATGGCAGTGGAACCTTTCATCATTTTCCACCAAGACAGGGTGTCTTTAAGAACTAACCCTACGTTTATGCCAAAGGTGGTATCAAATGTGGCTCTAAACCAAACTATTCACTTACTAACTTTTTATCCAAATCCACAGAATAAAGGGGAGAGACTACTGCATTCTTTGGACATACACAGGCAGTTACGCTTCTACTTGGACAAAACCAAAGCTTTCAGAAAATCTGAGCAATTATTGGTAGCATATGCTGCAGGAGCACAGGGAAAAGCCATTTCAAAACAGACTATTTCAAAATGGATAGGACACTATACGTTTCTGCTATACACACCATGGGAAACCTGTACCTAACAGCATTAGATCTCACTCCACCAGGGCAACAGCCACTTCAACTGCCTACCTCAGAGGAGTACCTACCAAGGACATTTTGGAAGCAACAACTTGGAGTTCTGTACTTACCTTCACCAAGCATTACCATCTGCCTCTATACTCTAAATCCAGAGCTGGCTTTGCCGCTGCTGGGCCTTATAGCCACCCCTAATGCCTTATAGAACCAGTCACCCTACCTCAGCTTTGGGATTCTACCCAAGTGTAATGACTGCAGCAGTGTAACTTGATGAACATAGTGCAGTTTTGTATCTACCATAAATGTAGATGTTAGAGTGTATACACTGCTGCAGTCCAGGTTGCCCTCCCTCCCTCCTTCCCCTCTTACTTGCTGGTGCGTACCTATGTTTTCTACCCTTTACTACCTATGGGGAGTATTTGCTTGTATCTGAAAGTTGTTGATTGCTTTTCTTATGTATGTTTTGTTAGCAGTTTGAATTGCCTACCTTTTTGGGTGCACCTGACATCTGGGGCAAGAAAAACTGAAGAAAATGGCGTCGGCTGCATCTTATATATACCCCTGTCGCACTGACGTCAGGGAGGAGGCGACAGCAACCGACTCCGGACCAAGACTTTGGAACTCAGGCCGACTGGGGAACCGCCTGATGGCAGGATAACCCATGTTTAATGACTGCAGTAGTGTATACACTCGAACATCTACATTTATGGTAGGTACAAAACTGTACTTTTTCTTCCTTCTTGGACAAGCATTACCACAGACAAATGGGCCTTCTCCATTGTTCGAAATGGCTATTACATGGCCTCATGGCCTCCTTTCATGGACATCCCTCAACCCGCTTAAGACCACATCCTTCTCTTCCCCCCTCTGCAAAGAGGAAAAGGGTTCTATTCCAGAATGTTCCTAATCCCCAGAAAAGGTGGTCCATCGAGACCAATCTCTTCCTTCAGGTGCCCACCTTACATATGGTCACTCTCCAGACTCTATTCCCTCATTTGCTTCCTCAGGCCTTTCTGGTTTCTGTAGACATCAAGGTCGCATGTCTTCCTATTCCCATTCACCCTAGGTTCAGGAAATACATACGTTTCTGTTGCTTTCTCTCATTTTCAGTTTTCTGTTTTGCCCTTTGGAGACTCTCTGGCTCCAAGGGTCTTCACACAATGTTTGTCTCCTGTCATTGCCTTTTGCAGACTTCAAGGAATTCTGATTGACCTTACCTGGATGACCTGCTAATTCAAGCAAATCATCCAGACATTCTGCAGCAGAACTTCCAAACCACTATATCCCTGCTTCAAGGCCTGGAGTTCACTATCAACTTCAAGAAGTCTTTTCTCAGCCCTTCTCAGGATCAGGTTTTCCTGGGCTGCAGAATAAAGACATACTTTATGATGGCTTTCCTCCCTCCACAAAAAAGCAGTCTCTTCTGACCTACTCCAAACAGTTGCTTCTACTAACAACAGTGTCATCCAGAGAGTTTCTCCACATGCTAGGGTTCATGGCATCTGTAATTCCCATGTTACCCTTAACCAGCCTTCACATGCAAAAATTCCAGTGCTATCTGAAAACACTTAAGTGCAGCATGCTCATCCTCTGGAGTTTGTTCTCCCTTGTCTGAAGAAAGAGATACACTTGTGGATTCAACTAATTTCACTGAATCCAGGTCTTCCTTTACAGAGCCATCAACTACCAAACTCGTATGGTAAAGTATGCCTTGGACTTAATATTCCAGGCCTCTAATCTCCTGTCCTCCTTGCCTGACTCCCCAACAAGACAGGGGTAGCATCAAAACTGTCCCTGGCTTCTCAAGTGGCCAAACATTCAATTAGATGCAGTTATGATGCAGCAGAAGCCTCTGCAAGATCTGCTGCTTCCGCATCAGTACTATGCAGATATTCTTGGCTTTGCCTTCAACCCCTGCCAGAGGACTTTAAGTTCAAAATTCTTGATGTCCCTCTTGACCACAACCTCCTGTTTGGAAAACAGTCTGCAGAACTCTTGAAAAACCTTCAGGAGAAAAATAAGGAGCTCCCGGATATTAAACACATTCTGCGGTCTCCCATTCCTAAATACTGTAGGAATCACCCAGCTAAGACTACTTTTGTCAGGAGGACCCCGTCCTCTACCACTCTTTCCTCTTCCAGACATAGGAAAGGAGCCAGGAGACAAACCACTTCCAGACCAGTTTCGTCTTAACCTACCCAAACGGAGCCCTTTCATGACGGAAGTGGCTCCAACAACTCGTGACTGCCTTGCCCACCTCCCTCTGTCAGCCTGCCACTCTCGCCACCTACCCCTTTGGAAAACTGTCATCACAGACTTCTGGGTCCTGGCAGTAGTCGAAGAGAAATTTCCCCTCTCGGAAAGAAAGACTTGCCTGCAAGGGGCATACCATTCCCACCCAAGAATTAACTGTACCTTATTCCACAGATCCTAAAGGTTCTTTTGAACCATGGAACTATAGAACCCATCCCCCTGGGACAAAAAGGGAAAAGGTTTTCACTCAAGGTTATTTCTTGTACCAAAAAAGGACACCCCTTGGAAGGCCAGTAATGGATCTGTCCTTTCTAAACCTCTTCCTAAGAGTTCCATCCTTCAGAATGTTATCCCTTCAGACTCTTCCACTATTGCCAGCCCAGGCATTCATGGCCACACTAGATGCCAAGGAGGCCTACCTCCACATCCCTATAAAACCCTCTCGCAGAAAGTACTTAAGTTTTACTGGTTCCTGCTTTCACTTTCAATTTACAGCCTTGCACTTTGGTTTATCTACTGCACCCAGGGTTTTCACAACAGGCTTGACCCCAGCAATAGCCCATTGTAGAACCAAAGGCGTTCAGATTTACCCATACCTAGACATCCTCATTCCTGCAGAAAGAGGATACCCTAAAAAAAACACCTATAATTCACCATGTCCCTGCTCTACAATGCTTGGGGTTCACCCTCAACCTACCCAAGTCATCCCTAACCCCACAGCAGGACAAAAACTTCCTGGGATGTAGGATCAGAACAGACTTGATGTGGACCTCAGGACAAAGTTCTCTCCCTTACTGCCCACTTCCAGGACCTGATCCACGTACAACTACTGCCAGCAAGACAATTCCTACAGGTTCTGGGTCTTATGGCAGCCACCATTCCTATGCTGCCTTTAGCCAGGATGCATATGAGAAAACTACAGTGGTACCTGAAGAATGTGTGGTCCCAACACAAACACCCTCTAGAATTTCAGTTCCCACTCTTACCCTGCCTCAAAGCAGAATTGAAGTGGTGGATACAACAAATTCAATTGAACCTAGGCCTTCCACTTCACCCCCCCCCCCATAAGCTCAACACATGCATAGAGATGCATCAGACCTGGGCTGGGGGGCTACCACAAAGGGTCTCAAGGTACAGTAGAACTGGCATCCTGCCCTCCGGAAAAAACATATCAATGTGAGGGAGATGACAGCAGTCCTTTTGGCCCTAAAAGCCTGTACCCCAATCCAACAACCGGGTCCTCTTCAGATCTTTACAGACAATGCCACAATCATGTGGTACCTTAACAAACAAGGATGGACCAAGTCCCATCTCCTATGCAGTATAGCTATACAGATTTTGGACCTAGCGCTCAGAAACAACTTATCCCTGTAGGCAGTCTACATCCCATCCCAAGACAACCAACAGGCAGATGTTTTCAGCAGATCATCCTCTCCACATCACGAGTGGATGTTGAACAGGGAAGTTTTTCCAGACCTTGTCCACCAGTGAGGCACACCAAGTATATTTGCCTCCCTCCAGAACAGACCATTGAAAAAATTCTGCACCAAGGACCACTCCCCACTAGCCTGGAGGGTGGATGCTTTCAACATTTCATGGAAGGGGTGGTTTCTATATGTATTTCCCCCCTTCCCTCTCATTCCAAAGGTCCTCCTGAAGATCAGGAAGGACAAATCAAAAATCTTGCTGGTGACTCCCTACTGGCCAAGGCAGCACTGGTTCCCCTTATTTGTCTGTCGCCAATGGCAGTCACCACAAGTTATCCCACAAGGTGGACCTTCTCACACAGGATAAGGAAACACTCATTCATCCTCACCTGCAGATGCTATGTCTAACTCTATGGGTGGTAAACCTTTAATTCCCTTCAGACACCACTACTCTGAGGACGTGCTTTCAGTCCTGAGGGAGACAAGGAACTTACTGCCAGGAGATCCCACATTTCAAAATGGGGATGATTCTCCAAATGGTGTCTCAAAAAGCATAGGGATCCCTTTCTAGCGGATGTTCCCCTAGTCCTAACTTATGTGTGTGAACTTATCAAGGCTGGCCTTCCATACTCTTCAGTGAAAGTCCACCTACCTGCATTCCCTGCCTGCTTTACCCCTAGACCCCCCCCTCTGTTATCCAGTCTAGATGTAAAATTGTTCCTGAAAAGGGTTTTGCGCATCAGACCACCAAGAAAACTGGTCCTACTGCCTTGGGACCTAAACATTATCATAGAAAAACTTGCACTGGCTCCATTTGAGCCAGCCAGCTTTGCAACTCTCCAAATGTGTACTTGTAAAACTGTTCTACTGGTGGCCCTTACATCTGCTAGAAGTGTATCAGAGTTGCAAGCTCTCATGGCCTGTCCTCCATACACTGTTTTTCACAAGGACAGGGTGACCCTGCACACCATCCCTTCTTTCATGCCCAAGGTGGTCAACGAACTGTCTTTAAACCACTCCATTCACCTGACCATCTTCTTTCGCTCTCCACTAATGACAGTGAGAGGGCATTTCATTCCCTGGATGTTCACAGACAACTAAGTCCATCAGAAAATCCAGCCAACTGTTTGTATACTTCCATCCCAGGGCCTTGGGCAAGACAGTCTCCAAACAAACCATTTCCTGCTGGATCAGGAAAACTACCCACTTCTGCTACTCCTACCATGGAAAGGACATACTTCAGGGAGTTAGGGCTCACTCTACCAGAGATATAGCATCCTCCAAAGGCCTGGACATGACCTTCATTTTGGAGGCAGCCACCTGGTCCTCTATACATACCTTCACCAGACACTACATATTGGACCACATCTCCAGAGCAGGGTTTGCTAGGGCAGTCCTACAGGACTTACTGGAATTGGCTACCTCTACCTCCACCCTTCCTTCTTCCTAAGCTGTGGCACACTCCCACACTAAGAATACTGCAACATGGGAATAGAAGGACATAGAATAATTGTGCAAAATCTTACCATAACTACAGATGTCCTCTCTTCCATGTTGCAGTATTCCTTCCCCCCACCTATCCTCTTTCCAATTGGTCTGTGTAGAGGGCACCCTGGAGCACCACCTAGACTACGTTCAGACTAACCAGCAAATGGCACTTCACACTTTTTGTGGATATCATTTGGCTCATACTAGCTAACTGTCCAGCTGGGCAATTACGTTGTGAGGTCTGTGTGTGTAGACATCACATTTAAGGTCCCTGGTGTATGGCCTTGGGTGTGATGTCACATGCACCTCCAGTAACCAGGGTTAAGCTTTTGTATAGGAGCCGATGTTCGGGTTTCCTGAGGCAGAGAATCCCATACTAAGAATACTGCAACATGGAAGAGAAAGACATCTATGGTTATGGCAAGATGTTACACAACTATTCTTTTTTAATACAAGTATTTTAGTATTGTTACACATTGTCTCTATTTGGTGTGCAGATAAAAGGAAAAAAGGTGTTGGGCAACTTTAAATGCTGCTAGAAAATGTGGGTGTGTACTAATATATCGATGAGTGTTATTTATTTAAATTCATTTTTTTTATTTTATCCATTTGTATCTGAGGACGTCTGCAGAGGCAGATGAAAGCACTTGTGTTACAATTTTTTAATCTTTGCACTTAAAGATTTGTATTTTTGACAAGCTGTTGCTGTGGAGCTGCTTTACCTTGCTTTTGGAAACCAAAAATCTTGTTGGTGACCCCCTTTTGGCCAAGACAGCGCTGGTTCCCTCTTCTGCAGTTAGCCAAGGGCAATCATCACAAGTTACCTCACAGGGTGGATCTTCTCACACAAGACAAGGGATTTCTTATCCAGCCACACTTAAGAACTCTGAGCCTGACTCTCTGGATGATAGGCTTCTGATCCCTTTCCAGCACCTTTTCTCTGAAGATCTGCTTCTAGTCCTGCAGAAGGTTAGGAGATCCTGTTTATCCAAATGGAAGAGGTTTTCCATCAAGTCTCTGAAGAAACAGCTAGATCCTTTTTTAGTGGATGTCTCCCTCGCCCCTTATTTGTGGGATTTTTAAAGGCTTGATTGACTTAATCTTCTGTTAAAGCCCACCTATCCACCATTTCTGCGTGTCTGCCTCCGTCTCTTCCTTTATCTTGTAGGCTAGAGGTTAAACTTTTTCTTAAAGGTGTCCTTTACATCAGACTTCACAGGAAACCTGTTCCTCTTCCCTGGGATTTGAATTTTGTACTGGAAAAGCTTACTCATGGTTCTTTTGAGCCTGCAGTTTCTGATTCTTTAAAGTTTTGCACGTGGAAGACTTTTGCTGGTAGCCATCACCTCTGTTAGGGATTCTGAACTTCAAGCCTTAATGGCTTGTCACCCTTTTGTGATCTTCTACAAGGATGAGGTTTCTGTCTGTACTAAGCCTTCCTTGTTATGTTGTCCTATCTCGCCTTCATTCTTGCTGGTTGGGTTCAGAACTGAGCACCTGTTCCGACTCTGCTGCATGCTGAAGCTTGACAGCTTTCACTGGCTCGAGGCTGCAACCTATCCCAAGATGCCTAGTGGCTGTTCTCCAGATCTCGTTTGCCGCTTGCAGCTTCAGGATTGCTTTTCGCCTGCTCAGGTTAAGTGAACTCTTTTTTTCAATATATTAGTTACCTTATTAGCAAAAATTTACTACAGGATACCTGCTTAATATTACCTTGTCTTGTGTAACCTCCTTTTCTCCAGAAAAGTCCTTTCAATCTCCCTTTTCGACTTAAACTTGGCCGTCATCCTTTCTTTTAGGCCTGCTGTCTAGTGCTACCTCCTGAGGAATCTGTTTAAATTAGAGTATTCCCTTCCTTTCTCTCCTTAGCCTGTTTTAGAGGGCCCCCCCTTCTCCCCTTTTTGCCGTTTAAGTTAGAGGCATCTCCTCAGTTGGAGGAGTGCATTGTTTAAGTTAGTGACCCTCCTCTAACTTTCTTCTAACTCTCTTCTAATCTTCCTAAAAAAAAAAAAAAAAAAAAAAGTTGGTTTATTCTGATTGTTAGTTATAACATTTGTGTAATTATTTGCTAGTTGGTTTTATATTGATAGTGTTTTGTGCTAAGCTTGTTACGTTACTGCATTTGAGTGATTCAACTGGTCTGGTATTTTCACTGCTGATTGTGTATTAAACGGTTATAGTCAGGATGTCAAAGGAGACTATACAGTCATGATTTAAAAAGTGTGACTTGTGCACACAAAAGATGTCATTTACTGATGGTCACACCAGTTGTATACCTGCAGAATTCCTGTTCGGTCTGTAATGGATTTAGCTGAAGGGTCCTGCAGGAGCAGAAGAATAAGCTCATTCTTAGGGGTTTGTTGAAGAGGCGCTTTGATTCAACTCTTGAAGGGACTCGGGCCTCCAAACTTGCAGACAAATCACCCACAACTTCTTCGGCTCTGGTTTCTGAGGCATCGAAGAGACTTGAAAAATCAAGTTCTTTGGAACCAAAGTGTGTTCCGAGAAGGAAAAAGCTAAATCAGTTCCAAGGGTAGTTTCGGAACCGTCGAGCAGTTGAAAAGAAGCCGGTCACCATCCCTGGACCAGATTTGTTTGGTGCTGCAATCTCCTTTGCTACAATCGGTAGCAGATAGCCACAAGTCTTCCCATTCCTGTCGATCATCCAGGAGCCTATCGGATGGTGATCTGGAACGAGTGGTTAGAAGGTTGCTCCATACACTGGCCTTGGCCAGAATTCTGCCCAGCCCAGATGCTCGTGGGGCAGACTCCAATAGCTTATTTACCTTCGATTCCTCCTCCCTCTCAGCCAAGTTCGGAGCCAGAGTGTCTGGAAGTCAGTGATGGAACCTTTGGACCTGAAAGCCATTCACAGAGTTTCAGGGCTGATCTCTGGTCAGACCACTTCTTTGTTGTCATCCATGGAAAGGTCTGGGGGCCAGGACTCTCACATCTGTTCTCAGGGGGTGGGACGAGTTGAACCGGACCCTTGTTGGATCCAACTCTCCCACTTGGGGCTTTGGCGCAGGTCAGTTCAGTGTCCACATTGGCCTCAGAGCCATCCTCCTTGGAGCGGGGGAAATCTCCTGGCTCCTCGTAGTGGGAGGCGCTCTCTGCCCAGGATTGTGGTGCCTTTGAGGTGATGAGCTTGCTTTCCTCTGAGTCTGCTCCACCCTTGGCTGCAGCTACTCTTCCCTCCCAAAGGACCATTGTCAACCTCTACACCACCCCTCGAACCGCAGTGTAGAGAACCAATGCACCGGGAACCCCCATATGGCGATACCATCTCTTCTGAAACCTCCCCGGAGCATCCCCCGAGGAGGCCCCTGTGAAGAGAACATGTAAGAGGAAAAACAGACTCCCTTTAGTCTGTCACATTGGATATAGACTATCAAGGATTCAGAAGGGTCCCCACGGTCACCCTCTGAAGATGTTTTTCAGACATCTTGATCCTGAAACAGGTGGCTGAAAAACACACTTTCTGAAGATGAGTCTGTATACCTGGAGTCATTTGGTTCTTGACCCTCCACCTCTTGGGTGTCTCCGCCTTTCGACCAGCTTCTGGGGGTAGTCATTCGAGAGGCGTGGGGCTCTCCAGAGTCAGTGGAGCCTGTTCCAAGGAGGCCCAACAAATTTATCACAGCCCCAGAAAATGGATAAATAGTTTTTGACAAAAGGTGTCCCAGTAGATCCTATGGTGGTGGTGGCAGCTACCAAGAAGCAATTAGCCAAGACTTCTGCATCTGTCAATCCGCCAAATAGTCTCTCGAACGATGGACAGATACAGGAAGTGTATGTTCTCGTCACTGGCCTTTATCCTTCGGTAGCTGAATTACATATCCCATTTCACTCGTCTTCAGAGGCATCTCCTCAAGGAGGTAGGAGAATACCCTACAAGATGCTAGAACCCAGGGAGTATCTGACGAGATAAACTCAGCTTGTGCCCTTAACTTCCATTACTAACTCCTCCATGCGCCTCTTTTCTTATGCTGCCGATGGTGCAAGTAGGGCAGCAGGCACAGTAATAGCTCTGAGGAGACATTCCTGGATGCGTCTTTGTGAGTTTGCTGAACCCTTTAAGTCTGCCTTTGTTGAGGCCCCATTTGATGGCTCGTCCTTGTTCAGGCCAAAAGCAAGACTCTCTCCAGGAGCGAACAGGATGGCAAGACTCTGCCATGGGACTAAGTTTTTCTGCCACTGCTAGACCTTATCCCAAAGGTCAAAAGAGCGGGAAAATGTGGCTCCGGAAATCCAAGGGAGCCTCGCTAGATGCGCAAGGTGATTTTTCCCCTAGGGGCAGAGGGGAAAATAACAGAAGATGCCGTCCTCGCGGCAGAAGGGGTCCGCAGAACCAGGGTGGTAGGGATACATTCTCGGGTCGACCCTTCCAGTGCTCCTGAAAGGAGGCCTGTCTGTCCACCTCTGCAGGCAGTCGGGCGAAGACTATCACTGTACCCAAAAGCCTGGCTAGACTTGACTCGAGACAAATGGGTACAGTCCATCATATCCAGGGGATACAACATTCCTTTCTTCCATCCACCCCTTCCATCAAAGTCTATCCCAGACATACCACCCAGTCAAAAGAATTAAGCAATCCTAGAAATTCACAGGCTGCTAGAAAAAAGTCATCCAAATTGTCCCTGCAGACCAAATAGGATCCTGAATTTATTCAATGTTCTTTTTAGTTCCAAAAAAGGCAGGGACTGGAGACCAATTTTGGATCACAGCAGACTTAAGTCTGTGAAGAAAATGAAATTCCAGATGGTAACACTGAATTCTATACTACCCATTCTAGGTCAAGACAATTGGATGTGCTCCGTAGATCTTCAGGATGCGTACTACCACATCAAGATGGACAGTCGGTCCAGAAGATATTTACACTTCCGGCTGGGAGCCAGTCATTACCAATTCAGAGCTCTGCCCTTTCGTCTCCCTACAACCCCCAGAGTGTTTACCAAATGCTTGGCAGTAGTTATGGCTCACTTGAGGATTCAAGTTGTTTCTATACTTGGATGACTGGCACCTGACTGCCACCATCGAGCATCTACTAAGCAGGACAAGAGACACCACCATTCATCTCTGCTCAGAGCTGGGCATTACTATAAATTTAGGAAAATCTGCTTTGTTGCCATCACAGCTTATTACCTTTTTAGAGGCAGACTTCAACCCAAAAGATATAGTGGCAAAATGTCCACAAGAAAGAGTTCAAATGTTATGCCATCAAGTGTCGATATTGCTCAGGAAGAAAAAAGTACAAGCATGATTTGTCCTCAAGGTCCTGGGTTCAGTGGTGGCTGTAAAAACACTAGTTCCACTGGCACGTCTTCACATGAGGATATTACAATGGCTACTCTTTGCTCGGTGATCCATGCAGGAGTTGCCCATGTCGCACAAGATTCTCATTATGAACACCTGCAAGGACTTACAATGGCGGCTTCAGTCCACTCGGGTAACGATAGGCAGACCATTTGTTCTCCCCCAACCTGTAGCTACAGTGACCATGGATGCTTCCCAGATAGGGTGTGGGGGGAGGGTCATTATCTGGAACAAACTGTCCAAGGGATCTGGCAGGAACACAACTACCACTTGCACATCAGTGTCCTAGAGCTGAGGGTGGTGCTTCTGGCGTTGCAAGCATTCCAGAACTCTCTTCCAATAGGGACTGTTGCAATACAGACGGTCAGTGGTGTGGTACATCAACAAACCAGGGGGGGAACCAGATCATATCCTCTGTCGGGAGGCTCAGAGTATGGCAATGGGCGATTTCTTCTCAACGCTGACTGCAACGCACATTCCGGGAAAATCCAACGTAATAGCAGACAAGCTGAGCAGAGCTATTCTTATGCCTCATGAGTGGTCCCTGAATCAGGTAGTTGTGAACCAGATTTTTCGCAAGTGGGGCCAGCCTTGCTGTGACCTTTATGCCACGCCCATCAATTCCAAATGCAGCAGCTACTTTGCCCTAATTCTCCCTCTGAGGGAGTCACCAAGGGATGCACTTACAATTGGCCCCCGGGACTTCTGTATGCCTTTCCCCCATTTCCATTAATCCCCAAAGTTCTCCAGAAAGCCAGATCATTGAGTTGCAGGTTAATTCTCATTGCTCCTTACTGGCCTCGTCAGATATGGTTCCCCTTTCTTTGGCCCCATCTTCAAGAGGAGCCTTGGATCCTTGACCCAGTACCGGATCTTCTGACTCATCAGTGTGGAACGCTCCACCCCTTGCTTCAAAGCCTCAAGCTGACAGCTTGGTTACTCCACTTCCCGTCTTAGGCAGGCTTTCAGAACTATCCCTGGCAGTGCAACACAGTCTGGTTTTGTCGCACAAGAATATAACAGGAAACTCTGCTACCAAATGGAAAAGATTTTCTTGTTGGGCTGACAAAAAACACATAGATCCCTTTACAGCTCCTATATCTACTTCCTCGAATTTTTAACAGAAACTTTTAATCAAGGTGCAGCGGCAGCCATGATACTAGTACAGTTGACTACCATTAGCACTCTTAAAGAAAAGAAAGTACTTCATTCACCTAAATTCCCTTGAGTACCCATTTCCCTATAGGTCCTTTCTGACTCAGTTACACAGCAGTCTTTTTCACTATTTCTAGCATGTCGAAGGGTCAGTTGCTGGCGTCCTCTCCTGTTCAGCTGGTGAATCTGGGAATCTTGAGGCAATGTTACAATTGCCTCATGTACACAGACAACCCTCTCCACCTCCCAACAAATACAAATATATGCGAGAGATGCAACTATATAGCCAAACTGGAGGCTGAGCTCTATCAATTCAGTACTGGCAAGACCAGTCAGGAGGAGAAGGTAACCCACGCACACCACAAACCCAGTCTCACATAGAACTATCACAACTGCAAACCAAACACATAAACACACAAAAACATGCTCTGAGGCGCTGATTCAAAATCTACCAAAACAACAGAGGCCTCCAAAGCAGACACCCAAGCAACCACCACCTCAAGACATAGCACATGCAACACATAGTTCACAAAGTCAGTGTGCTAAACAGTCACAGCCCTTAAGGCCAAACAACATGCCAGACACGCTTGTAATAGGTGACTCCATAGTCAGACACACTGACGTCCCGCTCACCAGACTGAACAAGGAAAAGGTCACAGTAAGCTGCCTGTCGGGAGCTAGAATCCGCCACATAACACAAGCACTCGGGTCACTCCACAGCAAGTACAAATATGACTCAGTCATTGAACATGCCGGTGTGAACGACCTGAGACGTACCTCCCTGGACTACATGAAAAGAGACCTAGAGGAGCTCTCTGATTATGTAGCCCAGGCCGGTATGACCCTGACCCTGAGCAGCATCTTACCCTCACCAAGAATGATGCCACAGTACAAAGACAAAATGATCAGTTTTAACAATTGGCTTAATTACTGGTGTCATTCAAAGGGGATCCAATGTCTGTCTGCTTGGGATGACATGCTTGACAAGCCACGCTGCTTCGCAAGGGATGGCTTGCACCTGTCACGCCTGGGCTTCCGGATATTGGCCAAGGCTCTTGTCACCCCCATAGTGCCTTTTTTAGGCAAGGCTCAAATGACAAACCTACCTCCCTAGAAAACACAAGTGGAAAAAAACTAAGGGTGATGCTGCTCAATGCCAGAAGTCTTAACCTCAAGATGCACGCCCTCGAAGCCCTCCTCAGTATGGAGAACATCGATGTCTGTGCAGTGACTGAAACCTGGTTCAAGGCTCCTGAGAGCACCCCAGCACCATCAGGTTTTACCTCATATCATGCTTTCCAGCCCCAAAACTTGGACCGAACCATAAAAGGAGGGGGAGTATCCATATTCATCAAAGATACCCCCACACCTCCAGGTTAGTGGCAACGCACGAAGCATCGGAGACCATCCAGATGTATCTAACCATAGGCAAAACTGCCTTACAGTTTGTAGCATGCTACAGACCACCCTCTCAAACTCAGGAACCCCACACAGCCTTCCTGAAAACACTGGAGAGTATAAATGTCTCTCCAAATACCATCATTTTGGGAGACTTCAACTACCCAAACATAGACTGGAAACATTACTCAAGCCCCAACACCCTAGCCGAAAGGTTCCTAGAATTCATAAACTCAAATGCAATGGAACAACTAGTCACCATTCCCACAAGAGGAGACAATATACTAGACCTGATCATCACAAACATGGGGACAAAATGCTCCACACCGGAAGTATATCCCTCTTTGGTAAGATCAGACCATAAATTAATCTCACTGGATATCCACATCCCGCCCCCACCCCCTGCACAAAAGACCACAGTGAAGAACTTCTCAAAAGCCAGCTTCACACTTCTTAAGACTGAAGTGGTATCCTTCAAGGCCCCTGGGCCAGTGGAAACCACAACCCACACTGCTGAATCCTTTGCAAATGCCTTCTACGGGCACCTTCAAGAATGCATGGATCATGCAATCCCAAATAAAACCAAGACCCATTCCCCAAAGGCAGGCCGGTCTGGTGGACCCCAGCCATAAACAAACTTTACAACAGGAGGAGAAAGCTACTACATGACAGAGCAAAATCCCCAAAAGGGAAGGCATCTCTGATTAGTACTAGCAAAAAACTACGATCACTCATAAAATCATCCAAGGCCAACTTTGAGAGAAAAATCGCAAAAGACACAAAAGACAATCACAAGGCCTTTTTTAGCTATGTTAGAAACCTGGGTGGAAACTCCCAGATATGTTCAGAGTTAGTCCAAAATGACACAAAATACACTGAACCCACTGACATTGCCAACATTCTGGCAGACAGGTTCAGTGTAAATTTCTCCTCCCCAAAAGGAGAAATAACTATCCCAGCAGAGTGTAGCCTCCCTAACATCTCAGATGCCCAGGTGAGAGCCGCCCTCTCTAAAGCTAAAAACACAGCATCAATGGGACCGGATGGTGTCCCGGCTGAGTGCTACATGAACTCCAAGAGGAACTAAACCCACACATAAGGCTGCTGTTTAATCTTAGCCTTACTACAGGATACGTACCCAAAGAGTGGTGTACAGCAACAGTGGTCCCACTTCACAAAGGCGGTGCTTCTACGGACCCTGGAAATTACCGCCCCATAAGCTTGACGAGCCTGGTCTGCAAAGCTATGGAGAGGATCATTATGGAACTCATAAACAAAGGCATTGGGGACCTACAGACATTGGATCCTACCCAATTTGGCTTTGTCAAGGGCAGATCCTGCCTTTTGAACTTGGTCGACTTTTTTGAAACAGTCACTAAGGCCATTGATGAGGACAAGGCAGTTCACACAGCCTACCTTGACCTTGCAAAAGCCTTTGATACAATACCCCACTTGGGCATCATAGACAAACTCACCAGCTTAAATGTAAACCCATATGTCACAAGATGGGTTGCAAACTGGCTCAAGGACAGAACCCACAGGGTCAGAGTTGCTGGAGCTATGTCAGACTCTAAGCCAGTCACAAGCGGTGTCCCACAGGGCTCAGTCCTGGGACCCCTCTTGTTCGGCATTTATTTTTCCGAGGTACAGGCAAACATAGGAGGATTGTGGCTGACAAAGTTCGCAGATGACTGCAAACTGGGTGCCATAATTGATACTCCAGCGGACACAAACATCCTTCAGAGAGGCCTCATAGAAACGGATAATTGGTGCCAGAGCCATGGCCTTAAGCTGAACGCCAAAAAATGTATAGTCATACCCTTTGGGAAAAACAAGGTACCCACAAATTACCACATAGGTGCTAATCCATTAAGTACGGAAGAGGTAATCGGGGACCTAGGGACCCAGGTTGACAGTAACCTCTCATTTGACACTCACATTGCCAAAGTGGTTAGGAAGACCTTCTATATTGCCCACCTTATCATGAAGGGTTTCACATCTAGATCAAGAGAGGTCATTGTGCCCCTGTACTCTTCTCTTATCAGGCCAGTGATTGAGTACAATGCCCCATTTGGGATGCATCTCACCCGACACCTGCAGCAGTTGGAAAGACCCCAAAAGTTCCTCACCAAGAGGATAAAGGGTCTTAAACATATGTCATATGCTGCCCGACAGAAAAACCTCCAGCTCTATTCAGTCACATACCGCCTATTCAGAGGTGACCTGTGCCTGACTTACAAGGCCATGTCCAATCCAGAATTAATGGACATGCTCCACCTCAGAAAATCCAAATCCATCAGAGCCACGAGAGCAAGAGACAAGCCTCAACACAGAAATAAATAGGACGTGCTGGAGGGACAGATTCATAACCCAGAGGCTCCCTACACTCTGGAATAGAATCCCAGTCCATGTTAGGCAGAGCCCCTCACTGATTCTATTCAAGACAAATCTTGACGAGTGGATGGGAGATCGTAGGTTTACCCCGGGGGTCATCTCTGTGTCACTACTAGACAGAGGCACAGTAAACTAAACCCTAAAAGGGCGTAGTATTCTCATCCTAAGGGGTGGTGAAAGCCACACACACTCTGGCTAGGCTTATAAATGCCCTAGGGCAGATAGCCTAGTACGAACCTATGAACCATATCTAACTACCACGTAGGAGATATGGGTTCTAATGTAATGTCCCATAAACTATGCAAAGCTTTTCTCAGGGGAACATTCCTGTTAAGACCCTCTTTATGGGAACCACCACCCCCGTGGGACCTCACTTTGGTGTTATCGTCCTTGACTCTTCCTCCATTCGAACCAGCCTCCTCTTGATCTCTGAAGTTTTTAACTAGGAAGACAATTTTCTTGGTAGCCATTACCTCTGCTAGGAGAGTTTCAGAACTCCAAGCTCTGTCTATCCATCCCCCCTATCTGATATTTCACAAAGGTAGAGTTTCCCTCAGAACAAATCTGTCCTTTCTACTGAAAGTTTGCTTTGAGGCCACTCTAAGTCAGTCTTGTCGAGTTGCCTGTATTTTTTCGTAATCACGGAAACAAGGCAGAATACAAGCTTCACCAGCTGGATGTACATAGACAGCTACATTTTTACTAACACAGAACCAAAGAATATAGAAGATCTGATCAACTCTGTGTCCTTTTCAGAAAGTAGGAAAGGTACTTCAGTTTCAAAGGTCACCTTGTTGAAATTGCTTACAGATACCATCACTTATGTCTATAGCTCTCAGAATAAGCAGCTGCCAGGAAAAATTAAGGGACATTTAACTAGAGCTATGTCCACATCCACTGACTTTCAAGCTAGACTCCTTTTGGATTGAATCTGCACTGCTGCTGCTTCATGGGTCAATCCTCATACCTTCATCACTCGTTACAAAGTAGATGTGGCCTCCTGGAACAGGGCATCCTTTGATTCCACTGTTCTGTAGAGTTTATTCCCTTGAACCACCCAAGAAAGAAGGTGCTGGGGACGCTGTCCCAACCAGCAAGAATGAAGGCGAGATAGGATAACATAAAGAAGGTATGTACTTAGCATAACGTTCCATGTTTGTTGTCCATGATTTCGCCTTCATTCTAGCAACCCACTCTTCCTTCTCCCTTCTTGTAGGATCGAAAGGAAATTACAAAATTGGCTGTCATTGCTCGATTCCCATCTTGCCTTTAAGAATTTTTCTTTGGGCAGCGCATCTGTTAAGTATTTACTGATTGGCATAGCTTAGTGATAAGATGTTCTTCGTGTTTCACTGTTGCAGTCATTACATGTGGGTTATCTGCTTGCAGGTAGCCCTCAGTCGGCCTGATTAACAAAGTATTGGGTCCTGCGTCGGTTGTCCCCTCTTCCGTGACGTCAGGTCGTCAGGGGTATAAAACATGCAGCCGACGTCATTGCATCAGTCTTTCTTGCCATGCGGTGCCCAAAGCAGAAGCAGTTCGCAAGTGCTGGTCGGCCGACTCCTGAAATTTTCATTTTCGAGTTTCAGAACCGAAGTCTTAAACTAAAAGCTAAGTACCCCGTTGGGGAAACTTTTTCTTGCTCTAAACCGATGTCAGCAAAAGTAAATAATTGCATTTCTTGTGGAAAGCAAATACCTCAAAGATTTTCATTCGTACTGTATTCCTTGCCTAGGCCCTGACCACAGCGAACCTTGCTGTTGGTTTTGTGCCTTATTTAAACTGCGATCTAACCATAGTCTGTATATTTGCGCTTCTAAATTTCTTGGTGCTCGGTTCAGTTATCCTGATATGTCTTCGGTAAGCCATCCAACTACCGACATTTTGAAGAAATGCAAAGATAGAGACAGGCTGCCCAGTTCGCCGGTACTCAGGTGCTTTCGCAGCCCCTGATACCCGCTACTTCAGATTCGCAGGCCTCTACTGAAACCCATTCGGAATCCGGTATGCCGTGAGATGCTTCAGCTGTGGAACCTGCGGATGTTCCTACCTTGGATGGGTCCAGAGCCGCTGTGCAGGGTGTATTCAGGCCTACTGACTGGCGCCATCTTCTTCTTCAAGGCCTAAAACTCGAAGCATGCCTAGAAAACTGATGCCCGGACCGCATGGTCAGGCCTCTATGCCTAAAGAATAAATAAGAATGAGTGAAAATCTTATTACTTTAATCCGGGGAAGCCAACCTTCCCCCTCTAAGAGACTTGGACTGAATTTGCTTATGATACTTTTGACCAGGATTCTGAAATTTCTGTTTCCTCTGATGACCAGGATTTTCCCTTATCTACCTATGAGGATTCTGATGCTGAGGACTCTACATCACCCCCCCCCCCCCCAGAGGATTTCTCTTTTGCTGAAACCTTGCATACTCTCAGGGATTTTTTTTGTTGGGAAAGTCAGGATTTCACCAATTCTAAAAAAGAGGCGTAGGGATTTCTTACTCCTGCCCCAGCACAGGCCTTTAGCTATACCTCCTATACTGGACATTGTTGATGATGCCTTTTCGGAATCTAGCATGGCCCCTGACTCTCTACCTCCTGCTTTCAGAAAACCTGGTAGATATTTCAGGGATGTTCTTCGTGTTTCACTGTTGCAGTCATTACATTTGGATAATCTGCTGGCAGGTTGCCCTCAGTCGGCCTGAATTCCAAAGTCTTGGGTCCTGCATCTGTTGCTGTCTTCTCTTCCATGACGTCAGGCCTTCAGGGGTATAAAACATGCAGCCGACGCCATTTTCTTTAGTCTTTCTTGCCGCGCGGTGCCCGAAGCCGAAGCATTTTGCAAGTGCTGGTCGGCTGATTACTGAAATATTCGAGTTTGAGTTTCAGAACCAAAGTCTTCACTGAAGCTAAGTATCCCGTTGGGGAAACTTTTTTTTTTCCTTGCCTTTTACCGATGTCAGAAAAAGTTAATAATTGTTATACTTGTGGGAAGCAAATTACCTCATAAAGATTTCCATTTATACTGTATTCCTTGCCTAGTCCCTGATCACAACGTGCCTGGCTGTCTGTTTTGTGCTAGATTTAACCAATGCACTATTAATCCTCAGTATATTTTTGCTTCTAAGTATTTTGGAAATGGATTTAACTACCCAGAGATGTCGTCGGATAGCAATCCGACTACCAGAGAACATAACAAACGCAAAGAAAAGGACAGAGAAAGGCAGTCGAGATCCAAAACCGACTACAAAGCTTCTCCTAAGCCAGTTGCCGGTACGCCGGTACTCGGTGAGCCGCTTTCGCAGCCCCTGATACCCGCTACCTTCGAGTTACAGGCCACTACCAACACCCATGTGGAGTCCGGCATGCCGCAAGATACACAAGGTATTGGACTGACGGATGTCTTTCCTCTGATGGGTCCGGAGCCGCTGAGCAGGCACCGTCTTCTGACTATGTATTCAGACCTCAACATTTTTATATCAAACCGAAAGCTGCAAAACCAAAGGCAAAGACACCTTCTAAAACTAAAAAAATGACGCCTGAGCCACGTGCACAGGCCTCTGTGCCTAAAAAACAGATTATCAAAATGGCTGAAGACCTTATTACCTTGATCAGGGGTACCCATCCCTCTCCAGACAAGAGGCCTAGGCAAGACACTGACTATGAATCTTCAGATAGTTTCTATTTCTTCTGATTCCTCTTCTGATCAGGAATTATCTTTACCGCCATATGAGTATTCTGATGCTGAGGAGTCTATTCCATCTGCATCTCCTCCTGAGAATTATTAATTTGGAGAATCCTTGCATACTTTGAGGGAGCATTTTCACTGGGAGAGTCAAGAATTCTCAGAATCAAAAAAAGAGGTTCAGGGATTTCCTTCTCCCTCAGCACAAGCCTTTAGCTATTCCCCGTGTTTTAGACATTGTGGATGATGTGTTTTTGGAGTCAAGCCCGACCCCTGACTCCTTACCACCAGCTCCCAGTAAGCCTGACCGGTATTACAGGGTCCCTGACTCTCTAAAAGTTTTATTTAGAAACCCTGCTGCTGATCCTGAAACTATTTCACAGGGTCCAAAGGGAGTTAAGGCCTCAACAGCAAAAAACCCTACCCCCTCCGACAGAGGTTCAAGGGCACTGGACAGATGGGGATAGAAGGTTTATACATCTGCAACCTTGGCAATCAGGGCCTTAAACTGCCAATTACGTATGCTTAAGTACCAACAACATGTTATGGGATTGCTGAAACAAAAAATGATGTTGATTTCAGAATGTGCAGAAAATAAAGAATTGCAGAAATTATTGCATGCAGCTGAACAAGTTAGAAAACCTACTTTGCAATGTGGTTTTGATTCTTTAGAGGCCCCCTGCAGGGCCGCAGTTACTGGATCTCTGATTAGGAGGCATGCCTGGTTAAAGGAACAAAATTTGCCTGATCATGTTAAAGCTAAATTGCTAGATGCAGCTTTACAGCATGATTCTCTGTTTGATAAGGCAGAGGAGGTTTTAAAGAAAATGGAAGACAAAGCTAAGTCTATGCAAACTGTTAAAGATTTCTTACAAGTGCAGCCACCAAGATTCAGTAGACAATGGCCTACAAAAAATTGGTCCTTTTCTGTGTCAGACAGAGCTCAAAGGGGCAAATCCAGATGCCCTAAGGGTTCCAGGTACCAGGCTCAAGACTCATACAGGTCAAAGCAGTGGGGTGCATCCAACTCCAAATCTGGAGGAGATAAAGCGCAAACCTACAGAAAGCAATCCCAATGACTTCCCTCTGCCTATACCAAGCACTTATCTTTTGGCAGCACCCATAGGGGGAAAATTAGCACTTTTTGCTCAAAATTGTCAGTTAATAACCCAGGACAAGTGGGTACTAAGCATCGTATCACAGGGATACAGATTCCATTTCCACACTCTGCCAGTGACGAATGGTTGGCCAGATCTGCCATAAAAACAATGGGCAGAGGCACAGAAGCAGGTTACGTCCCTCATGGATATGGGGGGCTATTCAGACAGTACCAGAACAGGAAAAAGGACAAGGTTTTTACTCAAGACTGTTCTTGGTACCCAGAAAGGGCAAGGCCTGGCGGCCATTACTGGATTTATCGATTTTTGAACACATACCTGGACATTCCAAAATTCAAAATGCTCAGTTTGCAACAGCTTCTGCCCATGCTGGGCAAGAATACTTGGCTGGTGACTTTAGACCTAAAAGAGGCATACCTGCATGTCCCAATAAGACAGTTGTGCAGAAGATACCTCAGATTCAAGGCTGGCTTAATGCATTACCAATTCTCTGCACTGCCCTTTGGCTTATCTACAGCGTCCAGAGTCTTTACAAAGTGCCTGGCATAGTAATTGCATTTTGCAGACAAAAGTATTCATATATATCATTACTTGGACAACTGTCTCATTCAAGCAGAGAACAAGGACACTCTTCTACGACACTTGGCGTTTGTGAAAAGGTTCTAACATGCCTAGGGTATACAATAAACGAAAAGAAATCACAGCTGGTACCCTCTCAAAAGATAACATTCCTGGGTGCAAGCTTGAATACAACTGCCCAGATGGCTTACCTCACGCCAGACAAAGGCAACTGACTACTTACTTCAAACTGATGGTAACAAAAACCCAGTCTTCAGCAAGACAAATTCTGCAGGCTCTGGGCTTCATGGCATCCTTCATCCCTACTAATTCCATATGCAAGACTGCATATGAGGAAACTTCAATAGTACCTAAAAAGTTTATGGAGTCAACATTCGCACAGTCTGGAAACAATAATTCCTCTCATCCCCTGCTTGCAACAGGAGTTTCTATGGTGGGCAAAGGCCTGTCACCAAAACATGGGACCACCCTTCACTCAACCCACTGCCAGCCAAACCTTAACAGACGCATCAGGTTATGCCTGGGTGTCTACATGGCAGGAAGATGCATTCAGGGCATATGGGCACCAAATCAAATGCATCTTCATATCAACCGGAAAGAGATGCTAGCTGTTCAAAATGCCCTAACAGCCTTCAAGGACTTACTTCATCCAGGACAACTACTGATAGACGGACAACACCACAGTCATGTGGTATATAAACAAGCAAGGGGGCACGCACTCATACCCCCTTTTGCAGATTAGCCTTGACACTGTGGGACAAAGCTTTGACCTACCAAATAAATCTTCAAGCTCAATTCCTGCCAGGAAAACAAAACACTCTGACAGACGATTTAAGCAGAAACCTTATGGATCCTCACAAGTGGAAACTAAATCCACAAGTCTTCAGCATGATAGCAGAGAAATGGGGGAGCCCAGACATAGACCCATTTGCCTCTCCTCAAAATTATCAACTGAAAAGATTCTGCACAAGGACTTATCACAGACAAGCATGGAAAGTGGACGCCCTATCCTTCAGTTGGAAAAACCTATCCGTTTATGCCTTTCCTCCTCTGCCTCTTCTACCCAAGGTCCTCCTAAAAGTCAGACAAGAGAAGCCAAAGATATTAATTGCCCCAGGCAGGCCCTGCCAATACTGGTACCCTATCCTAAGGAACTTGTCTCACTACCCAGCTTGGACCTTGCCTCAAAAACCACAACTACTGTCCCAGCAAACAATCAGATCCTGCACAATCAACTACAGACTTTGAACCTGGCAGCATGGCTAATCCTGTAATCCTACAGACACCTGTCAGTAAAGCTGTGATGGATGTCATTTTGGAAGCCAGAAGGCCTAGTACTAGAAAATCTTATGCGGACAAATGGAAGAGATTCTGTGCTTGGAATCAAGCACAAGGAACTGATACAGCAGAATCGCATATTCCTCAGATATTACAATACTTAACTGAGATGCTCGACAAAGGCCTATCTTTTTCATCAATCAAAATCCATGCCTCTGCCATTTTGGTTCATTGCAATACAGAGCCACCGATCTTTTCTCATCCTTTACTAAAGCAATATCTTAGAGGAGCCAAAAATTTAAGGCCTTCTAGAAGAACACCATTGCCTGCATGGGACCTCAGTTATGTGTTGGAAAAGGTCACCCTGCCTCCATTTGAACCAGCTGTTACCGCTGATGTAAAGTTCTTGTCATGGAAGACAGCTCTGCTACTAGCTATTCCTTCAGCAAGAAGAGTTTCAGAGCTACAGGCCCTCATGGCTGTAGAGCCTTTTGTCATATTTTACCCAGACAAGGTGTTTCTGAGGGCATATCCTACTTTTATGCCTAAGGTAGTTTCCAGTGTGTCTCTTAACCAAAACAATTCATCTTCCAACTTTTTATCGAAATCCACAGAACAAAGGGGAGAGAATTCTGCATTCCTTTTACGTACACAGACAGCTAAGATTCTACTTGAGCAGGACTAAAGCTCTACGAAAAACTGAGCAAATACTAGTGTCATATGCTGCAGGATCAGAAGGAAAGGCTATTTCAAAGCAGACAGTTTCAAAGTGGATAAGCCATTGCATCCATTTCTGCTACCTACACCATGGAAAACATGTGCCCAAGGGCATTACATTCTAGAGGCTGCTACTTGGAGTTCTGTTCACACCTTTACAAAGCATTACCATTTGCCTCTCTACTCTAAGTCCAGGGCAGGCTTTGCCCCTGCAGTGCTGCAGGGCCTTCTAGCCTAGCCTAATGCTGTTTAGCTCCAGCCTCCCAACCATAGGTTTGGGACTCTACCCAAATGTAATGACTGCAACAGTGAAACACGAAGAACATAGTACAGTTGTGCACACTTACCATAAATGTAGATGTTCGAGTGTATTGACTGTTGCAGTCCAGGTTACCCTCCCACCATTCCCCCTGACATTCTACAGTTTATCTTTCCTTCTCTATCTTCAACAACCTATGTGGTGTATTTGCTTGTAGATGAAGGTAAAGTTTATATTGGTGTGTGTGTGTGTGTGTGTGTGTGTGTGTGTGTGTGTGTGTGTGTGTGTGTGTGTGTGTGTTTTGAATATTGCTACCTTTTTGGGAGCACCTGACATCGGGGGCAAGAAAAACTAAAGAAAATGGCGTCAGCTGCATGTTTTATAGACCTGACGTCATGGAAGAGAAGACAGCAACCGACGCAGGACCCAAGACTTTGGAATTCAGGTCGACTGAGGGCAACCTGCCAGCAGATTACCCAAATGTAATGACTGCAACAGTGAATACACTCGAACATCTACATTTATGGTAAGTGTACACAACTTTCCTGACTCTCACAAGTTCCTTTTCAAAAATCCTACTGCAGATCCTGAAACCATTTCACAGGGACCCAAGGGCATTAAAGCTACTACTGCCAAAAATCCTACCCCCTCTGATAGAGACTCCAGTGTGCTGGATAGATGGGGGGCAAGAAGGTATACACTTCTGCAACTTTGGCCATTAGGGCCTTGAATTGCTAGTTTCATATGTTAGTGTCAACTGCATATTATTGGATTGCTTAAACAGAAAATTATGTTGATTCCTGATTGTGCTGAAAATAAGGATTTACAGGATTTTATGCATTCTGCTGAACAAGTTGGTAAACATACATTGCAATGTGGGTTTGATTCATTAGAGGCATCTTGCAGGGCTGCGGTAACTGGATCTGTACTTAGAAGGCATGCTTGGCTTAAGGTGCAATCCTTGCCAGATCATGTTAAAGCGAAATTACTGGATGCTCCCTTAAATCAGGGCCACCTATTTGGCAACAACGCAGATGAAGTTCTTAAAAAGGTGGAGGAAAAAGTTAAATCTATGCAAACTGTTAAAGATTGTTTACAAATACAACTGCCAAGATTTAGTAGGCATTGGCCTTCTAAGAACTGGTCCTTTCTTGCCTCTTCCAGACCTTCAGTCCAAACCCAATTCCAGCAGAGCACCCAGGCTTCAGTCCCAGGGGACATACAGGACTAAGCAGTGGGGGGCCTCCACTTCCAAATTTGAGAGTAATAAAACTCCCCCCTATAGTAAACTGTCTCAGTGACTTCTTTTTAAAACTTTCAAGCACTTCTCAACTAACTACCCCTTTGGGGGGAAAGATTGCACTTCATGCAAAGAACTGGGGACTCGTTACCCAGGACAAATGGGTTTTAAATGTAGTGTCCCAAGGATACAGATTTCACTTCCACACGTCGCAAACTCCAAGTGGTTGGCTGGATCGACCTCCGAAGCAGTGGGCAGAGGCCCAAAAGCAAGTACTCTCTCTTAAGCATAGGGGCTATTCAATTGGTACCAGAAGAGAAAAAGGGACAAGGTTTCTACTCGAGATTTTTCCTGGTACCCAGAAAAGACAATTCATGGAGTCCTATCCTTGGCCTGCCTACTCTAAACACCTTTTTGGTGAAGGCAAAATTCAAATGCTGACTCTTCACCAGTTGCTTCCTATGCTAAGCAAAGATGCCTGGTTGGCAAAACTAAATTTAAAGGAAGCATACCTGCACATCCCAGTCAGCGAATCTTCCAGAAGATACCTATGCTTCAAAGCAGGCTACACGCACTGTCAGTTCTCTGCACTGCCCTTTGGCTTATCTACTGCGCCCAGGGTATTCACAAAGTGCCTAGCTCTAGTCATTGCATTTTGCAGGCAAAGAAATATTCAAATATACCAATACCTGGACGATTGTCTAATTCAGGCAGAAAACCAGGACATACTTTTTAATTATCTGGCTTTTGTACAGAGGATGCTAACTTGTCTGGGTTACACCATAAACGAAAAGAAATCGCACCTGATACCCTGTCAACAAATTATATTCCTGGGAGCAAGCTTGAATGCAACTTCCCAGATGGCTTTCCTCACGCCAGAGAAACAAATTCACTTGACAACCTACTTCAAACACGTGATCACAAAAACCCTGCTATCTGCAAGGCAAATACTACAAGCCTTGGGGTTCATGGCCTCCTGCATTCTTCTAATTCCATATGCAAGACTGCATATGAGGAAACTACAATGGTATCAACATTCTCAGGATCTAGAAGCAATGATTCCCATCATTCCTTGTCTACACCTAGAGTTCCTTTGGTGGGCAGAGGCCTGCCACCAAAACAAAGGACTACCATTCACACTATCCCCTGCCGCCCAAAGTCTAACAGACGCATCAGACTATGCATGGGGGGGGGGTTGTACCTGGCAGGGAAGTGCATTCAGAGCAAATGGAACCCAATTCAAATGCACTTTCACATCAATCATAAAGAAATGTTAGCTGTACAGAATGCTCTGGCAGCCTTCAAGGACCACATTCTTCCAGGACAATTAATGGTAAAGACTGACAACACTACTGTTATGTGGTACATAAACAAGCGGGGGGGGGTACACATTCTTACCCCCTCTGCAGACTAGCCATGGCATTGTGGAACACGGCCTTGAGCTACCAAGTACATCTACAAGCTCAATTCCTGCCAAGAAAACTAAATACACTGGCAGCTGGATTAAGAACCCTCATGGACCTACATGAGTGGAAACTGGAACCAAGGATTTTCAACATGTTGACCAGCAAATGGGGCAGCCCAGATATAGACCTGTTTGCCCCCACCCAGAACTATCAATTGGAAATTTTTTTTACAAGGACTCCCCACAGACTAGCTTGGAAAGTGGATGCTCTGTCCTTTAGCTGGAAAAGCCTATCGGTTTATGCCTTTCCTCCTCTGCCTTTGCTCTCCAAAGTACTACTAAAGATCAAACAAGACAAACCAAGGATGGTTTTGATTGCACCAGCCTGGCCACGCCAACACTGGTACCCCCTCCTGCACAGTGTCACTGTTGGCCCCGTGGCATCTGCCTCAGACTCTTACCCTGCTGTCTCAGCAGGAGAACCAGATTCTGCACCCTCCACTTCAAACACAACCTAGCAGCCTGGCTAATTACCTAAGCTCTCCTTTAACATCCCTCATTAAACCAGTGATGGAATGTCATTTTAGAGGCAAGGAGGCCTAGTACTAGAAAATCTTATGTGAAAAATGGAAAAGATTCCGTGCCTGGAACCAATCTCAAGGGATGAGCACAGCAGTGCCCCATTTACCTCAGATTTTGCAATACTTAACTGAGATGCTTCACAAGGGCCTGTCTTTTTCCTCAATAAAAATTCACGCCTCGGCCATTTCATCTCATAACACAGAACTTCCCCTCTTCTGTCTTCCACTGCTCAAGCAGTTCCTCAGAGGGGCCAAAAATTTAAGACCACCCAGGAGAGCTCCATCTCCTGCCTGGGACCTTAACTTTGTATTGGAGAAACTCACCCTTCCTCCTTTTGAGCCAGCTGCTCCTGCAGATTTAAAATTCCTTTCTTGGAAAACAGCTTCCCTTTTACAATCACTTCAGCAAGAAGGGTATCCGAATTACAGGCCCTTATGGCAGTGGAGCCTTTCATCATGTTTCATGCGGACAGGGTGTCCTTCAGGAGCAATCCCCCTTTCATGCCAAAGGTGGTATCCAGTGTGGCCTTTAATTAGTTCATTCATTTGCCTACCTTCTTTCCTAATCCGCAGAACAAAGGGGAATGGATACTGCACTCCTTAGATGTGCACAGACAACTTAGAGTCTACTTGGACAGGTCTAAACCTCCAATGGAAATCTGAACTGCTGGTGGCATTTGCTGCAGGGATAGAAGGGAAGGCTGTTTCAAAGTGAACAATCTACAAACGGATATGCCATTGCATTCACTTCTGCTATAAGCACCATGGAAAACCTATCCCACAGGGGTCAGATCCCACTCAACCAGGGCTGCATCTACCTCTACAGCCTTTCTCAGAGGCGTACCTACCAGGGACATCCTAGAAGCTGCTACCTGGAGTTCTGTACATACTGTCACCAAGCATTACCATTTGCCAAATTTCTCTAAATCTAGAGCTGGCTTTGCCACTGCAGTTTTGCAGTGCCTTATAGCTGATCCTAATGCTATCTTAATTCCTCCTCCCATCCTTAGCTTTGGGAATCTACCCAAATGTAATGACTGCAACAGTGAAACACTAAGAACATAGTACAGTTGTGTCTACTTACCATAAATGTAGATATTCGAGTGTATTCACTGTTGCAGTCCTGGTTGGCCTCCCTCCAGCCCCCTGACTTCGTTTGGCTATACCTCTTCTCTCCTTTTCATTGCTTAAAAGCTTTTTGGTGTATTTGCTTTTTTGTTTGCGGTATAACCTTGTATATTTACAGATTTAATTCCTTCCCATTATGGGGGGCACCTGACATCTGGGGCAAGAAAAACTGATGTAATGACGTTGGCTGCATGTTTATACCCCTGATGACCTGACGTCAAGGAAGAAGAGAGAGCAGTTGACGCAGGACCCAAGACTTTGTTAATCAGGCCGATTGAGGGCTACCCAAATGTAATGACTGCAACAGTGAATACACTCGAACGTCTACATTTATGTTAAGTGTACACAACTGTACTTTTCTCAAATGAAATCTGGGGAACAGCACTAGGCATCTTGGGATAGGTTGTAGCCTCAAGCCAGTGAAAGCTCTCGAGCTTTAATATGCAGCCGAGTTGGAACGTTGCTTGGTTCCGAACCCAACCAGCAAGAATGAAGATCATGGACAACAAACATGGAACGTTATGGTAAGTACATAACTTCTTCATGCCTAAAGTTGCTTAATGACTTGTCGCTTAACCAATCCATTCATTTACCTACTGTCTTTCCTACTCCTGAAAGTTCTAGTGAAAGGGTGCTACTTACGTCGGATGTGCATAGACAACTCGTATTTTACCAAGACAAGAGCAAGTCCATTAAGAAATCAGTGCAGCTGTTTTTCCTTTCAGCCCATGGCACTGGGAAAACCTGTTTCTAAACGAACTGTTTCCACTTGGATCTCCAAGGCCATTTCCTTCTTCTGTGTGTTCCATGGAAAGGCAGTCTCTTCCTCAGTAAAATCTGATACCGCTAGGGCTGTAGCTTCTTATGGGTCCTTCAAAGGTTTGGCCACTGCCTCTATTCTGGAAACAGTTGCATGGTCTTCTGTCTACACCTTAACCAAACATTGCAAGATGGATACTATCTCTAGATTCAGAGCAGGCTTTGCCAGGGCAATCTTGCATTGGTTCATGGAGACTTCCTCTGCTCCAACCTCCCTTTCCCTTCCATGAGCTTTGGTACTGTCCCCTCATGTTGTGAATACCGCAACATGGGAATAAATGACATAGAACAGTTGTGTAAAATCTTACCATAAACATAAATGCCCTCCTCTTCCATGTTGTAGTATTTTATCCCACCATTTTTCCCTTTTGGTTCATGCTTTTTTAGGATGGTGTCTCTCTCACCTCCTATCCTTGGACTGGTGTTCTGACTGGGGCATTCAGTTCTGAAGATGGTATGTGCAGACGTTGCCTTTATGGCCTGTAATGGCTGCTGTTCTGTGTGCAGTGTCGTACGTACCCTCTCGCTACAGTAGTAAAAGTGTTTGGTATACTGCCTGGATGTTCGGGTTGCGTAGGTGGAGAATCTCTCATGATGTTCGTAGTGCATACAGCTGCAGTCATAACAGATGAGTTTTCCTGCCGTCAGGCGGGTCCTCGGTCGGCCGAATTCCAAAGTCTAGTTCCGGCGTCGGATGTCGTCGCTTCTTCCCTGACGTCAGTGCGACAGGGGTATAAAAGAACCAGCCAACGCCATTTTCTTCATTCTTTCTTGCCACACGGTGCCCGAAGCAGAAGCAGTTCGCAAGTGCCGGTCGGCCAGCTCCTGAGATTACGAATATTTTTCAACTGAAGACTTCTTGAAAGCTAAGTACCCCGTTGGGGAAACTTTTCTTGCCTCAGACCGATGTCAGACAAAGTTAATAATAGCATTTCATGTGGGAAGCAAATACCGCATAAGGATTTCCATTCCCTCTGCATTCCTTGCTTAGGCCCAGACCACGACGTCTCGGCCTGTCACTTTTGTGCTACATTCAACAGACGCACTATTAAGCGTCGGGCGGAGTTCGCCCAACACTATTTTGGCAAAAAGTTTAATTACATTATGTCGTCGGATACTCCGACTCCAGTTTTGAGTAAAAGACCAAAGATAAGGACCGACATACGAGGTCCACGACTTCTACCGACACCATGCTAAAACAGACTACAGGTGCTCCGGTTCTCAGCGAGGCGCCTACGCAGCCCCTGACTACCGATTACACTTCATTAGCGGTGTCTTCTGTGCCCGAGGTCGCAGGCTCTTCGGCCCACACCCCGAATACAGATACCGAAGCCACTCTTGGCGGGGAAACTCACTTTAGACAGGCCTGCCACCTCTCAATGTGTCTTCAGGCCTTCTTCTTTTTCCATTAAGGCTTTCACTAAATCTAAAGCAGCCATGCATACTAAAAGACAAGCTCCACAGGGCCTCACTCAAGGCCCCATGCCTAAAAAGCAGATGCTCAAAATGGCTGAGGATTTGATTACTCTTATCAGGGGTTCTCAACCCCCCTCAGACAAAAGGCCCAGAGTGGAGGAAGAATATCCTTCCTCGGACCAGGCCTCCATTACTTCAGAACATTCTGAGGACCAGGAACATTCATACTCCCCTTTTGAAGATTCTGATGCAGAGGAGTCCATTCCCTCTGTCTCCCCCTCTGAGGATTACTCTTTTGGGGAAACCTTGCATACCTTGAGGGAACACTTCCACTGGGAAGGCCAAGAGTACTCAGACTCCAAGAAAAGGCTCAGGGATTTCCTATTGCTCCCTCAGCACAGGCCTCTGGCTATACCTCCTGTCTTGGACATACTAGATGATGTATATTCAGAGGCCAGCCTTAACCCAGATTCTTTACCTCCAGCTCCAGTCAAGCCTTGACAGGTATTACCGGGTTCCTGATTCACACCAGTTCCTATACAAAAGCCATGTGGCTGACCCAGAAACTGTTTCACAGGGTCGCAAGGGAATTAAGGCCTCCACTGCCAAAAATCCATTACCTTCAGAGAGAGATTCCAGAGCTTTAGAAAGGTGGGGGGAAAAGGTATACACCTCGGCCACCTTAACCATGAGGGCATTAAACTGTCAGTTCCATATGTTAAAGTATCGACAGTTTTTGTTATCTCAGTTGGAAAAGCAAAATGTCACAACCTGAACAACCAGACTTGAAGGAGTTGTAGGATTTGTTGCATAGTGCAGAGCAAGTGGGTAAACATACCTTGCAATGTGGTTTTGATGCTTTAGAGGCCTCATGTAGAGCTGCTGTTACAGGATCAGTCATACGTAGACATGCTTGGCTCAAAGAGCAAACCTTACCAGATCATGTCAAAGCAAAATTACTAGATGCACCTCTTCAAAAAGATGTATTGTTTGGTGTTAAAGCTGAGGAGGTATTAAAGAAAATGGAGGAAATGGCAAAATCAATGCAAACAGTGAAAGATTTCCTACAAGTACAACTACCACGTTTCAGTAGAAATTGGCCTTCAAAAAATTGGCCCTTTCCAGCCACGGACAGACCTCAAAGAGGTAGATACAGGCGCCCGAGGGGTAGAGGGCAATCTCAAGGATCATTTAGAGGAAGACAATGGCAAGCACCTACACCAAGAGGTGGTGAGGATAGTTCACAGCCATTCAGAAAGCAGAACCAATGACTTTCCCCTTTGCATGCCAAGCAAGGCTCAAATGGCAGCACCTTTAGGCGGAAAACTGGCATTATTTTCAAAAAATTGGCATATTGTCACAAAAGACAAATGGATCCTGGACATCATAGACAGAGGCTACAGATTCCACTTTCACACCCTTCCAAAAATGAGAGGCATGCCAAACCTGCCACACAATCAAAGGGCAGAGGCACAAAAACAAATTTCAGATCTAATGGACATGAAAGCTATTCGAGGTACCTGCACAAGAACAGGGTCTAGGTTTTTATTCCAGACTATTCCTGGTACCAAGGAAGGGCAAAGATTGGAGACCTATTTTGGACCTCTCCATCCTAAACACATATTTACTCGTACCAAAATTCAAGATGCTCACATTACAGCAGCTTCTTCCCATGCTGGGCAAGGAGTCTTGGCTGGTAACATTGGATCTCAAGGAGGCATACCTGCATGTCCCAGTCAGACAAGTTTGCAGAAGATACCTCAGATTTCTTGCAGGTTCAACCCATTATCAATTCTCTGCATTGCCCTTTGGCTTATCTACTGCGGCCAGAGTGTTCACGAAATGCCTGGCATCAGTAATTGCATTCTGCAGACTTCAAGGGATACAAATATACCCATATTTGGACGACTGCCTGATCCAAGCGGACAGCAAACACATACTTCTGAAACACCTGGCGTTTGTAATAATGTTGTTGAATACTCTGGGATACACAGTCAACAAAAAGAAATCAAGACTAATACCCTCTCAAACAATAATTTTCCTGGGTGCCAGCTTGAATACAAACACCCAGATGGCCTACCTCACGCCAGAGAAACAAGGGCAACTAACTCAATACTTCAGAAAACTGGCAACCCTCACCAGGCTGACTGCAAGGAAAATCCTGCAGGCTCTGGGATTCATGGCATCTTGCATCCTGCTAATCCCATGTGCAAAGCTGCATATGAAGAAACTTCAATGGTACCTAAAAAACTTATGGTCTCAACACAGCCACAGTTTGGAAACAATTATACCACTGATTCCATGTCTTCAAAAGGAATTTCTGTGGTGGGCTCAAGCATGCCAAAGAAACATAGGTCTCCCATTCTGCAAGCCTCAAGCAAATCAAGTAATCACAACAGACGCCTTGGACTACGCCTGGGGGGCGCACATGACAGATCGGTGCATTCAGGACAAATGGTCACAAAAAGAAAAGCACCTACACATCAATCAAAAGGAAATGCTAGCAGTAATAAATGCTATTATGGCTTTCAAAGACCTACTGCATCCCGGCCAGCTATTGATAAGGACAGACAACACCACAGTGATGTGGTACATAAACAAACAGGGAGGAACCCATTCATATCCCCTATGCAGGCTAGCCATGTCTCTATGGAACATGGCTCTGGAATTACAAATCCAACTTCAAGCACAGTTCCTGCCAGGCAAGGAAAACACGCTGGCAGACAACCTGAGCAGAAATTGGACAGATCCATACGAATGGAAGTTACATCCTCAAGTTTTTACAAAGATAATTCAAGCATTGGGGAAGGCCAGACATAGAACTCTTTGCCACCCACAGAAATTACCAATTGACAAAATTCCGCTCAAGGATCTTTCATCCACAGGCCTGGAAAGTGGACGCGCTCTCTTTCAGTTGGACAACAATGACAGTTTATGCCTTTCCACCTCTTCCTCTGCTGCCCAAAGTTCTATTAAAAGCCAGAGCAGTCAGACCAAAGATGATTCTCATTGCTCCAGACTGGCAAAGACAACACTGGTACCCACTCCTAAGGAGCCTGACGCATTCACCACCATGGATCCTGCCTCTAATGCCTCTTCTAATGACTCAGCACAACTTCAAAACTCTTCAGTCAGCTGAAAACACTCAACCTAGCCGCATGGAGGATTCCTTAAATTTACAACAGACCCTACTCTCCAAGGAGGTGCAGGATGTCATTTTGGAGGCCAGAATGCCTTCTACTAGAAAAGCCTACTCCGCAAAATGGAAACGGTTTTGTGCCTGGAGTCAAAAAAAGGGTCGGAATCCAGAAATACTGAATTTACCTCAAATATTACAGTACCTAGCTGAGATGCTAAGCAGTGGACTTTCATTCTTCTCCATCAAAATCAATGCCTCAGCCATTTCTGCAGAATACAACACTGATCCTCCTTTATTCTCAACCTCTCTTAAGACAGTTCCTCAGAGGGGCTAAGAATATAAAACCCCCAAGAAAGCAACCAGTACCTGCTTGGGACCTCAATTTCATTCTAGAAAAACTGACCCTGCCTCCTTTTGAGCCAGCCGCTTCAACAGAACTGCAATATTTGTCATGGAAAACAGCCTTCCTTCTGGCTATCACCTCAGCATGCAGGGTTTCGGAACTACAAGCCCTCATGGCTGTGCAGCCTTTCATCATTTTCCATCAGGACAGTTTCCTTACGAACCAATCCTTCATTTATGCCAAAGGTGGTATCCAGGGTAGCCTTGAATCAGGCTATCCACTTACCTACCTTTTACCCTAATCCACAAAACAAAGGGGAGAGATTACTACATTCCTTGGACATTCACAGACAACTCTGTTATTTGGACAGAACAAAGCCTTTCAGAAAATCAGAGCAGCTCCTTGTGTCCTATGCTACAGGTGCTCAAGGGAAGCCTATTTCCAAACAGACAATCTCGAAATGGATAGCCCACTGTATATGCTTTTGTTACTCTTTTCATGGTAAAACTGTACCTACAGGCATCAGACCTCACTCCACAAGGGCCACAGCTACCTCTGCAGCTTTCCTCCGGGGGGGGGTTCCTACCAAAGATATTTTGAAAGCAGCCACTTGGAGTTCTGTACATACTTTCTCCAAGCACGGAGTTCTGTACATACTTTCTCCAAGCACTATCACCTACCATTATACTCCAAATCTAGAGCGGGCTTTGCCACTGCAGTCTTGCAGGGCATCCTGGCTCCTCCTAGTTCCACTTAGTGCCTACCACCCCTTTTTTAGCTTTGGGATTCTACCCATCTGTTATGACTGCAGCTGTATGCACAATGAACATAGTACAGTTTTGTACCTACCATAAATGTAGATGTTCGAGTGCTAATACAGCTGCAGTCCAGGTTTCCCTCCCTCCTTCCCCTCTTGGGACAGGCCTAATGGCTAACACCTCCTCATACAACCTCATTGGGGTATTCTTTTATGGTGTATTTGCTTGCAACTACTGTTTTTTGATTATATTGCATTGCATTATTACATAAATTTATGTTTTTCCTTCCTTCCTTCTGGGGGCACCTGACATCTGGGGCAAGAAAAACTGAAGAAAATGGCGTAGGCTGGTTCTTTTATACCCCTGTTGCACTGACGTCAGGGAAGAAGTGACGACATCCGATGCCGGACCTAGGCTTTGGAGTTCGGCTGACCGAGGACCCGCCTGACGGCAGGAAAACCCATCTGTTATGACTGCAGCTGTATTAGCACTCTAACATCTACATTTATGGTAGGTACAAAACTGCAAGATGGAAGACAAAGGCAACTATGGTTAAGGTAAGATTTTACGCAACTTTTCTTTCCTGATGGTTAGCAACTTCCTCTTGTAGTCACTTGGTTACAGTAGATTTTTTGCATGTGGGAATTTAGTGTGGAGTTTCCTTTATAGGTGCAACTGAAGATGGGTTTAATATTTCTCTCATTGTCTCCAATATGGCCAGGAATTTTTTTATCTACATCTGTTAATGTCTTATCCCCAATTTCAGTGCTCATTTTGACTAGACTGCAAAACACCCTGCAAATGCCAGAGTTGATGCTGGTTGGTGCATAGCTGACATCAATAGACCACAGGCTTTTTTGTATGCTGCATCAGTGCTGGCTGTGTTGATTTGGTACAGAGTTGTATTTTGATAAGTTTTGGACACATGGAGTAGATGTCTGCATTAGCACTGATGATGTCATTCCAATCTTTGCCGTCCACTGCATTTGAAGTCTCTGGTATGAGAGATTGTTTTATCAGGTTTGAGGAGCTTGATGTCTGTGAGGACAAATCATTTGGTGTTGATGCGGATCTTGGTGCTGGCATAGGATCAGAATGATGTTGACTTCAGTTCATCTTTGTTCATATGTGCATACTAGGTTAATGACCACAAGGAACTTTTTAAGCCTAACCATACATCCCAAATCTCTGACCAAGTTCTGGTATCCTTGATAAGTGTAGTCAGGGGCTTGGGAGATGAAACATTTACAATCATGGGCCTGGAAGATGAACTGTTTACAGGCTGCATGTGTCCATTAAGAGACATAGATGACAAAACAGGGATGAATTTCGTGTTCCCCATCCAGCTGTCCAAGTTGCACTTGAATTGGGTTAGGGAGAAACTCTGCTTCACATGAATTGGTTGCCTGTTCCAGAGAAGGGGTAATCTCTGTGATGCATGTGATTACCCAGCAGGAGACAGAATGCAATCATAAGGTTTTTAGTCTATCTACATAGGACATGTTAATTACGTCCTGTGTTCTTTAGGCAAGTAACCTCTGTGGATGTTCTAATTGTTGGATGTGCCTGGTTAGGGGGGTTTGTACTCGGTGATGGTCTGAATGCTGAAAACCTGAACAGTGAGATGCCATACCTTTTTTTTTTTTTTTTTTATAAGCTGCACAGCATGGAATGATTTCCTCACTGTTGTGACGTGTGATGGTCAAATGCTAGATTACTGTCTGTGTGTCCCCAAGTTCCTGACTGCTGGGTCAACTCTTGGGGGGGTTTGTTGTCAAAATTATAGTTACCAGAGGTGGATAACTTCCCGAAGGATACTATTATGCATTTCTTGGCGTTTCGTATTAGTCCATAGCTCTCATGCAAGTTACTTACCTGTCATCCCTTCCTGGTGAACATTGATGTTGGTGGAGGATTCTATAATTGCTCCCAATTTGCAATCATTTGCAGATTTGGTCAACCAGAGGCCCTTGACATTGACCCCCTTACTTCAGAGAAGTAAATGTCAAAAAGGCATTGTCCCAGGACTGATTCCTGAGGGTTTCTGCTTGTGACTGGCATCTTTGTAGAGGTGGACTCCCCAGTTCTAACTTACTGGGTCCTGTAAGCCAAATGGCTATCCACCAGGAGATGTAAGGATTTATACCCAAACTGTTTTATCAGTAATGCCAGAGTGGGGTATTGTCTAATGCCTTGGCCAGATAAAGGTAGGCAGTGTGAACTGTTTTAAACTCGTCCATTGTTTTAATGACCTTTTCAAAGAAATCTGCCAGGTTGAGTTGGCATGATCTGCCCTCGACAAAACCAAACTGGGTTGGTTCCATAGTTTGGACTTTTCTTATACCATTATTGATCATTTTCGTCGTAATTCTTTCCATGGCCTTGCATATGAGATTGGTGAGACTTGTGTGTCTGTAGTTTCCAGGGTCTGTAGATGGCCATCTTTTTACAGAGGGATGACTTGCCATTTTCTCTTTGTGAGGCACAAGATCTGTTTGGAGGCTATAGTAAAATAGGAAATCTAGAGGGCCTGATAGATGTTGTCTGGACCCTTCGAAGTGTTCCTGGCCTTAGAGCATTGAAGACCAGTTCCCTAGTGATAGAGGAGTTGTATTTGATATTTCCGGAGGGAAGGTTAAATGGTGGGTGAGAGGTTAACGTTAGAACTGAATTTGTCTGGTAGCACGTTTGCTACATCTTCTGGCTCATTATAGGTGGCTCCAGTAACCATGAGTCCTGCACAAAATAGTGTATTGCCTTTGAGGTTGCAGACACATCTAAAGAATGCATTGTGGCTGTCCTTTGCCTGGGAGGTTAAATTTACATCAAATTTTACTTTGGTAGACTGCCCCTTGAGTTGTCTGTTTTGATGACAGTGCTTTTGTCTTGGTGGGTGCTACACCATCTCATTTTTTCCATGATTTTCTTCCTTCTGTTGTACAGTCTATCGATTTAATTCCACCAGGGAGGCTTGTTTTTTGATTTTTTTGTACAGTTTCCTGGTGGGTACAGCGGTCTTTAGTCTGCTATTAACATGTCTGTATAGGATTTCTGTGAACAGTTTTTGCGGGGGCTTGAATTTTTTCCAGGTTATCACTTAATAGTAAGAAGTTAACCTTAGAATAATTCCTGAGCATACCAAAGTTAGCTGGGGTTCCAGGTTTTATTTTTATTTCAAAGGTGGTCTGACCTTAACAGAGAAGACATTACACTAGGGGGTGTGCAGCACTCTCCCATATTAGTGAAACCAGATCCAGTATGTTTGCTCCTGTGGTCGATGTATTGCCAGTCTGGTCCAGGGAGTTTTTGTTGACAAAATCTGGGAATCTCTGTGCCTGCACATTTGGTGTTGTATATGGTTCCTAGTTGATATTTGGGTAATTAGTCAATCATGAATGTGGTATTGGTTTGGAGGTTGAATGTTTCCAATAAGCTTAAGTATATGTAATGTATTTCCTGGGTCATAGAAGTGGACCTGTAGCTTGCAAGAAAGTGGTGTGGAATTTTGCTTATGGTGATTTGAACATGCATTACTCTGTTTGACCAGCCTTAAAGTACATTTATTTTTTTATAGAAATTGAGGCACCTCCACCTTTAACCCCTGTCTGTGTAGTTGCTTGTCTAAAAGTGTGGAAAGCATTATAGCTTTGTACTGCCGATGTGCTTTCCATGGCTTTAAACCAAGTCTCAATGACTGGACATACACTGGCATTTTCTAAGGTAAGGAGATCTTGTAGGGAGTAGAGTTTCTTGCTTAGACTCCTAGGAAGCATTGCACAATTACACCTTCAGATTTTCTTGATTTTGATATGCTATGTCGAAAGCACTTTGTTTGACTTTGCTTTGTACTATGTGGAAGAAGAATGTTTTAGTGGTTATTTGGAAGTCTGGAGTGGAGAGGTACAGACCATCCCTGGCAAAGCAGTGTGGTCTGTTGATCATCTCCTTAAGTGCTGACAAGTATTGCATCCTTTAGAATGATGCCAGAAACTCAACAATTAGTCTGTCATCTTCTGTTTGTGTCATGTTATCATTTGAAAAGGTAAAATGGGGCTCAATGCTAGGCTGATACCAGCCTGGGACACATTTTGAAAGCTCCAAATAGTTTAGGGAGTTGCAACTCTGGTTATGTACACCCAAATGGACTGTGGTTGAGTCATACTGGTACTTGTGTTCCAGTGACCTGTGTGCGCATGTGTTTGTAATGTGGTGGAATCTGGACCCTGATAAACAACTGACTATGACTTTATCCTTAGTCTGGTGACAGGAACATTAGTGCGTCTCATAATGGATCTCTAATGACCAGACTGTTGGACTGGATTTTGGCTTTCCTTATGGACGTAGAAGTACAGGCTTCATGAGATGTGGGTGTATGTGTTGTGGGTGTTTTGAAAGAGTGCATTTGGGATTACTCAGGGTATTTGTTGTGTACTTTGTCTATTAGGTCTTTGGGTTTAGGACCGTTACAGTGAAGTGCCTCAGTTTATGTTGTTCTGTGTGTCTGCTTTGAAATGTGTGTGATGGGTGCAGTGTGTGTACTGCTGACAGCTCAGCCACAAAATAAGACCAAATGTAGTAAAAAACACAAGACCAGTGTCCAAACAGGGTTTATTAATCCTCTGATATATCTGCTTATGCCTTCACAGGGGGAATACATAGTATCCATTACACTCCATATTTATAGTATACACATTAAGCTAATTAACCAGTAAATCCCATTAGTCAATCGGATACAAAAAAGTTTTTTTTAAGAACAACTCTCCAGTTAAAATCAATGTTCATTCCTTGTGGTGCCAAAGTGTCAAATTTTAAAATATAAATAGCTTCCTTATCTAAAAGGATATTTTTATACAAGTAGTTGTCTGGTACTTTTTCTAAAATTGTCCATACCAAGTCCCCCGAGTGACGGATGTGCATAATAAAAATGTTCTGCTACTGAACTAGACATCTTAACATTTTCAGTGTCCCTAATATGTTCTAATAGTCTGACTTTAAAAGGTCTTTTTGTTTCACCAATGTAAAACTTGTTACAAGGATATCTAAGCACATATATAATGCCCTCTGTATCACATCTAAAACTTCCCTTAATATCAAATTTCCTCCCATTTATACTATCAAAGCCTGTAACAGTGTGCCTAGAAGCTTTACATTTACCACAAACCTCAGTTCCGTTTTCTTGGGTATAACATAAAGTTTAGATTCTGTTTTAACTATCCTCCCTTTTACTTTTTATATTTCTGCCTACTTTATATGAAATTTTTAAATTATCTGGTAACCAATTCTTTGCTTCCTTAGATTTTTTTTAAATAATTCCAAAAGTATTTGACCATTTCAACCACCTTATCACTAAAAACACTATATACCGTTACAAAATAAATTTCTGAATTATTTCTTGTACTATAATTTCTCATATCCCTGTTTCCTTTATAAACCTGTGTGTCCGCTACATTCATTTTATGAAAAGCTTTGTCTATTACTTGTTGGCTATACCCTCTAGAATAGAACATTATGTACATTTTTGTACCTCTTGTTCTTGTGTCATTACAGTCTCTGTAACCTAATAAACTCACCTAATAGGTGAGCTTCTGTGGTGTGAGGAGGGTGGCAACTAGTGGCCTTACGATATTTAACTTTGTCTTCAAATTTTCTATGTATTCTTGTATGTAAATATCCTTTAGATACATCTACCTTCACATCTGGGAACGACACTTTTTTCCCCAATTTGTATACCTTCAAATTTAAGATTAAATCTTTTCATCTGCAACTTTGAAATAGTCATCAATTTTGGTTTCCCTTCCTTCACACACAAAAAAATCAGATAATCTATAAATCTACTATAGCTTTTAATATGTTGATGGAAAAATGAGGTTTTATAAATGTACTCTTGTTCAAATAGACCCATACTTAAATTCTTCTCATATAAGGGGGCAAATGCCGCCCCCATAACTGTACCTTGTTTCTGTCTATATAGTTCACCTCTAAATTCAAATTTTTTTTTAGTGAGACTAAAATGTAACATTTCTACAATATACTGTGTTGCTGGACCTTGTCCCAAGAAAAACCTCACAGCCTCCAAGCCAAAATCATGATAAATATTTGTATATAGGCTTTTAACATCAAGGCTGATCCAATACATTTGTTCATTCCAGCTTATATTTTGTATTTTTTGCAAATAATCTGGCACATCCTTAACATAAGTTCGCAACATCAATATCTTAGGTAGCATTAATTCATGTAAAAGACATCCTATATTATGTAGAAAATAATTGCTTCCAGAAACAATAGGGCGACCTGGAGGGCTAGTAAGATTTTTATGAATTTTAGGTACACAAAAATATTCCATACTGGCATTATTATTAATACATTTTTCTTAACATCTTCATTAGTCAAATGCCCAAATCTAATACCTTTATATAAAAGTTGTTCATATTCAGAGATAGCCAACTCATACACATCACCATGAACTTTTTCATACACTGTCTTATTTAAATAACACATTTCCAGATACTGTGAAATATGTAAAATGACTATTACCTTTATCTGCAGGCTTAAATATCAAATCTGCATTTCTGCCTAATGCCTGCAGTGCTGGCCATTTATTTTTAGTCAAGTTATACATCACATTCTTACATTTTTTTAAATTTAACAAACAATAGAATAATTAAGCGTGTTCTGAAATTGTATAATATCTGTGCATTTAAATACAGGTATAAATTTACTTTTCACCTCTATTTTGCTGGTATCAAATAAGTAATATGTATTTAAAACATCTTCCGACTCGCAGGGAAAAAAACTATCACTAAAAGTAGTAACATCTTCATCAGAACCAATAGCCAATGGTGGGTCAATAAAATTGTTTAAACATGTACTTCAGTTGTAATTTTCTTACTAACTTGAATACATCACATTTAAGGTCATGGACCCTAGGCATCACCGTAGGGATACATTTTAAACCACGTTCTAGCACAGTTTTTCATATACATTTAAATTATAACCAGACAAATTAACCACTTGAGTCCAAATTGCCATCTACCCCTTTTGTTTCTTTGTTGCCACTGCTGCGGATGTTGTTGGGGGGTATTGCTGTTGATGTTGGTTAAACTGCTGTTCTTGTTGCCGCTTCTTTCCCCTTGGTTCTGAAAAGTATTTTGATGTTGCATACTATTTTGTAGTGGTGGCAAGGGCGGATATTCATTATTATCTACTCTATAATCCTCTTCCCCAGATGAAACTGTTTCAAAAGATGGTAGCGAACTGAAAACACCATTCTTCCCCTACAGTTCCTTCCTTAAATGTCACATGACATTTTCCACCCTTCCTATTGGCCTTAGTTACAAAGGCCGTTCCATTATCATAGTCCTTTCTCTCATTAATTTATTTCTCTTTCGAGCCATAATATCTTACTCATATCCCATCAGTTTACCATTAATATCTTTTAAAATGTTGTCCAAGAACTCCGGACATGATTTAGACATGATGTTGCTACATGTAACAATGTTCTTCGTCTTCCCTTGCTGCAGTCCTGACTATTGGGTATAGTCCGCGTCCCAGTCGGCCCGAATACCAGAGTATTGGGCGAGGATCGGGTCATTAGACTGACGTCAACGCGCCCAGTCAGGTACTAATGCGCATGACCCACGCTATTTCCTCTGTCTTTTGCCGCATGGTCCGATGCAGAAGCAATTTGAGATTTTTCAAAAACGGAGTTTCAGACCGAGTACAGAGTTTGGTAGTAAATCTGCTAGAACATTTTGGTTTTTCTTGCCTCAGTATATTACCGGATGTCAGAAAAAGTGAATAACTGTATTTCTTGTGGGAAGCAGATAATTATCATACTTTGTGTATACCTTGTTTAGGGCCCTGAGCACGACGTGTTTGTTTGGCTCTTTGTTGTTAGATTAATAAGCCGCACTATTAAGAGGAGGCTTGATTGTGCTAGGTTAGTGTTTGGGAAGCGTGTACTGATTGTCATGCCGCCGGATGCTCCGACGCCTGCTTCATCTAAGAGCGCAAGGACAAAACAGTGAAGTCTAGGGAGAGGAACCGCAGTCCCGACGACGGTCTCTTTAGAAGGGCTAGGGAGCCAGAGGTTTTGCCAGGAGTCTCTATGGAGTCTCAGGCAGATACTTTACTGTTACAGGATGTGCCCTCTCAGGAAGTAGGCCAGGCTGAGGGGCTTCTCAGGTAACTGTTCTTCCCTCTCTTCCCAAGGTAGTTAGGCTCCTCCTCTGTTTCCAGACCTTCTTTTAGAGAAGGCCAAGTTCAGCTTCTGTGGGGCTTCTCCATCGGGCTCTGTGCCTAAGAAACATATGCTTAAAAGGGCTGAAGATTTGATTTCTCTGATTAGAGGTTCTATGCCCCACCTGATAAGAGGCCTAGGGTGGAACAGGAGTTTGATAGTTTTGAACAGTGTTCACAGGCTTCAGAGTCTTCTGTGGAAGACTTGCAAGAGTTTCCTGCTTATTCTGATTCTGATGTGGATGATTCCACTCCTTCAGCTTCTCCTCCTGAGGATTTTTCATTTTCAGAGACTCTTCACTCCATGAGGGAGCATTTTAAATGGGAAGGCCAAGATTACTCTGACTCAGAAAAAAAGCTTAGGGAATTCTTGTTTTGCCTCAGCATAGGCCCTTAGCTATTCCTCCGGTGTTGAATGTGGTGGAGGATTTTTGCAGAGGCTTCTCTGAACCCTGATTCCTTGCCTCCTGCTCCTGTTAAGCCTGATAGGTATTATAGGGTGCCCAAGCTCATAAGTATTTGTTTAAGAGTCCCAGGCGGACCCAGAAACTGTTTCTCAGGGGCCTAAAGGTGTTAAAGCTTCTGTTGTTAAAAATCCTGTACCCTCTGATAAAGAGGCAAGGGCTTTGGACAGGTGGGGTAAGAAAGTATATACTTCTTCCACTCTAGCCATGAGGGCGTTGAATTGTCAATTTCATATGCTGAAATATCAGAATTATCTCCTTTCACAATTGAAATCTAAGGTGGATGCTTTGGCGGAAGGTATTGAGTGTAAAGAATTGCTGGATTTGGTTCATGTGTCTGAACAAGTGGGTAAGCATTCTTTGCAGTGTGGTTTTGATGCTGTTCAGGCCTCCTCGAGGGTGGCTGCTACTAGTTCTGTTCTTCAGACATGCATGGTTGAAGGATCAGAATTTAGCTGAGCATGTTAAGACCAGGATTTTGGATGCTCCCTTACAGTCTGATGTGTTGTTTGGACAGCAGTTTTAAAGAAAATGGAGGACAAAGCTAAGTCTATGCAGACTGTTAAAGATTTTTGCAGTGCAAACTCCCAAGTTTAGTAGAAATTGGCCTGCTAAGGGGTGGACATATCCTGCTTATGGTTCCCAGTCTAGGGGTAGATCTAGACGTGGTAGGGCAGGGCTCAAGCCTAGATCAGACAGTTCACCTGCTCAGACTTCTGGTGAGGGCAGGGGTCAGTCCTTTCGTAAGCAGAACCAATGACCTGCCTTTTCAGCTGCCAGTGGACTCGTGGCAGCTCCTTTGGGAGGAAGATTGTCTCTTTTCAAAGAAAATTGGGATTTAATCACTCAAGACAGATGGGTGCTGGATATCATTCATCACGGGTACAGATTTTATTTCCACACAATGCCCCTTTCAAAGGCATGCCAGATGTTCCTCCTCCACAAAGAAAAGAGGCTCTCAAGCAAGTTTCTCAGTTACTCCAGATAGGGGCTATTCAGCCAGTCCCTGTGTCAGAAAGGGCTTCGATTTTATTCTCGCCTGTTCCTAGTACCAAAGAAAACACGTGGAGACCAATTTTGGATTTATCTATCCTCAACACTTATCTGGACATTCCCAAGTTCAAGATGTTGACGTTACAGCAACTGTTACCTCTGCTGGGCAAGGATCATTGGATGGTAACTTTGGATCTCAAGGAAGCTTACCTTCATGTGCCCATAAGGCTAAGTTGCAGAAAGTATCTCCGGTTTCGAACTGGAGATTTTCATTATCAGTTCTCTGCATTGCCCTTTGGCTTATCTACTGCGCCCAGAGTATTCACAAAGGTTCTGGCTCCAGTGATAGCTTACTTCAGGCTTCAAGGCATTCAAATTTATCCTTACTTGGACGACTGCCTGATTCTGGCTCAAAAAAAAGGACCACCTTCTACAGCATCTGGAATATGTCATAGCAGTGCTAAGATGCCTAGGGTATTCTGTGAACGAAATAAAGTCCAGTCTAGTACCCTCTCAAGACATGTGCTTTCTGGGTGTGAGTCTGAATACAGCAGCCCAGATGGCCTTTTTAACCCCGGACAAACAAAAGAGTCTGTCACTTTACTTCCATCAACTATCTCATCAGTCCGTGCTGACTGCAAGGACAGTCCTTCAAGCATTAGGGTTCATGGCATCTTGTATTCTGGTGCTTCCCAATGCCAAACTGCATATGAGGAAGCTGCAATGGTATCTCAAAAATGTATGGACACAGCACTGCCAAGATTTGGACACTGTCATTCAAATAATACCTTGCCTTCAAAAGGAATTCTTGTGGTGGGCTCAGGAATGTCACCTAAACAAGGGACTCTCTGTGACCCGGCCAGAGGCGAGTCAGATTTTAACGACAGATGCCTCGGACACTGCTTGGGGAGCTCATCTAAATGGAAAGTGGATACAAGACAAGTGGCCTGCCAGACTACAGCATCTACATATCAACATGAAGGAGATGTTAGCAGTCCAGTTTGCATTGATGGCGTTCAAGGAGTTACTTCTTCCAGGGCAGGTGTTGATTCTGACAGACAACACAACTGTCATGTGGTACATCAACAAGCAAGGGGAACACATTCTTATCCTCTATGCAGGCAAGCAATGATTTTATGGGAGACTGACTCTTCAGGCAAGGTTTCTGCCAGGAGCACAGAACTCCCTAGCAGATGTATTAAGCAGACAAATCATGGATCCCAGTGGAAACTGGATCTTCATGTATTTCAGAAATTGACAGTGTCATGGGGAACTCCAGACATAGATCTGTTCGCTTCTCCACTAAACCACCAGCTGCCAAGGTATTGCACAAAGGGGTTTCATCACACAGCTTGGAAAGTGGATGCTCTGTCTTTCAGTTGGAAAAACCTTCATGTCTATGCTTTTCCACCTCTACCTCTTCTTCCAAAGGTATTACTAAAGGTCAGACAGGACAGGCCAAGGATGATTTTGATAGCTCCAGATTGGCCTCGCAACACTGGTACCCACTTCTAAGGAGTCTTGTAAAGAAGCCTCCATGGCCTTTACCTCTGATTCCTCATCTGTTATCTCAGAAGGACGGTCATCTGCTCAATGTCAAGCTTCAATCTCTCCATCTCACAGCTTGGCATATTCTGTGTTGAAACATGGAAGGTCTCAGCTTCCTCAACAAGTTTTAAATGTGATTATGGAAGCTAGAAGGCCTAGTACTAGGAGAGTGTACGCAGAAAAATGGAAGAGATTTTTATTTTGGTGTTCAGCAAAGAATTTGGAGATTTCAGAGCCTAATTTGAGTGTGGCTCTTCAATATCTTACTGAGTTATTGGACAAAGGTTTGTCTTTCTCTTCCATAAAGATTCATGCTGCAGCAATTTCAGCTCACTATGATTGTGACCCACCTTTGTTTTCGCATCCTTTGTTCAAGCAGTTTCTTAGAGGGCAAGAATATAAGACCCAACGTAGAGCTCCTACTCCTGCTTGGGATCTCAATTTTGTGTTGGAAAAACTTACTCTACAACCTTTGAGAGCGGCAGCTACTGCTGAATTGAAATATTTGTCATGGAAGACGGCTTTTCTGTTGGCTATTACTTCTGCAAGAAGGGTGTCTGAGTTGCAGGCCCTTATGGCAGTAGAGCCCTTTTGATTTTCCATAAGGACAGGGTATCATTACGTACTAATCTTTCCTTTATGCCTAAGGTGGTTTCTAGTGTGGCTTTAAACCAAACTATTCATTTGCCACGTTTTTTGCAGATCCTCAAAATAAAGGGGAAAAGATTTTGCACACTTTAGATGTACACAGGCAATTATTATTTGAGCAGGACTAAAGATTTTAGGCAGTCTCAGCAGTTACTTGTTTCTTTTGCTTTAAGTTTCACAGGGCAAACCTGTGTCAAAACAAACTATTTCTAGGTGGATTGGCTTTTGCATTGCATTTTGTTATTCCCATCATGGCAAAGAGGTTCCAGCTGGGATTAGGCCTCATTCCACTAGGGCTACTGCCACTTCAACAGCATTTCTAAGGGGTGGCAACTAAGGATATTCTGGAAGCAGCTACTTGGAGTTCAGTGCATACTTTCTCTAGGCATTATCACCTGCCTATATACTCTAAGTCCAGAGCTGGTTTTGCCACAGCTGTTTTACAAGGCATGTTGTCAGCTCCTGCTACTTTATAATTTGCCAGCCTCCCTACCTCTGCTTTGGGATTCTACCTCAGCAATGGACAGGCAGGGAGGAAAGAAAGGAGTACGAGTAACATGAGTAACCTACCATACTTGTCGAGGGGGGATTCCCTTGTCTGCAGTCAATTTACCCTCTCTCCTTCCTCTGTGTTTCAGGGTGGTGGTGTAGGTGCCTTTACATGCTTATATTTTTGTATATATATATTACTGTATATATTGTACATGTTTATTGGTGCAGGTTGTTTTGGGACTTGTCTTTTGGGTCTTCTGACATCTGGGGCAAGAAAAGACTGAGGATGCCATTCTGGGTCATGGTTTAGTACCCCTGTACCCTGGCGTGCTGGCGTCGCCCTAGACCATGACAGCCTTACCTACTCCTGGTATCTGGGATGGGACTGGGCGGACTATACCCAATAGTCAGGACTGCAGCAAGGGAATCCTCGAACATCTACATTTATGGTAGGTACAAAACTGTACTTTATATCTTTTTGTAAATTAGTTTGCTTTAACCTGTCTCTCTTGACAAGTATAGCAACCCATTCTGATGTACATTTATGGGCTGCTTGTATCCAGCGTTTACAGAAACCCAAGTCGGTGTCCTCATCTAGATGAAAAGGAGTAGCTGGATCTTTAAACACTCTTAAGACCCTGGGGGCAAGGGAGCCCGCAGGATTTTTTGCAGGGGGGTGCAAACCCAGAGCCCTGCCCATGCAGCCCCACCCCCTCCACCCACGGAGCCATTCCAGTGTTCCATTACTTGGATATTTCTTCCAATTTGTCATAGACACTGTTCAAATCTGTGTGCATACTGTTTTATGCTTTACTTCTACAATGATTACAGATATTTGGATTTCATTTACAACTTTTATTTCAAATTTTATAGCACAAACTGATAGACATTTACTAAACCTAAACAAAGCAATAGTCTTACAATGAAAACAAACAGCATTAAAACTTCTCTACCTTTGAAACCCACATTCACTGAAACAGCATTGAAACCCACATTCAAAGAAAATGCATCTGGCCAGTGGCAGGGTAAGTTTACCTTTGGGCTGTTTTCAAATCATAGGTTCCTTGCACACATTTTTAGAACCATGCAAAAGTTCTTTGATTCACCTTTCTGACTGTATTAATTATACTATATAATAATTTAATTACATCCCTTGTATAATGCAGCACCGCTTCTTAGTGTGTTTTAAATTTATAGTTCTGAGCATTTTTCCTTTAAGCAATGAAACAAATCATATGAACCAATAATGACAACCTGCCCGATTCAGAACATTTCAACCATAATGGGCCACTCAAACTTCTGTCATACAATCCACCAATATCAATCAATATGCAGAATCTCTGCAGAAGTAAAAGTCATCTGAATAATTCCACATTAAAGAGATCTGAAACCAATGAAGAGGTTGTTGCTAGAAAATAACTTTATATTTCAGTGTTTTATTTACAAATTCAGTGCTGTTTTCCTTGAAGAATAAATTACCTATGTTACATTAAAAGAAATGGTAAGCTGGTATATTGCAATAGGGAATGGGTGGCAAGCTGAAAAACAGGTTCATAGTTATTAGGTGTCTCATCCAAAGGAGGACATACTAAGGACTACAGTACCATATACCCCCTTAAAATACAAATGTACATGCTGTAGGAATAGAACCTACAGTCCTTTGCATCAAGATGCAAGCATGCTACCTGCTGTGCTAACACTGCTTTAACATTATATACCACACTAATGATACCATTTGCAGAACAGAACAGTTGCACATTTTAAGCAGACTTAGCATGAGCAGCAGTAACCTTTGCTTCCCTTGAAGCTCACAATTCCTTGAAAATGCACTTGAAAATAAATTCCACCTGCTAGATCTAACTAGGGCATTTCTCTCTCTCTCTCTCTCACACACACACCTTAGTTTCTTAGTGCAAGAAATCTGGACAAAGCCTAAAATAAACAGGGGCAGATTATAAATATTGCTTTCATGAACTTATAAAATTGCTAGAATAACAGGATTTGTGTTGGTATGCATTTTTCTAAAGGATATGATGTCTAAAACTATTTAGCAACTTCAATCGTTTTTAGGAGGAATATGGGAAAGTGGATAGAGCAACATGTTTTGCATTAGTATGCATTTTCTGAAAGATATGAAGTCTAAAGCTCAAATGTCTGCTATTATTTTCTGAGTTCAGTCCTCAATGATTTGCCAGAAAAACACAATTTTGAGAAAGAAACCGAAAATATGAGGAAAAATCTGGATAATTGCACGGTATGACCCCCCCCCCCCCCCACACACACACACACACATACATGCATTCACACTCCTACCTCCCTCTTTCTCTGTCACCGCGGTCAGTAACATTCTCACAGGGTTCTTACACCCCAAATCACCAAACAATGTCTCTGTTATCAGAACGAACTCTACATTACCATTTTCCTTAGACAAGCTACAAGCTACACATGTACGGAAACTAAAGACATCCTGTATTTTTAAGCAATGGCTTATGCTTATGGCTTATGCTTCATGAATGCTTCTGCCATCAAGAAAAAGTCCACATTAGCATTTTTTTGGATATCAAATGCTAGTCTCTTCTCAAAAAATTAAGTAAAACTAAAATGCATTACATTTTTTTCCCAAGACTAAGCTTTTATCTCTGAGTATATCTTTCTTTTGAGGAGAAAGCTTTATCAAATCACACACACTCACTTTGCAGAACAGGCAGAAAGCAAGAGAGGCAAAGGTAATTTGTAGACATATATGCCAGGAACTGCAGATGCATGATACAGAAAAAAACTTCATCTCCGAGTCTCACCACAGTTATTCAATCCCATATTTCAGCTCGAGAACCACGGCCTTCATCCTTGACCCATATTTTTGCCTTACCTCTCCTAAAATGTTTGATTTTCTGGTAAATCAGTGAGGCTTGCTAGCAGTCAATGCCAGACAGATTCCCATTCTTTTTATTGTTCAGAAAATACATTGTGTCTTTCGGATTTTCCCATTTAGGGGTCGCCACAGCGGAAACTCTGGTCCGCTAATGATTGGCAGTTGATTTTTACGTACCGGCTTGCCAGGCCTGACGCACAACTTTCAACGAAGGTACGCCCATTCATGCACGTCTCCACGCAGAAGACGCTTTAGCTGAGAATCGAACCGGACAGCGTCTTACTGTGAGGCGACAATGCTACCGCAGCACCACCACCGCGGGTTCCAAAATATGTAGTTCTATTAACTCTGTAAGTGAATTAGAGTAAATTGAAAAAAATGTCATTGATTTTGGACCTTTGCCACAAGATTATTTTCTGCTTTTTCCTGAGTATTGGAACAAAGAAGCTTAGAGGTATGCCCAGTACCAACCTTTATGTTTTTTTCTTTATCCCCTAGCAAATTACTCTATTATTATTATTATTATTGCAGCTATGTGGTTCTAGGTTTCACTGCATACCATTTTGCAATCTAACTTTACTGTTTGTATTAAGTATGCTTCCACCCTGTTTGAGTATCTTGTTCTTTAGAATAAATTATTAATTTGTGATGTTATGTAGTCCTATGTTGCCTACATTCTTACCCGTGGGTTCGGAGCCGAATATCTGCTCCGACTCTGCAGATTTTACTAGCTCAAAGTCTCTCATTGGCTGGATTAAGTGAGTATCCCATGGTGCACTGCTCTATATCCCCAGATCTTATTTGCCGCTTGTGTAGCTCTGACGTGGTCTTGCTTGACTGTGGCTAAGTACCCTCTTTTTTGCTATTTCTGTTAGAGAAATTTGATATTTCATACCCAAAAGCTATTTTGATAGCTATTTCTTGTTGCTGTGTTTGAGTGTGGTAGTTGTATTTTTTGGTATCCCTAACTGTTCCAGTGGGCTAGCCCATTTTAGTTAGAGGACCTAGTCCCTCCCCTCTGTTGTTAGATAAACTATTAGTATGATTTGTCTGTGTGTCCCCTTAGAAGAACCGTTTCAGTTAGAGGTTCTTAAATTGTGTTGAGTAGAGTTTTTCTGGTGTATCTACTTTGTGTGTTGTTCCCACCCTCTTTTGTGATTTGTGTCTAAGTGGTTTCGCTTAACGCTAGTTATAAGATGTCTAAAGATCAGAAGGAGCATAAACCTTCTGGCTTTAAAAAATGTTCCAAGTGTGGATATAAGATGTCCATCACGGATGGACACTGTGTGTGTTTACTGCCTTGGAGCCATCCATTTACAGGAGTCGTGTAGCTTTTGCCACGCATTCAGTCCTAGGGTGCTCCAGGAGAGGAAAAATAAATTAATATTGAAGGGACTTCTAAAACCGTCTTTTGAGGAAGCTGTAGACTCTGCTTCCAGTTCTCAGTCAAAATCCAAAGCTTCCAAGGCTAAGAAAAGGTCTCCGGCTCCATCTGTCTCTTCAGAGCCTCCGAAGAAGATTACTGTACTGGACTCTACTTCCTCAGCTCCACTGTCCTCGGGGCCACAGGAGGTATCGGTGTTAACTGAATCTGTGTCAGCTCCCATCATTCTTAAACCTGTTCGGAGCTGGTCGCCCAGTGTGATGCATGGTTCACCTGACAAGAGAATCCCAATCTCCATCGCTCTCCTTCAAATCCTCCAGGCTTTCTGATTTGGATGTTAATAGGGTGGTGCAGAGGCTCCTGCAGTCACCAGTGTTGGATAAATTGTTCCCGGCTCCGACCCACTCTGCTCTGGATCCAGTTCCCATGACTGTTTCGATGATTAATCCTCCGAGCACATCCTTGTCGTCGGAGCTGGTATGCTCCGCTCCAAGTGATGTTCCTACGCCAGCTCCGATACCCCCTCAGGGTTTATCGGTGCTGACCTCTGCTCACACCATGTCTGTTCCATCCACAGGGTTCGGGACTCTGGTCTCTTCGGTCGGGCCCGAGGGGAATACTTCGGGACATCTGTCTGTTCCGAGTTTCCCACTCGGTGCATCGGATTGTGGGACCTTGGTCCCAGTCATGGCCTCGGAGGCCGGCTGGTCCTCTGACTCGGGGAGGGGGGGGGGTGGCCTTTGAGGCCATGTGTTGCGTGCTGGCCAGGTCGTCAGCTACATCACTCGGGTCGGTCATTCCGTCCCCCATCTCCCCAGCAAGAGCCTCTGATACTCTCCTATCCATGGACAGTAGAGCGCTAGGCCCTAAGGATACCCCCACGAGCGGTCCCCAACTTTCTGAGGGTCTCCCAGTGTTCGTGCCTGAGGAGCCTCCTAGAAAGAAATTGTGCAAGAGGAAGCACATAGACTCCCAGGATGAGTCTCTCGCCTCGAATACTGACCTCGAGGAATCGGAAGGGTCCCCCAAGTCATCCTCTGATGATGTTTCCTTCTCCGATATCCTGGAGATACTGAAACAAAAAGGTTACTGGCCTTCCAAAGCTCCTTCCGAGGAGGAGTCAGTATTCCTTAAGGCTTTTGGTGCTCAACCCTCCGCCTCCTGGGTGTCTCCACCCTTCGAACTTTTTGACCTCATTTGTCTGAGTGTAGGAAAACCCCGATTCTGTGGCACCCGTGCCCAGGCGTCCCAACAAATTCCTTTCTGCCCCCCAGGGCAAAGAGTTTCTGTCTAAAGGAGTCCCTGTAGATGCCATGGTGGTGGCAGCCACCCAGAAGGAAGTAACAGAGTCTTCTTCATCTGTCCATCCTCCTAACAAGGAGTCTAGGACCATGGATCGGTACGGGAAGCGTACCCTATCTTTAGCAACCTTCACTCTACGGTCACTGAATTATCTGTCTCACTTTACTCGGCTCCAGAGAGATCTCCTCAGAGTTGGGAGATACTCTTGCGGGTAAAATACCTGAGGCGGTGGCTCAGATGGTTAACGCCCAGGTCTCTACCCTCAACTCCATTGCTAACTCATCCATGCGGCTCATTTCGTATGCAGCCGAGGGAGCGAGTAGGGCAGCAATCTCAGGGGTCACCCTTAGAAGGCAAGCCTGGCTGCGTCTGTGTCACTTTGCGGAGGCCTTAAAGTCTTCCTTCACCGACTCCCCCTTTGACAGTTCCTCCTTGTTTGGGACCAAAGTGAAAGACATCCTCACCAGGTTGCGAGCAAGAGGGAAAGACCCTGTCTGCCATAGGGGTCCTTTTTCCCTTCCTTCTAGGCCTTATCCCAAGGCCCAGTGGGGGGGGCGGGGTGTGGTTCAAGAAATCACAGAGGTTTTTTTCCTGCCGCACAAGGTGAACCCCCCTCCAGAGGCAGGGGAGGGGGAGGTATTCAGGGAGACGTCGCCCCAGGGGCAGAGGGGGCCCCTGCAATTCGGGAGACCGCGACTCCTTCCGTGGCTCTCCATACTCTCGTTTCTGAGGGGGTGCCCGACTGCACTTATCCAGAGCCAGTCGGGGGTTGAATTTCCTTATACCCGGAAGCCTGGGAGAGCATTACGCAGGACCGATGGGTATTACGGATAATTTCCGGAGGTTACCTCATTCCATTCTCTTCAGTACCCCGCCAGTCAGAAAAATCAAAGACGTTCCACACAGACAAAGGGATCAAGCAACCTCAGAGTTCTCGCAGCTGCTAGAAAAGGAGCATCCAACGTGTCCCCTCAGACCAAATCGGATTAGGGACTTGCTCAAGATTCTTTTTGGTGCTGAAAAGAACAGAGGACCCGAGACCCATACTAGATCTCAGTCAACTCAACAATCACGTACACAAGTCCAACTTCCGTATGGTCACATTACAATCGATTCTCCCATTGTTGGGAGAGGAGGTATGGATGTGCTCCATCGACCTCAAGGATGCTTACTACCATGTCAAAATGGACCGAGCATCCAGGAGTCACCTACGCTTCCGGCTGGGAGCCAGTCACTTCCAGTTTCGAGCCCTGCCCTTTGGTCTCACCACAGCCCCCAGGATGTTCACCAAATGTATGGCGGTGGTGACGGCTCTCTTGAGACGTCAGGGATTCCAGGTGTTTCTGTACCTGGACGACTGGCTCCTTACCGCCCCCACCAGGCATCAACTAGTTCAAACCAGGGACGCTACCATCAATCTATGTCACCAGTTGGGCATAACAATAAATTGGGAAAAATCTGCCTTATTGCCCTCACAGCGTGTCACCTTTATAGGAGCAGATTTAGACACTATTCGAATGCGAGCATTCTTACCACAAGAAAGGATCACAGTATTACAACAACAAATACACATGCTGATGCCCCTGAGACAAGCGAAGGCCAAGACTGGTTCTCCAACTCCTAGGGACCATGGCAGCAGCTATCAAGTTAGTCCCTCTAGCGAGATTACACATGAGACTTTTTCAATGGCTCCTCTTTGTTCAATGGTCTCTCCAAAGACTCCCACTATCTCATCCCATCTTACTCATGGATCGGTGCAAGCAGGACCTCCGTTGGTGGCTGTGCACCAACAATTTGAGTGGGGGAAAGCCCTTTGTTCCACCCATCTCTATTGCCACGGTGACCACGGACGCCTCCCAGATGGTGTGTGTGTGTGGGGGGCATTATCTTGGCAGGACAGTCCAAGGCACGGGGCAGGAACACGAGATATATTTGCATATAAACTTCCTGGAGATGAGAGCAGTGCTTCTTGCATTGCAGGCACTTCAGAAGGTTCTTCCTCTAGGGACAATTGCGATACACTCAGACAACATGTCAGTAGTGTGGTATCTCAACAAGCAAGGGGGAACCTGGTCTTACCCTCTGTGCAGAGGGGCTATGCGAGTGTGGCATTGGGCAATAGCCTCCCAATGGTTTCTGGTGGCAACGCACATTCTGGGGAAGTCCAACATAATAGCGGACAGGCTAAGCAGAGCTATCCTGATGCCTTACGAGTGGTCCCTGAATTGCCTGTTTCCAGAGCGAATCTTCAGCAGATGGGGTCAGCCTTGCTGCAACCTTTTTGCCAGCCCTCTCAATGCGAAATGCAGCAACTACTTCACACTGATCCCCTCACAGGGGGAATCACCCAGGGACGCTCTGGTTTACGATTGGCCCTCCGGTCTGCTTCATGCTTTCCCTCTGTTTCCCCTGCTGTCAAGGGTGATTCAAAAAGCGCAATCCTTTGGAAGCAGAATGATTCTGATTGCTCCACACTGGCCTCGTCAAGTCTGGTTCCCCTTATTTCAACCATACATTGTGGACACTCCTTGGATTCTGGACCCTCAACCAGATTTACTGACACACATGTCGGGGCAGTTCCATCCCTCTTTGATGACCCTCCGGTTGACAGCCTGGCTACTCCACTTCCATAGTTAGTCAGACATCATAATTTTTCACCGGAAGTGGTCCATATATTATCGTCCTCTCATGAACCATCCACTAGAAAGATTTATTCTAGTAAATGGAAAAGGTTTTCTATCTGGGCACATACTAGAGGCATTGATCCTTACACAACTCCAATAGATTCAGTTCTGGACTTCTTGTCTATGCTTTTCTATCAGGGGTCCGCATCAGCCACCATCAAAGTTCAGCTGGCGGCGATATCTAATTTCCACGTAGCGAATGAACCTAGCCTCATGGCGCACAGACCATGCAAAGCATTCCTTAAGGTACTCTGTTGCTCCGTCCCCCAGTGTCCGAACCTATCATGCCCTGGGATCTCAGTTTTGTTCTACAAGCCCTTACTTTACCACCATTTGAGCCTGCAGCTACCTGTGAATTAAAATTCTTGACATGGAAAACAGCATTCTTAACAGCAGTCACTTCAGCGAGGCAGGCTTCGGAAATTCAAGCCCTCTCCATCAAACCCCCATATTTAATCTTCCATAAAGATAGGGTCTCTCTTAGACCAAACCCCTCGTTCCTTCCTAAAGTGGCTTCCGTGTCTAACATGAATCAGTCCATTGAGTTGCCTGTTTTCTTCCCCCACTTTTCTAACAAGGCAGAATTTAGATTTCACCAATTGGATGTACATAGACAGTTACGCTTCTATCTACACCGGACAAAAGATATCCGGAAATCCGACCAACTCTGTCTCCTTTTCGCAAAACTAAATGGGTTCTCTGTTATCCAAGGTCACACTGTCTAGATGGATAGCCAGTTGTATCTCTTTCATCCATCAGGCAGGAGGTAAAAATCTGTCATTCCCAGTCAAGGCACATTCTACTCGGGCTGTTACTACATCCACAGCCTATCAATCTAGATTGTCAATGGATGATATATGTGCTGTAGCTACTTGGGCTTCTCCTCACACTTTTGTTTCTCATTACAAATTGGACGTGGTCTCCAGAGGCAGGTCTTCCCTTGGCTCCACAGTTCTCAGGAGTATTTTCCTGTGAGCCACCCAGGATGTAGGTGCTAGGGACGCTGTCCCACGGGTAAGAATGTAAGCGAGATAGGACTACATAACATCAAGAAGTTATGTACTCACCATAACGTTCGATGTATGTAGTCCATCTCGCCTCACATTCTTACTTACCCTCCCACCTTCCCCCTTCCTGGAGGATTTGGAGGTTAGGTTGTCATCTACAGAGTCCCTTTGATTAGCTTATTCTTTATATGGATATGTGATGTGTGTATGAAGTACAAATGATTTTCGCAGCAAACTAGATCTGGCGATATGGAGCAGTGCACCATGGGATACCCACTTAGCCCAGCCAATGAGAGACTTTGAGCTAGTAAAATCGGCCGAGTCGGCTCCGAACCCACGGGTAAGAATGTGAGGCAAGATGGACTACATACATCGAACGTTATGGTGAGTACATAACTTTTTGTTTTGCAAGTTATGATGCCTCGAGTTCAGCTTGCAATTATGCATTACTGTACTGTTTTACTTTTGTCTGTCTGCCTGCCTGATCAACTGTAGTTAGAGCACCTACCCTGAGCTCTCCATGAATATGGGAAAATAGTGACTCAAGCAGTCATCCCTAACTAATAAGACAAAGATTTAGCAAAATAAATAAAACGCTATATGTTGGCTTGGCTGTTACAGCTTTAGAAACTGGCAAAGGTAGGTAAACATTAAAATACAGTTCTCAGCCAGACTATTCTACTTGGTTTATCTATACAAGTAAATAGTGTAACTGCTCTCAAAGTGTTGACATACACACACACCTCTCAGCCTGCAAATTGTAAAAATGGACCTCGCAGCCTGCAAATTGTAAAAACGGACCCCTCAGCCAGCAGTTGTAAAATGGAACTCTCCGCCTGCATAGCATACAAGTTGTAAAACGGACCTCTCAGCCTGCATAAAGTAAATAAGCATGGACCTTTCAGCATGTAACAAACAGAGCTTCCTTCCAACACATAAATGGAACCTTGGTGGGGAAATCTCTCTTTACTGTGACTCTGGCATGATGCGGAATTCATTTCCGTGCACTTTGTTTGAATTTAACATTTGCATGCAATACACACACTGGTCCACCTATAGGTCTTACAGCTGTAAAAGTGGGCGGGCACTCCCTCCCCCTCTGTCTATGCTTCCAGCGCCCATGAGGTCGCAAGCACCTGTTTCGTTTGTATGACTGGATGCAAAGGGCGTTCTTAAAGAAGAACGCTCTTACATTTTTTTTTTTTAAATTGGAAGTAAAATTAATCTCCTTGCTAGCCGATTCCAGGGGGGGGGGTGCAAGTGCACCCCCTTGCACCTGCCTGCGGGCGCCCTTGCCTGGGGGGGGGGGGTAATCTCTTGTTCAAGATATTTAATCAAGCTTTAAACATTTAGAAACACAGATGTCTCTATCAAAATTTTTTTCTGGAGATTCACACAGTACCTTTATTTCTGAACTCATAGGCAACCTACTGTTTCCGTTCAGTGGCTGAGAACAGATTAGAAAGCCTGCAGTTCCAGTCTACTTCCCATTTGTTCCACACTGGTAAATTTGAGGTATGTGCCTGTATATTACCAACGGACCCAACAGCAGCCTCCGTATGTAGTGTAGTTGAAGAATTAACCATCTTTTCATTCGGCTGGGATAAATACTTATCCACGGGCCTTTGCTGCAAATCTGTTGTACCCCGAAACACCCTTGGCAAGTCCATATTTGGATCACTGGCCATGAATAACAGCTCAACCACAAAACAAGACCAAATGTAGTAAAAACCACAAAGACCAATGTCCAAACAGCGTTTATTAATCCTCTGATGTCTCTGCTTATGCCTTCACAGGAGAAAACATAGTATCCATTACACTCCGTATTTGTAGTATACATAATTAACGAGGAACTTCCGAGGTGGTGCAGCGGTAGCGTTGTTGCCTCACAGCAAGAGGTTCTCCCGTTCAATTCTCGGCTTGGGTTGGGAGTGCCTTCTGTGTGGAGTCTGCATGTCCTCCCCGCTGTCGAGTGGGCGTTTGAAAGACATGCGTTAAGCCATCGTGCCTTCATTGAAGGTTGGGTGTCGGGCTGGCAACTCGACACCATAAAAAACAACTGCCAATCATTAGCGGACCGGAGTTCTGCTGTGGCGACCCCTAAAAGCCGAAAGACAAACAACAACAATCATCTAATTAACCAATAATCCCATTAATCATATACAAAAATTTTTTTTAAAGTAAAACTCTCCAGTTAAAATCAGTGTTCATTCCTTGTGGTGCCAAAGTGTCAAATTTTAAAATATAAATTGCTTCCTTACATAAAAGGATATTTTTAATATTCTTATATAAGTAGTTGTCTGGTACTTTTTCTAAAATTGTCCCTACTAAGCCCCTTGACTGAGTCTGATGTGCATAATAAGTGTTCTGCTACTGAACTAGACATCTTAACATTTTCAACGTCCCTAATATGTTCTAATAAGTCTGACTTTAAAAGGTATTTTTGTTTCACCAATGTAAAACTTGTTACAAGTACATCTAAGCACATATATAATGCCCTCTGTATCATATCTAAAACTTCCCTTAATATCAAATTTCCTCCCATATATACAATCAAAGCCTGTAACAGTGTGCCTACAAGCTTTACATTTACCACAAACTTCAGTTCCGTATTTCTTGGGTATAACAAAGTTTAGATTCTGATTTAACTGTCCTCCCTTTAACTATAAAACTTTTTATATTTCTACCTACTTTATATGACATTTTTTAAATTATCTGGTAACCAATTCTTTGCTTCCTTAGATTTTTTTTTAAATAATTCCAAAACTATTTGACCATTTCAACCATCTTATCACTAAAAACACTATATACTGTTACAAAATAAATTTCTGAATTATTTCTTGTCATGTTACTACTATAATTTCTCATCTCCCTATTTCCTTTATAAACCTGTGTGTCAGCTACATTCATTTTATGATAAGCTTTGTCTATTACTTGTTGGCTATACCCTCTAGAATAGAACAGCATGTACATTTTTTTGTACCTCTTGTTATAATTCTTGTGTCATTGCATAGTCTCTGTAACCTAATAAATTCTCTTAATGGGAGATTCTCTATGATGCGAGGAGGGTGGCAACTAGTGGCCTTTAGATATTTAACTTGGTCCTCAAATTTTCTATGTATCCTTGTATGTAAATATCCATCTGATATTGTTAATCCTCGTTCATTCCTTATGCATGGGTATCTGTTCCGACCTCGGAACTGAGCCGGCTATTTTCCAAGCTTGCATGAGCTTCAAACTCTCGAACAAAACTCTTACCCATAATCCCCCTCTCCCTGTTGCCTCAGATTTCGTTTGCCGCATTGCCATTCGGTCGTGTCAAGCTGCTTCTCTTGAGCAAAGTATAGTAATTTGTTGTCGAATAGTCATTTATGTTACATTTTCTGTCAGAAAAGTTTCTATTTCGTTGTCTCTTACCCTATCGCATATAGCAACCACATTTTCTTGAGTTTTTCTTCTCTTTTCTCTACTTTTTTACCGCAAGATATTTTTCCCCTTACCATCGTTGGTAATCTTCCCTTTTTTCATACTTTTGGGTATTCTTTTGTACCATTGCTGGTTCTCTTTTCTATCTACTTTTTCTATCGTGGCAGATAAGAAAGGTAGTCTGGGGGTGCTAAGTCAGGGACAGACAGTTCAAGGCACTTGGTCCGAACTGGAGGTCCATCTGCATATAAATGTTCTAGAGCCGAGGGCGGTGCCTCTGGCTTTGCAAGCAATCAGACAACATGGCGGTGGTCTGGTACATCAACAAGCTAGGTGGGACCAAATCTTACCCCCTTTGTCGAGAGGCCATGAGGATATGGCAATGGGCAATGGCTACCAACCGCTTTCTTCTAGCAACGCACATTCCCGGGAGTTCCATTGTGATAGCAGACAGACTCAGCAGGTGCATTCTTCAACCTCACGAGTGTTCCCTGAATCCCTTGATAGTGGTGGAGATCTTCCACCACTGGGGCCATCCTTGCTGCGACCTCTTTGCATCCCCGACCAACTACAAATGCAGCAACTACTTCGCCCTGATTCCCCCTCCGGGACAGTCCCCCAGAGATGCTCTAGTCCATGATTGGCCCACGGGTCTTCTTTACGCATTCCCACCCTTTCCCCTCATTCCCCAGTTTCTGAAGAAAGCCCGTCTGTTGAAGAGCAGGGTGATCCTCATAGCACCATATTGGCCTCGACAGATTTGGTTCCCCTTCCTTTGGCCTCGCCTACTAGATCGACCATGGATTCTCCATCCAGCCCCGCTGTTTCTCACATCCACAGAACCTGATTCATCCCAACTTGAACATCCTGAAGCTCACAGCTTGGCTACTCCAATTCCTTTGATTGCCAGGCAGAATGATCTTTCTTTACCAGTACGTGACATTCTCATTGCATCTCATAAGTCTTCCACTAGAATCACTTATCTAAGCAAGTGGAAAAGATTTACCTGTTGGCTGAAAGATAAACAAGTAGATCCCTTCTCAGCACCAGTGTTGATAATACTAGACTATCTGGCCGACCTTTTTCCAATCGGGTCTATCGGCCTCTACTATTAGAGTTCATTTGGCTGCAATTTCTAATTTCCATGAGGGTGTCCCAAGATTCCTGTCTTATGTCCCACAAATTGTGCAAGACCTTCATAAAAGGTGTGAATCATCTGAAGCCTCCTTTTAGAGAACCTATTCAACCATGGGATTTATCATTAGTTCTACAAGCTCTGACAATGCCATCCTTCGAACCAGCTTCTTCTTGCGACCTCAAGCATTTGTCATGGAAGACCTTGTTTTTGGTCACCATTACTTCTGCCAGACGTATTTCTGAGTTTCAAGTTTTATGTATCAAGAGTCCATACTTGATTTTTCATAGAGAATAGTGTCTGAGAACTAATCCATCATTTCTGCCAAGTGATCTCTGAAATGTCCATTAATCAAACCATTGAATTTCTAGTTTTCTTTTCCAATCATTCAAACAGAGGAGAGTATTGCCTACATACCCTAGATATCCACAGGCAAATCTGTTTTTACTTAAACAGGACTAGGTCCTTTCGTAAATCTGACCAGTTATTTTTGGCCTTTTCTGGACCTAAATTAGGATCTGCTGTTGCTAAGGTCACAGTAGCTAGATGGTTGAAGGACTGTGTGACCTTCATTTATACACAACGTAATATCTCGTTGCCTACTACCATGGAAGCTCATTCAACAAGGTCGGTGGCAACTTCTGCTTCCTTTCATGCAAGAGCTTCTTTACATGACATCTGTGCAGCTGCAACTTGGGCTACGCCTCATACCTTCATCAGTCATTACAAATTGTATTTGGCCTCCAGGGGAAGAGCATCTTTCGGTTCTGTGGTTCTCAGGAATGTTCTTCCATGAGAGCCCCCAGGAATAGAAGTAGCTGGGGACTCTGTCCCATGCGTAAGGAATGAACGAGGATTAACAATATCAGATAAAGAAGTTATGTCTTACCATAATGTTACATCCGTATTGTTGATCCTTGTTCAGTCATTACGACCCTCCGTCCTTCCCCCTCCTGTGGCTTCTAGTGGATCTCACCATCCGGTTCTCTTAGGTTATTTGACCAGAGGTAGCGTCTATCTTCTTTTGACTTGCAAACTCAATCTGAGGTAACAAGGAGATGGGGATTATGGGTAAGAGTTTAGCTCGAGAGTTTGAAGCTGACACAAGCTTGGAAAATGGCCGGCTCAGTTCCGAGGTCGGAACAGATACCCATGTGTAATGACTGAACGAGGATCAACAGTACAGATGGAACGTTATGGTAAGACATAACTTCTTTTTTTAGATGCATCTACCTCCACATCTAGGAACGACACTTTTTTTTTTTTCCAATTTGTATACCTTCAAATTTAAGATTAAATCTGTTCATCTGCAACTTTGAAATAGTCATCAATTTTTGTTTAGTACCACAAGGAATGAACATTGATTTTAACTGGAGAGTTTTACTTTAAAAAAAACTTTTTTTGTATGTGATTGATTGATGGGATTATTGGTTAATTAGATTAATGTGTATACTATAAATATGGAGTGTAATGGATACTATGTATTCTCCTGTGAAGGCATAAGCAGAGACGTCAGGGGATTAATAAACGCTGTTTAGACACTGGTCTTGTGGTTTTTACTGTGTACTACTAACAATCTGAGTTAGGAGTGCTTTGATGTGAGAGCTTTGCTCCACTGACATTGCGCAAGTACATCTCTTGCGTACTTTATCAGTTTGAGAATTAGCTGGTCGTCTGTAATTGTGAGCCTATTTCTAGACTGCCTCCAGTTGCCCATATCCACCAAGCTATTAATGGAGATGGTGGGAAAGTTCGTATCCATGGAACAGGCTCTTTTTTTTATTGATTAGACTGTTACAGTGAGAACATAAGGTAATGTCAGGAATCTGGTTTGCAACTCTGGAGGCCGTACTTGTTACTGCAAAGTAGTTGCCGTGTGTCTTGGTGAAATTACAAAGGTGCTTTTACAGGAAAAATGTCAGCTCAGGGTGTCTGGATTTGTACAGGGCACTGCAAAACATTTGAGGGGAAACTACTAAAGTAGCTCCTGATGATTTATGGATGAAGTATATAGAGAGATATTGTGAAGTTGGGTTAGACAGCAGCTAATCAAGCAGTGCTTGTTGAAAACCAAGAAGTAGCTTTGCCAAGAATGATGAAGGGAGGAGGATACTGCCTGGCTGCTATTACTGCTGGTCTCACCACAGCTTCATGCTGCTGGAATACAGTGCCCCTTTGCTTCATTCACCAGAAGCAAAACAATTGCACCAATCCCAAGATACGAATTAGGCCCCAGGCTCTCTGGTGATTATCATCAGTTTATCCCATGTGCTGCAGGGGGTTGTAGGCTTGCAGCTTTTTGTTGGAAGGTGCCTTTAATAGCAGTCAGACCAGTCAGAAAGATCCCACACAGGCATCCACTGCCTAATTAGAAACAGATGAGAATCAATACCCTCCGCTGCTCCTCTCACCAGGAGCAAGACATAAGCACTAATCCCAAGATGACTGCTGAGAGGCAGAATGTTGGCTCTCCAGTAATTGGTGGTCTTGGACTAGATGAAGCAGATTTTAAAGACTAGATGGTAAAAAATGGGTCAGTGTCCTAAGAGTTGCAGTCTGCACTAAGCCGTTAGATATGAAAAAGGGGTTAACTTAAGCTTTTGGAATCTATGGGGAGAGAAACTAATTTTAAAAGCGCAAGAGACTCTAGATTGGAAGGTGGTGGGGGCATAGTGTTCTAGCTGTATGCATTACAGCGTCACGGCCAATTTAAATAGCTGAAGGGGGAGTGATTTCACAAACTTGTAATTTTTTTTGCTTATTGACAATAGCCAGTGAAAGAGAAGAGGGAGGGAAACAAGTGGTCTAACATATGGGGTGACAGCTACAGAGACAGTTGATTTTTAAAAATGAAACATCCCCAGGGTGAGGGTGGGGAAAATATTAATTTTTGACTCTTGAGAGGCAGCTCTGTTCTCTTTCATAGTTCAGATATGCAATTGAAGGCAGAATACAAGTAAAACGGTGCAAATGAAATGTACCACAATATACAACATAGAAGGCAGTGAAGCAGTACAAATAAGAAAGGAAAAACAAATTAACTTTTCCTCATAGCAGTCTGTGGTAGAGTCTGAATGAGCCTTTCCAGTAAAGCCTTGAAAATATGTATTTTTACCCCTGAATGAGGTTTAGTTCCTAGCTGCACTCACAGTTAGATGATAATTAACTTCTAATTTCTGTGCGACTCCTGAGAGACAGCTGTCGTCTTTTTTCTTAGCTTAAATATGCAATTGAAAGTATATTACAGGTAAAGCACAAAGTGAAGAAAAGCACAATGTACAAAATAAGGCAATGAAGTATTACAAATTACAAGAAAGCAAAACCAAACTAACCTTTCTCCATAGCAGTCTGAGTGAAGCTTTTCCATACTTTGGTGGTAACGAATGTCTGCGTCTTTAAAGCTTTTGATGCTAATCTCTTTGTTGACATTGCACCTTTCTGTGTTAACTCCATATGTATGCAGCCCACTGTCTTAGGCTGCTATTAGCCTTCCATCTTTTGATTTCAGTTCACCTTTCATTAATACTAAGACGTTTGCGAGTTATCAGTTCCTGGCCATGTTACCCCCCTCCCCCCACCATCTTCCTTCCTCAGTCAACAAGAGTATCATATGTCCTCCCTTAGAAGGCTCAGGTGATTGGTTACCTAGGTATACCAGTATACCTAGCCTGTTGTGCCATTCCTCATGTCTCTCCTTAATTCTATCAGAGCCACACTTGCACAGAAAAGTTATAAAATGCATGCCGACTCTCGGTACTTGGAAATTTAACAGTTCCTAGCCTCACAAGGCACTGCAAAATGTTTATAAATGCAACAAACATGCAGTTGTTCCAGAAGTTTTCTATGCTTGCCAGTATCTTGGTGGACTTTGCAATGCAATTCAAAAGGTGGATTCTGACAATGCCCAGGCTAAACATAGCTGAGCTCTCTGAACATTAGAAGTATAGTTTTGGGTTTAGAGAAAGTACGTGTAAAATCACTGTAGGATGATAGAATGCATTGATGTTCTTTGTGCTTCACTGTTACAGTCCTCACATTTGGGTTATCTTGGCAAGGGTAGCCCTCAGTCAGCCTGAATACCAGAGGCTTAGTATTTCTGAGTCTGTTGCTGTCGCTCCAGGACTGACATCAGGTCATCAGTGATATAAAATCAGCCGACGCCATTACATCAGTCTTTCTTGCCGAGGAGCCCGAACCAGAAGCAGTTCGCACGAGTGCTGGTTGGCCGATACCCGAGTTTTCATTTCCGAATTGAAGTTGAAGTCTTAAAGTTAAAGTACCTCAGTCTAGATGACGCAGTTGAATTTTTTAATACTACCTTCCTGAACGTCCTTAATTACCATGCCCCCATAAGATTTTCCAGAACCAAAGCACAACCCTCCCCATGGCTACAGAAAACCACTAAGTCAGAAATGAAAAACAGGGATAAAGCCTGGGAGCACTGGCGCAAAACCAAAACCCCCTCAGCTAGACAGAAATTCCTAGAACTACGCAATAGAGTCAAAAAGCTAATAAAACAGGACAAATTCCAATACTACCAGTCTGCCCTAGACTCCTCACAACACAGCCCCAAACAATTCTGGTCCTCCATAAACTCCATCCTCCACCCAGGTAGTCAGTACCCCTCCTCCTAACATCCCTCACTCCTCAGAAAATATTGCTACCTCATTCAACACACACTTCACCCAAACCATACTATCACTAGCTAAACAACACAACCCCCCCCTCCCCTCCAACCCACACCTTCAGCTAGTAATCTCCCCACTGCCTTTTCTTTTTCTCTTGTACCTACCTCCAACATAAAAAAACTCTTAACTAAACTTAAACCCACCAAATTAGCAGCAGGCAACCTCCCAAGTGAATACCTACAAATCGCAGCTGATGCTCTGGCCTACCCAGTATCCATCTTGATTAACCGATCTCTGTCAGAAAGTTACGTTCCCACACTGTGGAAATTATCACATATAATTCCCCTCCACAAAGGTGGACCCTCCGCAGAACTAACCAATTATCACCCCATAGCTATTATCTCTCCACACTCCAAAATACTAGAGAGATGCATACACTCTCAGGTCTCAGACTACCTACTTACTAACAACCTCCTTTCCAGTACTCAGCATGGTTTCTGACCAAACATAGCACCACCACTGCCTTACTCTCCTTTACTAACACTATCCTTCAGCATAAAAACAATGGCGGTCTCTCCTCTGCTACTTTCCTAGACCTATCTAACGCATTTGACATGGTCCCACACAAACAACTTTTCTCTGTCCTCAATAACTATCCTTCTCACAATCAGTCACAAACTGGTTTCAGAGTTACCTGTCTGACCGCCAACAATCCGTTGTATGGCAGAATGACATATCTCCCCAACTACCTGTCTCCATAGGGGTTCCCCAAGGATCCATCCTTGGACCCCTACTCTTCTCAGTTTACACCAATAATCTAGCCTCTGCCACCAAACATGGCACACTCATACAATACGCAGATGACTCGACCATCATCTGCTCAGCCCAGTCCCTACCCAAACTGCAAAAAGTCACACAGGAAGCCTTTTCCTCTGTTGAAACATGGTTATCCGATGCCCAATTAATACTCAACCCAAACAAAACTAAACTACTCATCTTCCAACCCACCAAACATACTCAGAACAACTCTCACTTTAACATCGCAGCAAAAGACAACACCACTATATACCCAACTGAACACACCAAATTGCTAGCAGTGGAAATAGACAATAAACTAAAATGTGAAATCGCATATCCATGACCATAAAAAAGTCCACAAAAAACTAGGAGCGTTATACAGAAATAAGCAATTTCTCACCAAAGCAGCAAAGATTTCAATAGCAAATTCCCACCTTATCTCCACCCTACTTTATGCCTCTCCAATATATACCAAACTAAGGCAATGTGATCTAAACAAGCTAGAGACCTGCTACAACAAAATCGCCAAATTCGCCACAGGGGCATCCTACCGTAGTCACCACTGTCTCTCACTTGCTGAACTGGACTGTCTTGAACTCCCTCACCTCCTTCAGTGGTATCAACTCTCACTCGCCCACAAACTAGTAAACCATCCACTAAATGTCCCATCCCTCCAGAATCTACTCCAACCCTATCGCACCACCAGACCACTAAGATCCAGCAACAAAAATCTCTTGCAGATCACTAAAGCCAATAACTCTGCTGGTGAAGCACTATTCTCTTGCGCCATAGCCAAATTATGGAACTCATTCTCACCCACAATTACCTCAGTACCATCATGCACCCACTTCAAAACTTTACTAAAAGCGCACCTAAAAACATGCTGGCTATGCCCTTGCAACTCCCACTCTAATATCATCCACCCCATCCAACCACTACCTTTCTCTCCACTCCACTAACTACCTTGATTATAGCAAGCTCAGATGCTCATAAGCCTAGTACTTATTATACAGCAGGAACTTCTCATTGTAACATTTGTTAATGTCTGTTATGTACTTCACAGATAAAGATTCTAGTTGTCTACTGATGTACTATGTTCTTCATCTGTAAATACGTTGTAAGTAATTGCTATGTTAAATTGTTAATCGCTATGTAATCTAATGTAACTACTGTCTGTTTATTTTACTGTGGAGTTTTTCTCCCCGGGCCTCCGCTGAAAATGGACCTACGTCCAGTCGGACATTCCCGGTCAACAAATTTAAATAAATAAATTCTAAAGCTAAGTACCCCGTTAGGGATCCTTTTTTCTTGCTCTAACCAATGTCAGAAACAGTTAATTGTTTTGCTTGTAGATTCATACATTAGTACTAAGCTAACTGCCCTTGTGAGCCTTTTTAAGCCTAGCCAATTATCCCTTGTGAGACTCAAACCCTGCACCTTGTGTTTGTAAGGCAAACACCTTAACCATTAGGCCACCCTCCCAACCCTCCTAACCCTCCGTACCATCATGGAAAGCAAATACCACACAGAGGCTTCCTTTCTTACTGCGTCACCTGTTTTGGCCCAGACCATGATGTCCCCCGCTGTTGCTTCTGCTTTGTTCAACGCCAGAACTATACGTCGTCGGGCCTTTATTGTAGCTAGATACTTCCGTGCTCAGTCCTCAAATTCTGATATAGCTTTGGTAAGCCATCAGACTACCGATCTTCCAAAAAAAGTAAGGATAAAGACAGAGACCACACAGGTCCAAAACTGCTGACAACGCTTCCGTTAAGCTAGTTATCAGTTCTCTTGCCCTCAGTGATGTGCTCTTGCAGCCCATGATGCCCGCTTCTGTGGATTCGCAGGCCTCTACCGAGAGCCTTTCGGAGTCCGGTATGCCGCGAGACTCTTCTTCGACTAAGGATCCTGCGGATATCTCTACTTTGGATGGGTCCGGAGCCGCTGAGCAGGCACCGGCTTCTGAGGAAGTACTTTGCACTACCAATACTCTACACAGACTGACGTCTTTTGCGTCTTCAGTTCTTTCAAAAACTACTGAGTTTCTAAGGCCCAGGGTATGAACCACCCCCAAAAACCTGACGACCGAAGTTCTGGCACCTGCTTCCTTGCCTCAGTCTCAAATGCTTGAAATGGCGGAAAACCTTATGCTTATTAGGGGAAGCCAGGCTACCCCTTCCAAAAGAAAGAGACTTGTCCCCAGTAGTTTTATCTGAACAGGAGTCTGATGACTCTGATGCATCTGAATATGAAGATATGCAACCTCTCTCTGCTTATGAGGATTCTGATGCAAAAGGATCCACTCCGTCTGCATCTGCACTAGAGGATTTTTCATTTGGGGAAACCCTGCATAGTTCAAGGGAGTATTTCCAATGGGAATGTCAGGACTACCCTCAGTCGAAAGAGAGACTCTGGGAATTCTTACATCTACCACAGCACAGACCTTTGGCTATTCCTCCTGTCCTGGATGTTGTGGATGATGTTTTTCTGGAATCCAGTCTGACTCCTGACACCCTTCCTCCTGCTCCCAGGAAACCTGACTGGTATTAGTCCCTGACTCTCACAAATTTATTTTTAAAAATCCTACTGCTGACCCCGAGTTCATTTCTCTAGGACCTAAAGGAATCAAAGCAACTTCAGCTAAGAATCCCACCCCCTCAGATGGGGATTCCCGAGCATTAGACAGATGGAGTAAAAAAGTATACACCTCTGCTACTCTTGCTATTAGAGCATTAAATTGTCAGTTCCACATGCTGAAGTATCAGCAACATACCATGGAACTCCTCAAACAAAAAATATCGTCTTTTCTTGCTTGTGCAGAAAACAAAGAATTACAAGAGTTAATGCATTCTGCAAGTCAAGTAACTAAGCACACCTCACAATGTGGTTTTGACGCCCTAGACACATCTTGCAGGGCAGCAGGCACTGTTTCTGTCCTTTAGAAGGCATACTTGGCTTAAGGAACAGACCTTGACAGACCATGTCAAATCCAAATTATTGGACACAGTCTTGAACAAAGACAACTTATTTGGCACCAAAGCAGAAGAGGTCTTAAAGATGGAAGAACAAGCTAAATCTATGCAGGCAGTTAAAAACTTCTTACAAGTCCAGCCACAGAGGTTCAGTAGGCATTGCCCGTCCAAGCACTGGTCCTTTCCTGCCCCCTCCAGGCCAGCTCAGCCCAGACCCAGGGGAAGCAGACCCCCACCCCCCGACAACAGCCCCAGAGAATGCAGAGATCTAAGCAATGGAGTTCCTCCTCTTCAAAAACAGGGAGTGCTAAGCCACCCCCTTATGGTAAGAACTCTCAATGACTTTACACTTCCACCCCCTACCTCTGGCCCACCTGCTTGTTCTCCTAGGAAGAAAACTCCTTCCATGCAAGCATCTGGGCCACCATTACCAACGACCGATGGGTCCTCAACATAGTGTCCCAGGGATACAAATTTTATTTCCACTCTGCCAACCCCAAAAAGGCTCCCAGATCTTCCTCCAAACCAGTGGGCAGATGCCAAAAAGCAAGTCCTTTCCCTGCGCTCCATGAGAGCAATACAGCATGTTCCTGCAGAACAGATAGGTCAAGGTTTCTACTCCAGACTGTTCCTGTTACCCAGAAAAGAGGGCACAAGGTTTCTACTCCAGACTGTTCCTGGTACCCAGAAAAGAGGGCACATGGTGCCCCCATCCTCTGTCTATCCATTTTAAACACCTTTCTGGCGATACCAAAATTCAAAATGCTCATCCTCTAGCAGCTTTTAACAATGCTTTCTAAGGATGCTTGGTTAGCCACCCTAGACCTAAGAGGCCTACCTACACATCCCATTCAGGGAATCCTGCAGGAAATACACAAGTTTCAGGGCAGGATCTGTGCACTTTCAGTTCTCTGCGCTTCCCTTTAGCTTATCCACTGCTCCCAGAGTTTTCACACAATATCTGGCTCCCGCCATTGCTTTTTGCAGACAAAGAAATATTCAAATTTACCCATACTTAGATGAATGCCTGATTCAGGCAGATAGTCCGGAAAAGCTGCTACAACACCTGACTTGTAAAGGACCTACTGACCTCCCTGGGGTGTACTATTAACGAAAAGAAATCAAAACTAGTCCCCACACACAAAATTGTATTCCTGGGAGCAAGCCTGGCCACAGCATCCCAGATGTCATTCCTTACTCCAGAAAAACAAGCCTACCTGACAGGCTACTTCTCTCAACTAGCCACCAGAACCCAGTTATCCGCAAGGAAAATCCTGCAAGCTCTAGGGTTCATGGCCTCCTGCATTCTACTCATTCCATATGCCAGACTGCATATGAGGAAACTACAATGGTACCTTAAAAGCCTTTGGTGCCAACACTCTCTCAAGACCTGGAAACTTCCATACCAATGATACCTTGTCTAAGGAAAGATTTTCTTTGGTGGGCAGCAGCATGCAACCACAACAAGGGACTTCCCTTGCACAACCCCACGCCACCCAGACCCTCACCACAGACTCATCAGATTATGCCTGGGGTGCATACCTAGACGGCAGGTGCATTCAGGGCCATTGGAGCCCAAATCTAATACTTCTGCACATCAATCAGAAAGAGATGCTAGCTGTTCAGCACACCCTGACAACTTTCAGACCCGTACTCTCCCCGGGCCACTACTGATCAAAACAGACAACACCAAAGTGATGTGGTGCATCAATGAGCAGGGAGGGACACGCTCTTATCCTCTTTGCAGGCTTGCCATGACCCTTTGGCACATGGCCTCAGCCATGCAACTGCACTTGCTAGCACAATTCCTGCCAGGCTCCCAAAACTCTCTGGCAGACTACTTAAGCAGAAACCTGGTAGACCCACACGAGTGGCAGCTAGACCACAGAACCTTCACCCTTGTAACCTTCTGGGGTCCTCCGAAGGTGGACCACTTTGCCTACCACTCCAAGCATCAGCTCAGCAAATTCTGCACCAGGGAGCCTCACAGCAAGGCCTGGAAAGTGGATGCTGTACCCTTCCAGTGGGTGAATCTCTGTCTACGCATTTCCCCCTCTACCACTCATTTCAAGGGTACTGCTAAAAATAAGGGAAGAAAAACTGAGGGCAGTCCTGATTGCCCCAGACTGGCCACGCCAGCACTAGTACCCACTGCTGTGCAGCCTTTCACCTTTGCCACCATAGCACCTGCCTCAGATCCTAACACTCCTGACCCAGAAGAATGGAGAATTCATGCATCCCCATTTGCAGGCCCTCAACCTGGCAGCCTGGCTTATTCCATAACCTCTCCTCAAGCTGCCAGCCTAAGGAAACAAGTCTTAGATGTTATACGTGAGGCCAGACACCCCAGCGCTAGAAAATCCTATGTTGACAAGTGGAAAAGGTTTTGCACCTGGATCCAGGCTAAGGGAGCTGGAACAGCGCAGCCCCTCCCTACCTTTCATCCTGGATTACCTAGCAGACCTACTACACAGGGGTCTATCCTTCTCTTCTATTAAAATTCTTGCCTCTGCCATCTCTGCTCATTATAGCACAGATCCACCTCTGTTTTCACACCCTCTCATCAAACAGTTCCTAAGAGGGGCTAACAACTTAAGGCCACCCAGAAGAGCTCCTACCCCAGCTTGGGACCTTAACTTTGTGTTTGAAAAGCTCACCTTACCCCCCTTTGAACCTGCAGTTTCAGCAGAGTTAAAATTCCTCCCTTGGAAAACAACCTTGCTTCTGGCCATCATTTCAGCTAGAAGAGTATCAGAGCTACAAGCACTCATGGCTGTAGAGCCCTTCATCATTTTCCATGCTGACAGGGTCTTCCTCAGGACTAACTCATCCTTCATGCCTAAAGTGGTGTCCAATGTGGGTTTCAACCAATCCATTCATTTGCCCACCTTTTTCAATAACCCACAAAACAAGGGGGAAAGGATTTTGCGCTCTCTAGATGTGCACAGACAGCTCAGATTCTATCTGGACAGGACTAAATCTTTTAGAAAATGTGATCAATTGCTTTTCAGCTTTGCAGCAGGGGCAGAGGGCAAGGCCATATCCAAACAAACTATCTCCAAATGGATAGCACACTACATCCATTTCTGCTACAAACAACACGGGAAACCACCCCCAAAGGGGATCAGGACACATTCCACCAGGGCAAACTCCACCTCTGCAACTTTTCTCAGAGGGGTCCACACCAGGGACATCCTGGAGGCTGCAACTTGGACATCTGTTCATACCTTCAAGCATTAAGACCTGCCTATCTTCTCCAAATCCATTGCAGGCTTTGCCACCGCAGTCTTTCAGGGCATCCTAGCCAGACCCCAGTCTTGACTACCTCCACCCTTTTCTTCAGCTTTGCGAATCAACCCAAATATGATGACTGCAGCAGTGAAACACAAAGAACATAGTACAGTTGTGTACACTTACCCTAAATGTAGATGCTAGAGTGTATTCACTGTTGCAGTCCTGGTTTCCCTCCCTCCATCCCCCTTCTCTCTCTCTCTCTCATTACAGGGAATGTTTGGTATTTACTTTCTACTGGTGGTGTTCTTTCACCATAGCCTAGCTCCCTATTTGGGGGCTCCTGACAGGGCAATTAAAACTGATGTAATGGCGTTGGCTGCCTGATTTTATACCACTAACGACTTGAAGTCAGTCCTGGAGCGACAGCAACTGATGCAGAAATACTAAGCCTCTGGTATTGGGGCCGACCGAGGGCTACCCCTGGCAGGATAACCCAAATGTGATGACTGCAACAGTGAATACACTCAAACATCTACATTTATGGTAAATGTACACAACTGTAATTTACTATGTAGGGTATTATTCTGGCAGTTCAAGCTCAATGCAGATATGTTATTAAATAAAACTTTGCAAATCTGATTCCATCTTCAAAACACTTGACATATAACGATTGCATAAAAGTACATTATTTCATTCTGTTTTTATATATTTTTTTATACCTTAGTTTTTATCATTGGTATATTGGCAAGCTGGAAGGGCATTTATGCCCATACTTGAAATATTTGTATGTATTAATGCGGTAAGTCATATAAGTAATTACATCATTGTAGGGGGGAGTTTAAAGTGTTTACTGAGTGTAGGTATGTGTATAGTTATTCTGAAAAATTCCTATTATGTGAAGATTAAATCATTTCAGTAAATTTTTGGTGAGACACCATTTGGCCATTGTATTTGTATTTTGTGCGGAGTAGCTTACCTTTTGTTTAACAAGGTTTTTATTTGAGATCTCTCTATGAAATTTAATGTTCTTTGTGTATCACTGTTGCAGTCATCACATTTTGGTTATCTGCCTGCAGGTAGCCCTTAGCCGGACTGAATACTTTTTGGATTTCTGCGTCTGATGCTGTTGCTTCTTCCATGATGGCAGGTAGTCGGGGGTATAAAACATGCAGCCGACACCATTACATTAGTCTTTCTTGCCGTGCGGTGCCCGAAGCATAAGCAGATGTTCTTCATCTCACATTGCTGCAGTCCTAACACTTGGGTAGTCCGCTGTCCCTCGGTCGGCTCGAATATCAGAGTATAAGGCTGACGTCGGTCAAGGCGCATTTGACTGACATCAGAACGTCAGGGTACAAATGCACATGACCGACGTCATATCCTCAGTCTTTTTTGCCGCATGGTCCGATGCAGAAGCAGTGTTGCAAGTGCCGTTCGGCGTTCTGAAATTTTTCGAATTCGGAGTTTCAGACCGAAGTCAGAGTTGGTTAAGTAGCCCGTTGGGGAATATTTTGGTTTTTTCTTGCCTCAGTGGTTTACCGGATGTCAGAAAAAGTGAATAACTGTATTTCTTGTGGGAAACAGATACCGCATAGGGATTACCATAATTTGTGTATACCTTGTTTGGGACGTGAGCACGAAGTTGTTGGGTGTCGCTTTTGTGCTAGGTTCAATAAACGCACTATAAAGCGAAGGTTGGATTGTGCCAGGTTGGTCTTTGGGAAGCGGTGCAATTACAATATGCCGTCGGATGCTCCGCCGGCTTCCTCAAAGAAGCGCAAGGACAAGGCAGTTAAACCTAGGTTAGAGGAGTCGTCCGAACCGGACGCTGGTTCTTTAGAGGCGTCAGTGGAACCGGTGGTTCCGACGGAGGCCTCTCTGGAGTCCCAGGGAGAAACTTTGTTTTTACAGGATGTGGCCTCCCAGGAGGCAGGTCAGGCTGTAGGGGCTTCTCAGATATCTGTACTCCCCTCCCTTCCTAAGGTTTCTAGGCCCTCTCTTTCTGCTTCCAAGGCTTCTCCTAGGGGCAGGTCTAGTTTAGCTTCTGTGGGTGTCACTCCTAGTTCTTCAGGTTCTGTGCCCAAGAAGCACATGCTTAAAATGGCAGAAGATTTAATTACTTTAATTAGAGGCTCTATGGCCCCTCCTGATAAGAGGCCTAGGATGGAACCTGTGTTGGGGGATTATGAGCAGGCTTCGGATGTGTCTGAGTCTTCGGCTGAAGACTTACAGGAGTATTCTCATTATTCTGATTCTGATGTGGATGATTCTACTCCTTCTGCCTCTCCTCCTGAGGATTTTTCTTTTTCAGAGACCCTTCACTCCATGAGAGAGCATTTTAAATGGGAAGGTCAGGACTTCTCTGATTTCAGGAAAAGGCTTAGGGAATTTGTTTTTACCCCAGCATAGGCCTTTGGCTATACCTCCTGTTCTGAATGTGGTGGAAGATGTGTTTGCAGAGGCTTCTCTTAATCCTGATTCTTTGCCTCCTGCTCCTGTTAAACCAGATAGGTATTACAGGGTGCCTGAAGCTCATAAGTATCTTTTTAAGAGTCCTAGGGCAGACCCAGAAACTGTTAGCCAGGGGCCTAAGGGTGTTAAGGCTTCTGTTGTCAAGAATCCGGTTCCTGCAGATAAAGAGGCCAGGGCCTTGGATAGATGGGGAAAGAAAGTTTATACTTCTTCCACTCTAGCCATGAGAGCTTTGAATTGCCAGTTTCACATGTTGAAATATCAAAATTATCTCCTTTCACAGTTGAAATCTAAGGTTGATGCTCTGGCGGAAGGTATTGATTGTAAAGAGTTAAAAGATTTGGTGCATGTTTCTGAACAGGTGGGTAAGCATTCTTTGCAATGTGGTTTTGATGCTGTACAGGCCTCATCTAGGGTGGCTGCCACTGGGTCAGTTCTTCGCAGGCATGCCTGGCTGAGGGATCAAAATTTATCTGACCATGTTAAAACTAGGATTTTGGATGCCCCTTTGCAATCTGATGTCTTGTTTGGTTCTCCTGTTGAGGCAGTTTTAAAGAAAATGGAAGACAAGGCTAAGTCTATGCAGACTGTTAAAGATTTTTTGCAGGCTCAGCCTCCAAAGTTTAGTAGAAATTGGCCTACTAAGGGGTGGACGTATCCTTCTTACGATTCCCAGTCTAGGGGTAGATCTAGACGTGGCAGGGGCAGAGGTCAGGGCTCTTTCAGGCCTAGAACAGGGAGTTCTCCTGCACAGTCTACGAGTGAGGGCAGGGGTCAGTCCTTTCGTAAACAGACCCAATGACCTACCTTTTCAGCTGCCAGAACCTTCTCTCCTGGCAGCACCTTTGGGAGGAAGGTTGGCACTTTTCAAAGAAAATTGGAGTTTGATTACCCAAGACAGATGGGTATTAGATATCATACATCACAGTTACAGGTTTTATTTCCATACCTTGCCTCCTTTCAAAGGCATGCCAGACATTCCTCCTCAACAAAGAATAGAGGCTCACAAGCAAATTTCTCTGTTACTCCAAATAGGGGCCATACAGCCGGTTCCTATGCCAGAAAGGGGCCTAGGATTTTATTCTCGCCTGTTCCTTGTACCAAAAAAGGGGAACACGTGGAGACCAATTTTGGATTTATCTATCCTCAACACTTATCTGGACATTCCCAAGTTCAAAATGTTGACGTTACAACAGCTTTTACCTCTGCTGGGCAAGGATCACTGGATGGTAACTTTGGATCTCAAGGAGGCTTACCTTCATGTTCCTATCAGGCCAAGTTGCAGGAAGTATCTGCGTTTGGACTGGGACTTCTCACTATCAGTTCTCTGCATTGCCCTTTGGCTTATCTACTGCCCAGAGTATTTACGAAAGTTCTGGCTCCAGTGATAGCTTTCTTCAGGCTGAAAGGAATACAAATCTATCCTTATTTGGACGATTGCCTGATTCTGGCTCAAGGAAGGGAAGAGCTTCTTCGTCATTTGGAATATGTGATAGCAGTGCTAAGATGCCTGGGGTATTCTGTGAATGAAATAAAGTCCAGTCTAGTACCCTCTCAAGACATGTGCTTTCTGGGTGTAAGACTGAATACAGCATCCCAGATGGCCTTTCTAACCCCGGACAAACAAAAGAATCTTTCCCTTTACTTCCATCATCTATCTCTTCAGTCCGGGCTGACTGCAAGGACAGTCCTTCAAGCCTTAGGGTTCATGGCATCTTGTATTCTGGTGCTTCCCAATGCCAAACTGCATATGAGGAAGTTGCAATGGTATCTCACAAATGTATGGACACAGCACTGTCAGGATCTGGACACTGTCATTCAAATAATACCTTGCATTCAAAAGGAATTTTTGTGGTGGGCTCAGGAATGTCACCTAAACAAGGGACTCTCTGTGACCCGGCCAGAGGCGAGTCAAATTTTAACGACAGATGCCTCGGACAAAGCTTGGGGAGCTCATCTAAACGGAAAGTGGATACAAGACAAGTGGCCTGTCAGACTACAGCATCTACATATCAACTTGAAGGAGATGTTAGCAGTCCAGTTTGCATTAATAGCTTTCAAGGATTTACTTCTTCCAGGGCAGGTGTTGATTCTAACAGACAACACAACTGTCATGTGGTACATCAACAAGCAAGGGGGAACACATTCTTATCCTCTATGCAGGCAAGCAATGATTTTGTGGGAGACTGCTCTGTTTACAACTAAGTCTTCAGGCAAGGTTTCTGCCGGGAGCACAGAACTCCTTAGCAGATGTGTTAAGCAGACAAATCATGGATCCCCACGAGTGGAAACTGGATCTTCATGTATTTCAGAAATTGACAGTGTCCTGGGGAACTCCAGACATAGATCTGTTCGCTTCTCCACTAAACCACCAGCTGCCAAAGTTTTGCACAAAGAGGTTTCATCTCACAGCTTGGAAAGTGGATGCTCTTTCTTTCAGTTGGAAAAATCTTCATGTGTATGCCTTTCCACCTCTGCCTCTCCTCCCAAAGGTACTTCTGAAGGTCAGACAGGACAAGCCAAGGATGATTTTGATAGCTCCAGATTGGCCTCGACAGCACTGGTACCCATTACTGAGGAGTCTAGTACGGAAGCCTCCATGGCCTTTGCCTTTGATTCCACATCTGTTGTCCCAGGAGGACAGTCATTTGCTCAATGTCAAACTTCACTCTCTTCACCTAACAGCCTGGCATATTCTGTTTTAAACCATAGAAGGTCTCAACTTCCACAACAAGTTTTGAATGTGATTTTGGAAGCTAGAAGGCCTAGTACAAGGAAAGTGTACGCAGATAAATGGAAGAGATTTTTGTTTTGGAGTGCAGCTAAGGATTTGGATGTTTCTGAGCCTGATTTAAGTGTGGCTCTTCAATATCTTACTGAGTTGTTGGACAAAGGCTTGTCCTTTTCTTCTATTAAGATTCATGCTGCAGCAATTTCAGCTCACTACGACTGTGACCCACCATTGTTTTCTCATCCTTTGTTCAAGCAATTTCTTAGAGGGGCAAAGAATATAAGACCCCCACGAAGGGCTCCTACTCCTGCTTGGGATCTCAATTTTGTGTTGGAGAAACTCACTCTACAACCTTTTGAGCCTGCAGCTACTGCTGAGTTGAAATTTTTGTCATGGAAGACTGCTTTTTTGTTGGCTATTACCTCTGCAAGAAGGGTTTCTGAATTGCAGGCCCTTATGGCAGTTGAGCCTTTCTTAATTTTCCATAAGGATAGGGTATCTTTACGTACTAATCCTTCCTTTATGCCTAAAGTGGTTTCTAGTGTGGCTTTAAACCAAACTATTCATTTGCCTACTTTTTATGCAAATCCCCAAAATAAAGGGGAAAAGATTTTGCACACTTTAGATGTACACAGGCAGTTGCGATATTATTTGGACAGAACTAAAGGGTTCAGACAATCTCAGCAGTTGTTAGTTTCTTTTGCTTTGGGCTCTCAGGGCAAGCCCGTGTCAAAACAAACTATTTCTAAGTGGATTGGATTTTGCATTGCTTTCTGTTATTCCCATCATGGCAAAGAGATTCCAGCTGGGATTAGGCCTCATTCCACTAGGGCTACTGCCACTTCAACAGCTTTTTTGAGGGGGGTGGCAACTAAGGATATTCTGGAGGCAGCCACTTGGAGTTCAGTGCATACCTTCTCTAGGCATTACCACCTTCCACTGTACTCTAAATCCAGGACTGGTTTTGCCACTGCTGTGTTGCAGGGCATTTTGGCAGCTCCTGCTTCATTATAGTTTAGCCATCCTCCCTTACCTCTGCTTTGGGATTCTACCCAAGTGTTAGGACTGTGAGATGAAGAACATAGTACAGTTTTGTACCTACCATAAATGTAGATGTTCGAAGATCCACATTGCTGCAGTCCAATTTACCCTCCCTCCGTCCCCTCTGTTTGAGGTTGTTGTGTGGGTTGGGTTATCCATCTGAGGTATATTGTATATATTGTGTATATTGTACATATTTTTGGTGTTAGGCTGGTTGGTTGTTTAGTTGTTGTCTATGGGTTTTGACCTTTCTTTTTAGGGTCTTCTGAAATCTGGGGCAAGAAAAGACTGAGGATATGACGTCGGTCATGCGCATTTGTACCCTGACGTTCTGATGTCAGTCAAATGCGCCTTGACCGACGTCAGCCTTATACTCTGATATTCGGGCCGACCGAGGGACAGCGGACTACCCAAGTGTTAGGACTGCAGCAATGTGGATCTTCGAATATCTACATTTATGGTAGGTACAAAACTGTACTTTCGCAAGTGCCGGTCGGCCGTCTCCTGAAATTTTCATTTTTGAGTTTCAGACCCGAAGTCTTCAAAAAAGATAAGTACCTCGTTGAGGATCCTTTTTCTTGCTCTAACTGATGTCAGTAAAAGTTGACAATTGTCTTACATGTGGAAAGCAAATACCTCCTAGAGATTTTTATTCATACTGCATCCCCCGATTAGACCCAGACCACGACATCCCTCGCTGTCAGTTTTGTGCCTTGTTCAGTGCCAGAACTATTCGTCGTCTGGCTATTTTTGCAGCCAATTACTTTCGTCCTCAATCTGCGTCCTCCAAAATGGCTTCGTTAAGCCATCCGACTACCGATCCTATGAAAAACTGTAAGGATAAAGACAGACCGCATAGGTCCAAAACTGCCAACAACGCTTCCATTAAGCTAGTCGCCAGTCTGCCGGTACTCAGTGAGGTGCTTATGCAGCCCCTGATACTCGGTACTTCAGATTCGCAGGCTTCTACAGAGACCCATTCGGAGTCCGGTATGCTGCGAGATGCTTCCTCGACTGTGGAACCTGCGGATGTCTCTACCTTGGATGGGTCCAGAGCCGCTGTGCAGGCACCGGTTTCTGAGGGTGTATTCAGGCCTACAGACATCCATATTAAACCAACGCCATCCAGAAGCTCTGAATTCCTCAGGCCAAAAACTCGCACTATGCCTAGAAAATTGACTGCCAAACTGCAGGCTCAGGCCCATATGACTCAAAAACAAATGCTTAGAATGGCTGAATACCTTATTACCTTAATTAGAGGAAGCCAGCTTTCTCCCTCTGAGACCTGGAAGTGATTTTTTTTCTGATTCTTCTGATCAGGAATCTGATATTTCTGCTCCTTCTGATTACCTGGATTTGCCCTTATCTACTTATGAGGATTCTGATGCAGAGGATTCCATTCCCTCTGCTTCTCCTCCAGATGATTTCCGTGAAACCTGGCATACTCTTGGGGAGCATTTCCGCTGTGAAAGCCAGGATTACTCCGAGTCTAAAAAGAGACTTGGGGAATTCTTACTTCTGCCTCAACACAGGCCTTTAGCTGTCCCTCCTGTTCTGGACATTGTAGATGATGCTTTCTTGGAATCTAGCCTCACCCCAGACACTTTTCCTCCAGCTCCCAGAAAACCTGACAGGTACTGCAGAGTACCCGACTCTCTCAAGTTCTTCTTCAAGAATCCTCCTGCGGATTCAGAGACCATTTGCCAAGGACCAAAAGGCATTAAGGCTATGGCTGCCAAAAATCCTACCCCTTCTGATAGAGATTCTAGAGCCTTAGACAGATGGGGTAAGAAGGTATACACTTCTGCTGCATTTGCCATTAGGGCTTTAAATTGCCAGTTTCATATGTTAAAGTATCAGCAGCATATTATGGGACTACTTAAACAGAAAATTATGTTAATTCCTGAATGTGCTGAACACAAAGAATTACAAGATTTAATGCATTCTGCAGAACAAGTTGGTAAACCTAGTTTGCAATGTGGATGTTCTTCGTGTTTCTCTGTTGCAGTCATTACATTGGGTTATCTGCTTTGCAGTAGCCCTCAGTCGGCCTGATTAACAAAGTCTTGGGTCCTGCGTTGGTTGCTGTCCCTTCTTCCATGAAGTCAGGTCCTCAGGGGTATAAAACATGCAGCTAACACCATTACATCAGTCTTTCTTGCTGTGTGGTGCCCAAAGCAGAAGCAGTTCGCAAGTGCCAGTCGGCCGACTCCTGAAATTTTCGTTTGAGTTTCAGAATCAAAGTCTTCAACTAAAGCTAAGTACCCCATTGGGAAACATTTTCTTTCTCCTTACCGATGTCAGTAAAAGTTAATAATTGCATTACTTGTGGAAAGCAAATACCTCACAAAGATTTTCATTCCACCTCACCAGAGACTAATGCTACCAGAGAACTAGCAGGTTTGATCCACTCCAGCTCTCAAGTGGCAAAACATTCCCTGCACTGTGGATTTGATGCTTTAGAAGCCTCTAGCAGCGCTGCGGTTTCAGGATCAGTCATCAGAAGGCATGCATGGCTGGGAAGAGCAGCCTTTGTCTGACCAGGTAAAATCCTTTGGATAGAGAACTACTGTTCGGCCCAAAAGCAGAGGAAGTCATTAAAAAAATGGAGGACCAGGCTAAGTCTGTGCAGGCAGACATCCTACAAGTACAGCCTCCCAGATTCAGCAGGAACTTTCCAACAAAACACTGGTCCTTTCCCGCACAACCCAAAGTAACCTAGGAGAGGGCGCATAGAGGGGGCCTCTGGTCAGCAGTAGCAAAGCCAGCAAAGGCCCAGACAGTGGTCCTCTATTATGCCTAGGCAAGAGAGTTATAAATCCACTCCCTACTCCAGGGACCTACAATGACTTCCCCTCTCCCATCTGCCCCTCCACTGCCACCAGACTAGGAGGAAGGCTGTCCCTATTCTTAGACAAGTGGGAAACCATCACAACAGATTGGTGGTTACTAAATGTCATTTCAAAGGGGTACAGATTAATTTTCAAAGAAACCCCAAGATTTTCAAGATTCCCAGACTTACTTGCAAACCAAAGAGTAGAGGTCGGCCACCAAATTGAAAAACTCATTGCTCAGGGATCAGTGGTACCAGTGACAGAGGAACAAGCAGGAAAAGATGTCTTCTCAAAGCTGTTCCAATAGAGAGGGCACCTGGCGCCCCATTCTAGACCTATCCACATTAAATCTGTCCCTTCAAAATCCAGACGCCTGGCTAGTGACCCTAGATCTCAAAGATGCCTACCTCCATCTCCCCATCAGGGAGTCCTGCAGTATTCTGCTCTGCCCTTTGGCTTATCTACTGCTCCCAGAGTCTTCACAAAGTGCCTGGCCCTGATTATTGTCCTTTGCAGACAACAAAACATCCAGATTTACCCCTATCTGGACAACTGCCTCATTCAGGCAGACACCAAGGAAAAACTCCTGCAAGACCTTTCCTTTGTCCAAACTCTTCTAACCTCTTTGGGATTCACCATCAACATGGAAAAAAAACCCATTTCCAACCTATAAGGCAGATTACCTTCCTAGGAGCTCTCCTGCACACAACTGCTCAAAGAGCCTTCCTCTCTGCACAGAAGCAGAGCTTTCTCCCACTCTGCTTTTCTCAGCTAGCTCTGAGTGCATCTCACAGCACGGAAGTTCTTGGAAGTGCTTGGGTACATGGCTTCATGCATCCTTCTGGTGCCTTTAGCCAGGCTTCACATGAGAAAACTACAGTGGTATCTCAAGAACCTATGGAGCCAACATTCCCAGTCACTGGATCACCAGCTGCCTCTGATCCCCTGCTTAAGGAAGGAATTTTTATGGTGGGCAGAAGCTTGTACCCAGAACAAGGGGCTACCCTTCATCACAATTCCCCAAGGCGAGACCATCACCACCAACGATTCAGACATAGCCTGGAGGGCTCATCTAGGAGGCCTGTACTCAGGGCATCTGGCATCAGGGAGACTTTGCCCTCCATATCAACCTGAAGGAATTGCTAGCAGTACGCAGAGCTATAATAGCATTCGAGAGCCACCTCAGACCAGGAGTCATCCTGATCAAAACTGACACCACAGTCATGTGGTACATCAACAAATAGGGGGAACACACTCTTACCCCTTGTGCCGTCTAGCTATGCTTATCTGGCAGACAGCTTGAACAATGGGTCTGCATCTGATAGCTCAGTACATTCCAGGGGAGCACAACACCCTGGCAAGACCACCTCAGTAGGAGTGTCCTGAACCCAGACAAGTGGCAGCTACACAAGCAAACCTTCCTCTACATCACACACCTCTGGGAATTACCAGAGGTAGACCTCTGCAACATTTCAAAACAGGCAGCCAAACAGGTTCTGCTCCAGGGAATTCCATCCACGAGCATGGAAGGGTGGATGCTCTCTCCTTTCCCTGGTTCAATATGTCTGTGTACGCTTTCCCTAACTTACCACTAATTCCAAGGGTACTTCTAAAGATCAGGGAGGAAGGACCAAGGACCATCCTCATTGCCCCAAACTGGCCCAGACAGCACTAGTACCCCTTATCCCTCAGCCTAACCAAGGAATTACCCATCAGCCATTCCTCTCAAAGCTGCTAACCCAAGAGAAAGTCTACACGCACACACGCACACAGCCTGTCTGCATGGCTTGTACCCCAGAGGTGGATAGCAGGCCATTACTGAGACAACAGGTCATGGAAATTAGTAAAAAGGCCAGAAGGCCCAGTACCAGAAAATCATATTCTGCTAAATGGAAAAGATACAGTGCATGGTGCCAAAATAATGGTGAAAACAGTGCCCATGCCTCTCACCTTGGATGTTCTTCATGTTTCACTGTTGCAGTCATTACATTTGGGTAATCTGCTTGCAGGTTGCCCTCAGTCGGCCTGATTAACAAAGTCTTGGGTCCTGTGTCGGTTGCTGTCCTTTCTTCCATGACGTCAGGTCATCAGGGGTATAAAACATGCAGCCAACACCATTACATCAGTCTTTCTTGCTGTGTGGTGCCTAGAGCAGGCGCAGTTTGCAAGTGCAGGTCGGCCGACTCCTGAAATTTTCGTTTTCGAGTTTCAGAACCGAAGTCTTCAACTAAAGCTAAGTATCCCGTTGGGGAAACTTTTTCTTGCTCCTTACCGATGTCTTATATGACTTATATTTATATTTATATATAATTTGATATATCTTATATATAATTATTATTATTATTAGGTTTTAGTCTCATTAGTATTATTTGGTTTTAGCCTTAGTATGAAATAAGCAATGTACATCAATTTTATTTATTTATTTATTTATTAACTTATATACACACGTAGTATATTTACTTTTCTCTTATGTAAAAATTTCTTTATTTTTACATTTAAAACTATGCCATCCAATAAGATAGTAAATACCAAGATGTATAGAAAATGATGTGAATATCCTTGCTATTATAATACTGTACCATCAAATTACAGTTTTTATATTTGAATGAAAAAGTATGAACATTCTATATTATATACTGCATATTGATACAAGTGTTTATATTGGTTTACATTATGTCTGTTTACAAACTATATGTAGAATAATACAAACTAAACAGAAATGAATCTTATTCTATTTTAATTTATTTTAAACTAATTGATGTTATTGAGTATTTTATTATTATTGTTGTCATATATCTTTAAATGGGTTTTGAAGGCATTGCTCTTAAAACTAATTGAAATTTAATTAATTTGAAAGAGCGGGAAATTAACCAATTTGAAAACTTTAATTATGCAATTAAGACCTGTATATAAAAGTGTATGATTTTTATTGTGAATTATAACCTGAAGAAGCATACTTGGTGTATGCGAAAGCGCTTGTTATTCGTGTAATAAACAGATTTTTATTTCATCATATCGTGGTGATACTTGGTTGGTGCTGAACTTATCCTTACCGATGTCAGTAAAAGTTAATAATTGCATTACTTGTGGAAAGCAAATACCTCACAAAGATTTTCATTCGTACTGTATTCCTTGCCTAGGCCCTGACCACAACATGCCTTGCTCTCAGTTTTGTACTTTATTTAAACAGCGCACTATCCGTCGGTATAATTTTGCTTCTAAATATTTTGGTTCTCTGTTTAATTATCTAGAAATGTCTGTTAGCTTTCTGACTGCCGGGATTCCGAAAAAACGCAAAGATAGAGAGACGGGCCGCTGAGGTCCAAAGCTGCCGACGATGTTTCTCCTAAGCCAGTTGCCAGTTCGGTACACAATGAGGCGCTTTCGCAGCCCCTGATACCCGCTACTTCTGACTCGCAGGCCTCTACTGAGACCCATTCGTAGTCCGGTATGCCGCAAGATGCTTCAACTGTGGAACCTGCGGATGTCTCTACCTTGGATGGGGCCGGAGCCGCTGTGCAGACACCGGCTTCTGAGGGTGTATTCAGACCTATGGACTTGCATATTAAACCGATGCCTCCTTCTTCATTTAGGCCAAAATCTCGAACCATGCTGTAGAAACTGATGCCCAGGCCGCATGCTCAGGCCTCTATGCTTAAAATAACAAATGATAAGAATGGCTGAAGATCTTATAACTCTAATCAGGGGAAGCCAACTTCCCCCTTCTAAGAGACCTAGGACTGAAGTTGTTTATAAATCTTCTCAACAGAATTCTGATTTTTTCTGATTCTTCTGATTATCTGCATTTGCCCTTATCCACTTCTGAGGATTCTGATGCAGAGGACTCTATTCCCTCTGCTTCCCCTCCAGAGGATTTTTCTTTTGGTGTGAAACATTGCATACTCTAAGGGAGAATTTCCACTGGGAAAGCCAGGATTTTTCTGATTCTAAAAAGAGGCTTAGGGATTTCTTACTCCTTCCTCAGCATAGGCCTTTAGTGCTACCTCCTGTACTAGACATTGTTGATGATGCCTTTTCAGAATCTAGTTTGGCCCCTGATTCTTTGGCTCCTGCTCCCAGAAAACCTGACTGATATTACAGGGTTCCTGATTCTCACAAGTTCTTTAAGAATCCTATTATGGATCCAGAGACTGTTTCACAGGGATCCAAGGGCATTAAGGTTTCTACTGCTAAAAATCCTACCCCCTCTGATAGAGACTCCAGGGTGCTGGATAGATGAGGTAAGAAAGTTTACACTTCTGCAACCTTGGCCATTAGGACTTTAAACTGCCAGTTTCATATGTTAAAATATCAACAACATGTTATTGGATTGCTTAAACAGAAAATGATGTTAATGCCTTACTGTGCTGAAAATAATTAACAGGATTTAATGCATTCTGCTGAACAGGTTGGAAAACCTACTTTGCAATTTGGATTTGATTCATTAGAGGCCTCTTGCAGGACTGCTTTTACTGGGTCTGTGCTCAGAAGGCATGCTTGGCTTAAGGAGCAATCTTTGCCAGATTATGTTAAAGCTAAATTGTTGGATGCTCCCTTAAATCAGGACCGCCTGTTTGGCAACAAGGCTGAGGAAGTTCTTAAAAAGATGGAAGATAAAGCTAAATCTATGCAAGCTGTTAGATTTCTTACAAGTTCAGCCTCCTAGATTTAGTAGGCACTGGCCCTCTAAAAATTGGTCCTTTCCAGGTCTTTTCAAGCCAAACCCAGACACAAAAGATACCCCAGGTTTCAGTCCCAAGGGACACACAAGACTAGGTAGTGGGGGGTTTCCGCACCCAAACCTGGAAGCAGCAAGACCCCCCGCCCTATGGAAAACCGTCTCAATGACTTGCTTTTAAGACTTCCAAGCACTTCCCAACCGAGTGCTCCTTTAGGTGGAAAGATTGGTCTGCAGGCCAAAAACTGGAACTCATTACCCAGGACAAATGGGTTCTCAATATAGTGGACTAAGGATACAGATTTCATTTCCACACGTTACCAACACCAAGCGGGTGGCCTGATCTACCCCCAAATCAGTGGGCAGAAGTCCAAAATCAGGTACTCTCTCTTAAACATGGGGGTGATTCAGTTGGTAACAGAAGAGGAAGAGGGACAAGGTTTCTATTTGAGACTTTTCCTAGTACCCAGAAAAGGCAATACATGGTGTCCTATCCTGGACTTTGCCATTCCAAACACCTTTCTGGTGATTCCAAACTTCAAAATGCTGACTCTTCACCAGCTGCTTCCTATGCTAGGAAAGGATGCATGGTTGGCAACACTGGACTTAAAAGAAGAATACCTGCACATCCCTAACAGGGAGTCTTGCAGAAGATACCTGCGCTTCAAAGCAGGCTATATGCACTATCAGTTCTCTGCACTGCCCTTTGGCTTATCTACTGCGCCCAGGGTATTCACAAAATGCCTGGCTCCAGTCGTTGCATTTTGCAGGCAAAGAAATATTCAAATATACCCATACCTGGACGATTGCCTAATTCAGGCAGAAAGCAAGAACATTCTCTTCAATCATCTGGCCTTTGTTCAAAGGGTACTGACATGTCTGGGGTTCACCGCAAGTGAAAAGAAATCCCACTTGGTACCCTGTCAACAAATTATATTCCTGGGAGCAAGCACGAATACAACTTCCCAGATGGCTTTACTCACGCCAGAGAAAATGGATACATTTGACAACTTCCTTCAAACAAGTGGCCACAAAAACCCAGCTATCTGCAAGGCAAATACTGCAAGCCTTGGGGTTCATGGCCTCATGCATTCTTCTAATTCCATATGCAAGGCTGCATATGAGGAAACTAATGGTATCTCAAAAGCCTATGGTGTCAACATTCACAGGGTCTGGAAGCAAGGATTCTTATCATACCTTGCCTACACCTAGAGTTCCTTTCGTGGTCAGAGGCCTGCCACCAAAACAGGGGACTGCCATTCACACTACCCCCTGCCAAAAAATCTTAACAGATGCTTCAGACTATGCATGGGGGGGGGCTCACCTGGCAGGGAAGTGCATTCATGGCAAATGGAACTCAAATCAAATGCACCTGCACATAAATCAAAAGGAAATGTTAGCTGTACAGAATGCCCTGACAGCTTTCAAGGACCAGATTCTTCCAGGACAACTAATGGTAGAGAGAGAACACCACTTTCATGTGGTACATAAACAAGCAGGGGGGTACACATTCTTACCCCCTTTGCAGACTAGCCATGGCATTGTGGAACACAGCCTTGAGCTACCAAGTGAATTTACAAGCTCATTTCCTGCCAGGAAAACTAAATATACTGGCAGACGGACTAAGCAGAAACCTCATGGACCCACACGAATGGAAACTGAGACCAAGGATTTTCAACATGTTGACAAGCAAATGGGGGAGTCCAGCTATAGACCTGTTTGCCTCCCCCCAGAACCATCAACTGGACAAATTTTGCAAAAGGCTCCACCACAAGCAAGCTTGGAAAGTGGATGCTCTATCCTTCAGTTTATGCCTTTCGTCCTCTGCCTCTGCTCTCCAAGGTACTACTAAAGATCAAACAGGACAAGCCAAGGACGATTTTAATTGCACCAGACTGGCCTCACCAACATTGGTACCCACTCTTGCGCAGTGTCACACCTAGCTCCATGGCACCTGCCTCAGACTCCCTTCCCTGTTGTCTCAGCAGGAGAACATGATTCTGCACCCTTAGCTGCAACCCCTGAATCTTGCAGCCTGGCTAATTACCTAATCTCTCCTTTACCATCCCTCAGTAAGTCAGTGATCGATATCATTTCAGAGGCAAGGAGGCCTAGTACTAGAAAATCTTATGCTGCAAAATGGAAAAGATTTGTGCTTGGAATGAATCTAAAGGAATGAACGCAGCAGTGCCCAATTTACCTCAGATTCTACAATACTTAAATGAGATGCTTCATAAGGGTTTGTCTTTTTCCTCCATCAAAATTCATGCCTCTGCCATTTCAGCTCATTATAGCACAGAGCCTCCCCTCTTCTCCACCCACTGCTCAAGCAGTTCCTCAGAGGGGTCAAAAATCTACGGCCACCCAGGGGAGCTCCAACTCCAGCCTGGGATCTTAACTTTGTCTTGGAGAAACTCACTCTTCCTCCCTTTGAGCCAGCTGCTACTGCAGGTTTAAAATTTCTTTCCTGGAAAACGGCTTTCATTTTGGCAATCACTTCTGCAAGAAGGGTATCTGAATTGCACGCCCTTATGGCAGCGGAACCCTTCATCATCTTTCATGCGGACAGGGTTTCCCTCAGAACCAATCCGTCCTTCATGCCCAAGGTGGTATCCAGTGTGGCTCTTAATCAGTCCATTCATTTGCCTACCTTTTTTCCTAACCCACAGAACAAAGGGGAACGGGTACTGCACTCCTTAGATGTGCACAGACAGCTTAGATTATACTTGGACAGGACTAAACCTCAAAGGAAATCTGAACAACTACTGGTGGCATTTGCTGCAGGGGACAGAGGGGAAAGCCATTTCAAAACAAACCATTTCAAAATGGATAGGCCACTGCATTTATTTCTACTATAAGCATCATGGAAAACCTATCCCACAGGGCATCAGACCCCATTCAACCAGGGCTGCATCCACCTCTACAGCCTTTCTCAGGGGAGTCCCTACTAGGGACATCCTAGAAGCTGCTACCTGGAGTTCTGTACATACTTACAACAAGCATTGCCATTTGCCAATTTTTCTCTAAATCCAGGGCTGGTTTTGCTACTGCAGTCTTGCAGGGTCTTATAGCTGGTCCTAATTCTATTTAAATTCCTCCTCCCAACCTTACCTTTGGGAATCTACCCAAATGTAATGACTGCAACAGTGAAACACGAAGAACATAGTACAGTTGTGTACACTTACCATAAATGTAGATGTTTGAGTGTATTCACTGTTGCAGTCCTGGTTACCCTCCCTCTAGCCCCCTTTTCATTCTTTGGCTATACCTCTACTCTCACTTATTATGCTGTAAAAGCTTTTTGGTGTATTTGCTTTTCTGTTGGAGGTATGACCTTCTTTTTATAGATTTAGTTGCTTCCCATTAGGGGGCAAGGAAAACTGATGTAATGGCATCGGCTGCATGTTTTATATACCCCTGATGACCTGACGTCGTGGAGAAGGGACAGCAACCGACGCAGGACCCAAGACTTAATCAGACCGACCTGAGGGCTACTGCAAAGCAGATAACCCAAATGTAATGACTGCAACAGTGAATACACTCGAACATCTGCATTTATGTTAAGTGTACACAACTGTACTTTTTCATGCTTTAGAAGCATCTTGCAGGGCTGCTGTCACTGGGTCTGTACTTAGAAGGCAGGCTTGGCTTAAGGAACAAAACTTGCCAGATCATGTTAAAGCTGAATTACTGAATGCTCCGTTAAACCAAGGCCTTCTTTTTGGCAACAAAGCAGAAGTCGTCTTCAAAAAGATGGAGGAAAAAGCTAAATCTTTGCAAACTGTTAAAGATTTCCTACAAGTACAGCCTCCCAGATTCATTAGGCATTGGCCTTCAAAGAACTAGTCCTTTTTAACCCCTTCCAGCCTTCTCAGTCCAAATCCAGGAACAGCAGACTACCTAGGCTACAGTCTCAGGCTACACACAGATATAAGCAGTTGGGGGCTCCCACTTCCAAAGCAGGTAGTAAGCCACCCCCCTATGGAAAAATGGCACAATGACTTAACCTTGACCTTATCAAGCCCTGCTCAACTACCTGCTCCCTTAGGATGAAAGCTCGCCCTGCATGCAAAAAACTGGAAAGTCATCACCCAGTACAAATGGGTTTTGAACATTGTTTCCCAAGGATACAGATTCCACTTCCACACATTGCCAACCCCACATGGTTGGCCAGACCTACCCCCAAGTTAATGGGCGGAGGCCCAATAGCAGGTTCTCTCTTCTCAGTATCAGGTGTATTCATCCTGTCCCAGCAGAACAAAGGGGACAAGGTTTTTATTCAAGACTTTTTCTGGTATCCAGAAAACACAACTCCTGGCGTCCTATCGTGGACCTCTCTATTCTCAACACCTTTCTGGTGGTTCCGAAATTCAAAATGCTAACTCTTCAACAGCTTCTTCCTATTCTAGCCAAGGATGCCTGGCTGGCAACGCTGGACTTAAAGGATGCTTACCTGCACATCCCAATAAGAGGATCCTGCAAACAATACCTATGTTTCAGGGCGGGCTCCATGCACTTTCAGTTCTCTGCACTTCACTTTGGCTTATCTACTGCGCCCAGGGTGTTCACAGAGTGTCTAGCTCCTGACATTGCATATTGCAGGCAGAGAAATATTCAAATTTACCCATTCTTGGATGATTGTCTGATTCAGGCAGAAAGCCAGGACTTGCTAATACAACACCTGGCATTCGTAAAGAAACTTCTAACCTCACTGGGGTACACCATCAACCAAAATAAATCTCACCTAGTACCCTCCTAACAGATTGTATTTTTGGGAGCAAGGTTGAACACAACTTCCCAGATGGCATTCCTCACTCTGGAGAAACAAGTTTATTTGGCAACCTACTTCAAACTATTGGCCACAAAACCCCAGCTATTTGCAAGGAAAATACTGCAAGCTCTGGGGTTCATGGCCTCTTGCATTCTACTAATTCCATATGCAAGACTGCATATGAGGAAACTCCAGTGGTATGTAAAAAGCCTATGGTGCCAACATTCTCAGGACCTGGAAACAATGATTTCTGTCATTCTTTGTATGAAGACAAGAGTTAATTTTGTGGGCAGAGGCCTGCTACCACAAAATGGGACTCCCTTTCACTCTTTCCTGCTAGCCAAACCCTAACAGACGCATCAGACTATGCATGGGGGGGCTCACATGGCAGGGCAGAGCATTCAGGGCAAATGGAACCCGAGACAGATGCACCTGCATATCAGTCAAAAAGAAATGTTAGCTGTACCGAATGCTCTGACAGCCTTCAAAGACCGTATTCTTCCAGGACAACTATCGGTAAAGATGGACAACACCACAGTTATGTGGTACATAAACAAGCAGGGGTGAACTTGTACCCTCTCTGCAGACTAGCCATGGCTCTGTGGAACACAGCCTTGAGCTACCAAGTGCACCTACAAGCACAATTCCTGCTAGGCAAACTAAATTCACTGGCAGACCTAAGTAGAAGTCTCATGGACCCTCACAAATGGAAACTAGAACACAACATATTTAACCTCTTAAGGAGTTAAATGGGGGACTCCAGAGGTAGACCTGTTTGCCTCCCTTCAGAAATACCAATTGAACAAATTCTGCACAAGAACTTCCCACAGTCAAGCTTGGAAAGTGGGATGCCCTGTCTTTTACTTGGGAAATCTTCTCTGTTTATGCCTTTCCCCCTCTGCCTCTCCTCTCAAACGTTCTACTAAAGATTGAACAGGACAAGCCATGGTCAATACTTATTGTACCAGACTGGCCATGCCAGCATTGGTACCCCCTCTTGCGCAGTACGACACTGCTACAACTGTGGCACCTGCCTCAGACCCCTTCCCTGCCGTCCCAGCAGGCAGGCCTGATTCTGCACCCTCAGCTTCAAACCCTGAACCTTGCAGCCTGGCTAATTCCTTGAGCCCTCCTCTGGCATCCCTCAGTAATCCGGTGCTGGATGTCATTCTGGAGGCAAAGAGGCTTAGTACTAGTAAATCCTATGCTGAAAAGTGAAAACGATACTGTTGTTGGGCCAGGCTCAGGGAATGGGCACAACGGTGCCCAGCTTACCTCATATTCTAGAGTTGTTAACAGAAATGCTCCACAAGGGCCTATCCTCCTCATCAATTAAAATTCATGCCTCTGCCATTTCAGCACATTATAATACTGAGCCACTCCTCTTCTCTCACTCCTTGCTAAAACAATTCTTTAGAGTGGCCAAAAATGTAAGACCCCTAGGAGAGCTCCCACTCCAGCCTATTGGAAAAGCTCATTCTACCACCCTTTCAGCTAGCTGCAACAGCAGAGTTGAAATTCCTTCCTTTCTTGCAAAACAGCCTTCCTTCTAGCAGTCACTTCAGCAAGAAGAGTGTCTGAATTACAGGCCCTCATGGCAGTGGGAACCCTTCATTATCTTCCATGCAGACTGGGTTTCCCTCAGGACTAATCCCCAAGGTGGTGTCTACTGTGGCCCTAAATCAGTCCATTAATTTGCCTTCTTTTTTTCCCTAATCCACAAAGCAAAGGGGAGCGAATACTGCACTCTTTGGATGTGCACACAAACTTAGATTCTATTTGGACAGGACTAAGCTTCTTAGAAAATCTGAACAGCTGCTAGTTTGCTTTGCTGCAGGGGCAGAGGGGAAGGCCATTTCAAAGCAAACCATTTCCAAATGGATAGCCCATTGCATTAATTTCTGCTACAAGCACCATGGAAAACGTACCCCACAGGGGATAAGATCGCATTTCACCAGGGCTGCATCTACCTCTGCAGCATTTCTCAGAGGCGTCCCTACCAGGGGCATCCTAGAAGCTGCTACCTGCAGCTCTGTACATAAATTCACCAAGCATTACCATATGCCTCTCTCTCCTAAATCCAGAGCTGGATTTGCCACTGCAGTCTTGCAGGGCTTAATAGCTGGCCCTAATGCTCTTTAACTTCCTTCTCCCTTCCTTAGCTTTGGGAATCAACCCAAATGTGATGACTGCAACAGTGAAACACGTAGAACATAGTACAGTTGTGTACACTTACCATAAATATAGATGTCCGAGTGTATTCACTGTTGCAGTCCTGGTTACCCTCCCTCCAGCCATCTGACTTCTGTTGGCTCTACCTTTCCTTCTTGTTGGTATATTTATTTTTTCTTGTGTGTATTCTTTTTGATGGGGGTTTTACCATACCATATAATTGCTTCCTATTGTGTTGGCACCTGACATCTGGGGCAAGAAAAACTGATTTAATGGCATCTGTTGCATGTTTTATACCTCTGACGACTTGACGTCAGAAGAAGCGACTGCATCTGACGCAGAAATCCAAAGACACTGGTATTCAGGCTGGCTGAGGGCTACCTGCAGACAGATAACCCAAATGTGATGACTGCAACAGTGAATACACTCGAACATCTACATTTATGGTAAGTGCAACTGTACAGTTTGAATTTCCTTTTGCTTAATACTGAAATTTATTTTTATATAGGATCTCTAGCAAGGTATATTAAGGTACCTTCATTGTGTATAAATTGCTGATGTCTGACTATTTTTTTTTTTAGACGTGAACATTTCAAAACCTGCTTCTGTTCCATCTTTATGGTCTCCAGAAGATGAACGCTCTAGATCCAGTTTCCAGCATGCTACGACAAACCTGAAAAAGCCCGCTTTTAACTTGTCTGTTTTTAGCTCCACGTCTCCAGTGAGTACAAACAAAACTGTTGTAGTATTGAATGTTACTGTATGTGACCTACTAAATAGCCATGTTTTCTTCCTTTCAGTCCGTTGAGAATTCTTCAATGCTTAATTCTGGCCATATAGGAGATTCTCCATTTTATCCTGGGAAAACTACTTATGGGGGTGCAGCTGCAGTGAAGACATCAAGAGTAAGGACTACACCTTATCAGGTAAGTGTGTGAATCTTTGATCACATTTTATTAGACAAATATTTCATGCAATTTGAATGTAGTTATTAAAACATGATTATTTGCTATTTGTGAATGTATGGTTTTCCATTTTCTTTTTTTTTTATAAAGTTCATACATGTTGACTGTTTTGTTCTACCATATAGCAGGTTTGGAAATAGTGTTTGAAAATCCAGGAAGTGGAGTTTGGAGATTACATTTTACAAGAGTTACAGAACATAAAAATCATTTTTTTCTTGCCCTTACTGTTTGGTAGTGTGGCTAGAAGCATTCTGAGCATAGAAATGATGCACACACATCTATATTCCATTGTATTTGGTTTAATCTGTTGCAGTTTTTCGTGAATGTTAATCTTTTATACTGCCTCAGTGGCATATGGGTTCTGAGCCTGCACACAAAGCGGACCGGCAGCTTTCTAGAGCTCAGAATCCCCTCCTGGGACCCTCTCTGGTAGGGGATTGTCTAAGCCCTTAGTGTGATTTTTTTTCCCCATAAATCAATTTGCCTTTTTTTGTGGAGATTTTTTTTTCATTTCTGACCAGAAAATCTCTAAATAAATGCTTATTTATGTTGTTATAAAAGATTTCTAATTGATTAAAGGGCATATATTTTTGTCATGGTTTGGAAAAGTAAATTTTACTTGGTACAATGACTGTGTATGCTATTAACTACACTGTACAGATTGCAAAACAAGGCCTAGCACAATTTAAACTGTTTCTGCTATATTTTGGCACTTTAACCCCATGTGCTGTCTGGGGGCATAATAGTTTTGTATTATTGCTGCCATTTAGTTAGCCTTTAACAGTGCTAGTATATTATTTTGTGTGGTGCCCCCCCCCCAAAAAAAAAAAAAAAAAAAAAACACTTCATGGCTGCTGGTACAGCAGTTGCCTAGCCCCCAGTCAAATTCAGTTTCACCTGGTATGGAGAAAATAAAAATCAACCGCAAAAAAAAAGCCTCTCCCTATAGTTTGTGAATCTGTTGTCTTAAGCTGGCCCACAGAGCAGTTACCTTTTTCCCAGTCAGGCTCTGGTGTGAACTTGCAGCTGTGTATGGTACAGCGGTCAGTCATATCCTCTGGGGCTGTTTCAGCACTTGGGTCGGGTAGAGGGAGAACCAAACCCTTTAGGTACAGGTGAGGTCCAGGTTAAGAGACTCCTTGCCAGGCATTGTTCTGTCTCCAGATATTTTGCCCTCTAGTGTAGCTTATATTAAGATGAAAGAGATGTCGCAACACAACAGACAGTCGTGTTGTTACCATGTATGGGGTTGATGTGGTTTCTTTAGCTAGGAGGGCTTTGCAATTAGCTAATGTCAGACTGTGCTCTGTTAAGTGACAATGGTGCTACCTTTTCTAGACCTCAGTCTAACACTGCAGGTTATTTTGGGGACTCCGATGCAGACAGTAGTGAGCAAACACTGAGTCCATTCAGTCTGATTTTTCAGAAGGTGAACAAGTTCAAAAACGTAAGCAAGGGTTCACCTTTCCACAGGTTCTAGCTAGGTTTAGCAGTGTGTTTTACTGGAAGCAATCAGGAGTTCTGCCAGAGATTGGCAGAGTTTGATTTTACTGAGGATGAGGTTCCAAAATATTTGGCCGTTCCTCTCTGTTACTGGCCTTAGAAGATCTCTGTAAAACTGCATGTAAAACCCCTTTGGCTAGTTGGAAATACAAGGTGTTCTCTGGTCTTGCAGCTCTTTTTTGTGTTGTACCCTGATAGACCTGTGATTTCTGTAGTTGCCAACTCTAACGAGAACTTTAACTTTTTATAACCCTACACTGCAGGAAATATTGGCAAGTGGTTAGAAACTGTGGGTGGAATGTTAGCTCAGCCTAGTAATTTTAAGTCTTTAGAATTTTAAAATATCTGGACTTAAATTTCAATGACTTTGCTGTTTCTTTGCTTGCTGAACAGAAGCGTTAAATGAATGAGACTGTATAATATGATTGAGGTTTTGAAACATGCTTTGAGGGGGTGTCTTAGAAGGTGTGGACATTATTTCTAGAATTGCAGCTGCTTCTGTTACACTCTTATGAGATTGAGAGAAAGAAGGAGAATAACGCCTTCTATAAGCATTCCCTCAAATGCCCCGATTACAAACTTAAATTTATAGTTCTTGAACAAGTTGTGCCGGATGTAAGAGGAGGAGATTGGGAAGCCACCCTAGAATTTAGAGAATTGATCTGGCAACTCAGGTTAGACGCAAGTAAAACACCTGGGTTAAATGACACTTTGAGCATAAGTTCTGTTTTAAGATTAAGGAATTCCAGACTTTGATTAAATATGTTCATTTATTCATTTATATATTTATTTATTTACATATATTTATTTATGTCTAGATTTTAGGAAGCCTGTCATCCCCTAGTTTTTTATTTGGTTTTAAAAAAAGTTTTTTAATATATGAATTTTTTAGATTTCTCAAAACACAAACATATTTTTTAAGAAAGTTAATAACAGCATTTAATGCTCTATAAAGATAGGGAGTAATTTTTAAGGTTGCATATGAATTGTCAAAATTCACTTAATACTTTTACATTGGCTCAGATTTTAAACATACAACTATTTATGTATTTATGCATTTATTTATTTAAAAGTAAGTTCAACCATGTACTGCTTTTTTAAGAAATGGGCTAATTGCATAATTAATTAATGGTTAAAGTAACACTATTTAAGCTATCTGTTGTAATGTTTTTATTGTCCCACTTGAAAAAGCTCGGAAGAGTCCGAGTGAAAGCGCTTGTGTCAAGTTTCTGTGTTCTCGATTAAACTAAGTTTCCTAAATCAGCATTTGAATCATTGCCTTTGCCTCGCCATTTGGATTTGTCTTTTCTTGGAGCTGCTTCTGTTGCATTGAGAAGATATGATTGGTTATATAACAAGAATTTTTCTGAGGCTTTAAAAAGTGAGAGTTTGAATGCTCCTTTTAGTTCTGAATTTCTGTTTGGTCCTGCTGCTACCCACATTCCCAAACAATGGGATGATAGAGGTAAATTGGTACATTGGATAGCTAGAATGTTTCAAATTTCTAGGCTCTCTCCCCTAACACGTTGTTGAACTTCAAGGGGCAGAACAGTCTGAAATCCCATCCAAATTAGAGTGAGGCTACCAAGACGAAATGGCAGGAGGGAAATGCTTCCAAACAAAATAAAAGGGGTTCATTTCATAAAAAAGATAATTCCCCTACTAAAGAGCGACTGTGCCAAGACTCTGGGCATACCAACCCTTCCTCCTGTCCCTCCTCCCCCTTTCACCTTTGCCCAAGCTTTAGCTCAACCTAACTGCTTGTCCACAAATTGTATCAGACAAGTAGGTGCTAAAAATAATTCAGTGAGGGTACTCTTAGCAGTGGACGGGAAATCCTCCGACACCTGCCAGACCAGATAAATCTGATGCCCTTCTGTTCATCTGTTGCAGCAGCTATTTGATGTAGGCCATAAAGGAGACATACGGGCGCACCATCCTCAGAACAACTTTGGCGCCAGTCTGATCAACATTCCCGGATGTTGCTCTGCTGCCGGAATTGAGTTTGTCTAGTAAAGATAAGTGCCCTGTTGGGAAATTTTTGTTCCTTTTGCTGCTGTACTGCCTTTCCTTTGAGTTAATGTCATCCAAGAAAGGGAAGCGTGATTGTGGAAGACAGATTCCACACAGTCACTCAGTGGCTTTTTTGTTTTGGGGTTCACCACGACCTTAACTGCTATGTCTGCCAGTCATTCATCCCCAAGATCATTTAAAGCAGAGTTTTGTCCCTTGCAATATGCTTATAAAACCAGCAGTTGAAATTTCTTAAGATTGTGATGGAGGGTTGCTTTGGACCAATCACCAAGCCTACCATGTAGAGGAAGGCAGAATGCCTAGGTCCGAAGCTTCAGCTGTGCCTCTCCCTGCAGACATTTCTTTCAAGGCATATGATAGTCCGGCGACACGCTGTGCTTTGGATCTGGATCCTCAGGCTGAGCCTGTTTTGCTGGCTGCTTTAGAATCGGACACCAACATGTCCAGGGAGGCCTCACAGATATCAGGTACCAATGTCCAGGGGGAGCCAAGGCTCATCTTGTCAGAAAGCTGTAGGGGAAATCGCACAAATCTTAATGAGGGAAGTAGTAGAATTAGATTTGCTGGAATGCAGGCCTACATCCGAACCCCCCGACCTTGCATCGGATGGACGTTCCTGCTAAGAAAAGCAGAAAACTTAATTCACCACCTTCTCCAGACCCTCAGAAAGAGTGGCAGAATTTTGCCCAAGGATTATTCAAGGACTTCATGTCCTTAAGGCCTGCTGTGGAGTCCCCTTCTCTTTCTCTGTCTTGGCCTACCTCCTCTGAAAAGAGATTAAGACAGCCGCCTACTTCAGAGGAGGATCTTTCTTCAGATGATGAATGCCTCATTAGCCTACTTCTCACAAATTCCCTCCCAATTAGACTATGCTTCCCCTGAGGAAGATTACAGTGGGATAGACTCTCCTGTGGAGGAAGTCTCATTTGGGGAAACCCTTTTAACAATGAGAGACCACTTCAAGTGAGACAGTTCTCAAATGTCAGAGCTACAAAAGAGATACTATGACCACCTCTAAGTGGAAACGCCCACCCCTTCAGCTGTCCCTACCTTTGTGGATGCCTTTGCTTCCACATCCCTACACTGTGACTCAGCCTCCAGCCCTTAAAAAGCCAGGCAGATATAAAGTCCCTCAAGACAACAGTTTCCTATTTAAAGCTCCTTTGGCGAACCCCTCTCTCCTCTCTCTGGCCTTAGACGAGGCTTCGAGGTCACTTCCCTCCACTTCTGTCCTGCCCTCTGACAAAGACATTAGACAACTTGAGAGGTGGAGGAAGAAGATTCACACTTCGGCTACTCTAGCCTTTAGGGCTTTGATATATCAGACTCATATGACCATGTATTCCCTGGAACTCGTGTCACAACTATCAAAAATTATTTCTGACCTGCCAGATTCAGAAAACAAGGCCTTGGCCTCTTCCCTGATTGCTGCATCCTCCCAGGTGGCCTGTCACTTTCTAAAATCCTGCTATGATGCTGTTGAGGCTACCTCCAGGGCTGCAGCTTCTGCCTCTGTGCTGAGGAGATTTGCTTGGTTGAGACTTCAACCCCTCCCTGAGGACATCAAGGTGAAACTCATGGATGCTCCCCTTGACAATTCTTCCTTATTTGGTAAGGCATCTGCTGATCTCTTCAAATCACTGCAGGAAAAGAGCAAATAGTTAAAAGATCTGAAACATATCCTGGTTTCTCCAGTCCCAAAATTTTACAGGAACTGCCATTCCAAGCAGGTTTTTGTCCGCAGGCAAACCCAGCCCTTCCAATCCAAGTCCTCCAAGGGGAGCAAGAAACCTCATCACTTCTAAGCTCCCCCCTCCTCACACACTTCTAAGCAGCCTTTTCCTGGCAGATTGGATTCTTCCTGACCCCTCAGGACTCCCCTGTGCTTACCCTTCTCTCCCTATGGCCGCCCCTACCCCTTCCAGCCTGGAAATTGATCACACAAGATGCCTGGGTCTTGTATATCATAAAACATGGATATTTCATGGCATGGCACTCTGTTTCCCTTCAAGGGCATCCCACAACCATCTGCAAAAGGTTACCCCTCTTCCCCCCAAATATTGGCAGACCTGCTACAAAAGGGAACCATGCAGTCAGTGCCCACACCCCAAAAAAGAACAGGTTTATACTTGCACATGCTCCTAGTACCAAGAAAGGAAGGCCTCTGGAGACCCATCCTAGATCTTTCCTTCTCAACACCTTCTTGAAGGTGCCCTCCTTCAAAATAGTCAACTTTCAGACCATTTCCTCTCATCCTCCTTCATTCTTTCTGGCATCAGTAGACATCAGACTCTTATCTGCATACTCCCATCCATCCCAGATTCAGGAAATTTTTGTTTCTCTGTGGCATCCTGGCGTTTTCAGTTCTTGGCCTTACCTTTTGGTCTTTCTACAGCCCCACAAATTTTCACAAAATGCTTAGCCTCAGTAGTCGCTTACTGCAGACTCCAAGGAATTAAAATTTTCCCTTATCTGGGTGACCTCTTGTTCCAGGCAAATACCCAACAGGATCTGCAGTGGAACCTCCACACAGCAATTGCCATCCTGCAACAATTAGGATTGACAATCAACTTAAAAAATGCTCTCACCCCATCTCAAGACCATCTGTTTCTGGGGTGCAGATTCCAACAGAAAGATGGTTTCTTCCACTTCAAAAGGCCCAGGAACTCTGCCAGACATTCTCAGACCTCCTTCCACTGTAACTTTTGTCAGGAAGACAATATCTCATCCTTGTACTGATACCTTCCAGCATTCCTATGCTGCCTCTGGCAAGGCTTCATATGAAGTTTCAGTGGTTCCTGAAGTTGGTGTGGAGACTACATGCACCCCCTCTAGACTTCCAAATTCTGCTCCTGCCATGCCTAAAGGAGTTCCTATGGTGGAAACAAATTTTCCTCAATTTGGGACTTCCCATCCACCCCTTGGAGCCAACTCAAGACCTCTACACAGATGCTTTGGATACAGTGTGGGAGGCCGTGTTGGTCCTAGTACTGTACAAGGGCAGTGGTCTCTCCCTCAGGTGAAAGATTACATAAATGTAAAAGAAATGAAGGCTCTGATTCTAGCCCTTCAGTCCCAAGTCGATTGAAGGAGATGGGCGACTGGGGATGGACCATGTCATACCCTCTGTGCAGACCAGCTTTAAAGGTTTGGGAGCTTGCCCTCCAACTTCAGATTTCTCTGCAGGTTGTTTATATCCCCTCCAAACAGAACTCTCTGGCAGACACCCTGAGCAGATCCACAACACAGGCCCACGAGTGAATGCTTCACAGAGACGTGTTTCTGGACATAGTCCACCAGTGGGGTATTACTCAGACTTGTTTGCCTGCCCCATAAACAGAGAACTTCCAAAATGTTGTGCCATGGAACCTCACCTTGTGGCATGGAAAAGGGATTACCTATCAATAACCTTGAAGAGAAAGTTTCTGTATGCACCACACACACACACGCCCACGCACGCACGCACACACACACACACACACACACACACACACACACACACACACTTCAAAATCCTGCTGAAGATTCAGCAGGACAAACCAAAAATCTTGCTGGTGAGTCCCTATTGATAAGACAGCATTTTCCCTTTCTCCTGAATCTTGCCAAAGGCAGTCATCGCAAGTTAACTCTGAGTGGACCTACTCAAAACACAAGGGCTCCCCTCATCCACCCACACTTGGCAGCTCTACAGCTGACTCTCTGGGTGAATGAGCTCTGATAGCTTTTAGACACCTATTCTCAGAAAACGTCAAGTCCTGCAGGAGGCCAGGAAACCCAGAACCAGGAAATCTTTACTTCTCCAAATGGAAAAGATTGTCACTGTGGTGTCTTTCTTGTAACCTAGACCCACTAACTGTGGATCTTCCTTTGGTTCTTTCATACCTGTGTGAGTTACTCAGTACTGGCTTAGCTTATTCTTCTATAAAAGCATATGTAGGTTCATAGCTAAGTACTAGGCTAATGGCCCGGAGCCATTGGAAGCCTTGCCCAATAGTGTTCCCAGTCATCTGGCTTACTAGACGTTCGTTCCCTGTGTCCCTGTCTAGCAGTGCGATTGAAGTAATCCCTGGGGTGAATTGCCTATTTCCCATCCACTCATCACAATCTCTTATGAAGAGGACCAGTGAGGTGCTCTGCTTGACGTGAATGGGGAGATGTGAATGTCAGCCATTTCTCCATGTCTGCCTCTTTCCCCATGTTTAGCCTCCAGATTTGAGGCCAAACAGTTTCTCAAAGGTGTCCTGCACATTAGACCTTCCAGGAGGCCTGTGCCCTCACCCAGGGACCTAAACTTTGTGCTAGAGAAGCTGACACTTGCTCACTTTGAGCCAGCCTCCTCTAGCTTCTTAAAACACTAGACCTGGAAAACTGTCTTTCTGCTATCCCTAACCTCTGCCAGGAGGGTCTCTGAGCTCCAGGCCCTCATTGCATCTTCCCCCTTCCTGATTTTCCACAAAGACAGGGTCTCCCTTCCCACTCCCCACCCCTTATTTATGTCCATAGTGGTTAACGATTTGTCTTTAAACCAGGGTATCCACGTACCAACCTTTTTCCCTTCTCCCCAAAACACTAGTGAGAAGATTTTGCACATACTTGATGTATACAGACAACACGGGTTTTACCTTCACAAAACTAAACTTATTAGGAAGTCAGACCAACTGTTTTTCCATCCTAGGGCTCTGGGACTACCGTTGTTCAAACAAAGCATTTCTAACTGGATCTCAAAAAACATTTCCATCTGCTATGCCTGTCATGGCAAATCCTTCCCTGTTCGGTCAAAACTCCTTTTGAGAAGGGCACCAGGGATGTGGCCTCTTCTGGTGACTTTCTCGAGGACCTAGACACCAATTCCATACAAGAGGTGGCTACCTGGATCTCTGTCCACACCTTTACCAAACATTGCAAGCTGGATTCCATCTCCAGATCTAGGGCTGGGTTTGCCAGAGCCATAGTGCATTGCTTCCTGTAAAATACTTCAGCTAACTCCACCTGTCTGTCTTCATGAGCTTTGTACTCTCCCTCATGTAAAGAATACTGCAACAGCTGAATAGAAAGACATATAGTTGTGTAAGAACTTACCATAATGATAGATATCCTTCTTTTCCCTGTTGCAATATTCTGTCCCACCCCTCTTCCCCATTTTTCATAATTCTTGGATGTCTGGACTTCCTGTTCCTTGGACACTCTCTCCTCCTGGGGCTTCAGTTCTGAGGATGGTGCATGCACAATTTTCTCTTATGGCCTACATCTGTTAGCTGCCTATGTGAGAAGTACCACATACCTTTCAGTAGTAAAAGACTTTGATGTACTGGTTGAAGTTGGGTCACCTGAACAGGCAACTCCCTCATGTAAAGAATACTAAAACAGAGAAAAGAAGGACATGATCGTTATGGTAAGTTCTTACACAATTATTCATTCTTTGCTTTACTCTCTGGATTGTCTGCAGCACTGAGTCTTCACATACTGCCTTTCTCTGGCTGTTGCCATTTGCAGAACCCAGGGCATCCAGATTTTCCCATGCACGGACACGCTTCTAATTCAGGCATTGTTTTGAGAAACTGTACTGTTACTTCTCAGCTTCATTGTGTCTGTACTGGAAAGAGTAGGATTAAAACTCAAACTCAAGTCTTCTGACAGTGTTCCAAGATATAGTTTTCCTAGGTTGCAGACTGACCTCTGTCAATGACAGCCTTTCTCCCTCAGTGGAAAGTTCTGTCTGACCAGTTTCTTCCAGTTCTTGCTCCCCCTACCTGCTTCCTCATCAAGAGAGATTCCAAGAGCCATTGGGTACATGACAGCCACAGTTCTGATGGTGCCTTTTGCCAGATTTCACATGTGAAAGTTCTAGTGGTGCTTGGAGCCACTTTGGTCTCAACACTGGCACTCACTGGACTTCCACATTCCTCTCTTGCTGTTTCTGGTGAAGAAGCTGCATTGGTGGATCTTTCAGGTTAAACTCCATACAGTAGTTCTTTTCTACCACCCACATCTACCCAGGACCTCTATACAGACTTAACTGACATGGCCCAGGGTGTATAGACAAGGTGCCACAAGAGTTCAGGGACTGTGATCTCCCAGAGATCAGATCAGAGTGTGCTTCAATGTAAAGGAGATTAAAGCCCTTCTGCAGTCCTTACAGGAGGTACTGTCTCAACTTTGGAGCCCAGGCCCCCTGAATGTATTTATAGACCGTACGTTTTGTCATGTGATGCATCAAATGGAGTTACCAAGTCTTGAGAGCTGTGCAGGCTAGCTCTGATAGCATGTAACATAGGCATCTAAAGGAACCTGTCCCTACAAGCAGTTTACATACTTTCGAAGGGCATTCCCCTTGTAGACTCCCTCTGCAACTCCATGAAGACTCTCACAAATGGATCGTGGAGATATTTCTGGACATCGTTTACAAGTGGAGTACATCTCTGATCTTTTTTTGCCTTTAACCAGAGTGACAGCTCAAGACTATTTGCTCTAGGACCCTTAGTCACCAGACCTGGAGGATGAACTCCATTTCTTTCAGTTGGCTTCCTCTTGATTCCAAAGGTTCTCCTGAAGATCCTGAGGGACGAAAGCAAAGTCTTGTTAGTGACTACCTTTTGACCCAGGCAGCATTGGATCGCCTTTCTACTCCATCTGCCCAGGGGCAGTCACTTAGTTACCTCACAAAGTGGAATTGCATACAACAAAGGCTCTTATTCACCCTGACCTGAAAGCGCTCAGCCTGGCTGTATGGGTGACAGAATCTTGATTCCTTTCAGATACTAAGATTCAGAGGACATGCTTCAGGTACTCAAGGCGGCAAGAAAACCTACCACTAGAAAGTCTTGCATCTCCTAGTGAAAAAGATTTTTCATATGTTTTCGCAAGAAAAATAATGATCTCAGTACTGTTCTGTCATACATGTGAGTTAATCAAAAGTAGTGCAGCATGTTCCTCTCATCAATGTCTACTTTGTGTGCTTTTGCCTGACTTTAAGTCGACTGTTGCTCTTCAGAATTGAGGTCAAACACTTAAAATGGCCCTTCACCTAAACCTTTCTTGTTGGGCTATCCTTTTCCCTGTGATCTGACTTTGTTCAGAAAAAAAAATTGCTTTTGAACTTGCAGCTTTCAGCTTCACCTTGCTCTTGTCTGTGCATGAAGAGTTTGAGTTGTAAGCACTTATGGTGACCCAATCTTTCCTTTCCTGTAAGTCTTCTTAAGGGTTAACCCTTCCTTTATGCCCAAAGTAGTAAATGGTTCAGAGACTGTTCACTCCATCCATTTGCCAGCTTCTTCCCCTAATTCACATAACAGAGGTGAGAGAGGATACTTCACTCCATAGATTGAACAGGCAGTTAAGATTATACCTGGAAAAAGACAAAATGGCTCAGAAAGACTGACAGACTGTGGTTCCTTCCAGGCGCACAAGTTCAGAAGTCCTGTCTCCAAACAAGTCATCTCAAAACTGGATTTCCACGTCCATCTCCTCCAGTTTTACCTTCATGGTAAGACCCTGCCCAATAGAGTAAAAGTTTAGTCCACTGGAGCAGTTTCATCATCTGGTGCCTTCAAAGATATTGATTCCAGATCTATCTTTAAGGCTGTTACCTGGACTTTAGTACGCACGTTCACTAATTATTGTAGAGTAGGTGCATTTTCCAGATCTAGAACCTGTTTTGGCTGATCTGTCCTGTTGGGGTTGATGAACAGCACTCCTGTTCCTAGTCCTTTCACTCTCTGTAACGGATAGCTTTGGGAATCGCCCACAGTTTTTGGAATACTGGAACAGTGATCTAAGGAATGACTTCTTGCATTTCTGTAAGAACTTATAACAGATGTCCTACTGATCACTGTTGCAGTATTGCTTCCCGTCCTCTTTTCCCGTCTCTTCTCTACTCCTGTCCTAGGTGGATAAGAGGACAGTAACCTTCCCACCGTCTTACCTGGTGTTGCTTGTTCATCTCTAACACAAATAATGTGAAGGCTTGGGGTTTTGTTCAGATGCTTTAATACATACAAACACACCTGGATGGATAGCAGCATATTTAAATACGAACAAACTAGTTAACAGAGCTTACTTACACAAGTGTTCACATCTCAACAGCGAACTACAAAATGGCAGTCAGTCTCGCATGTGCTCAGTATTTATACTTTAGTGCAAACCCATGGATAGCTTCTTAAAGGTATATACACACACATTGATTTACATACTCCCTCTAAAAAGATTGCCCTTTATCAAAACAATAGCAGAGTTAGGCATGCATTACTATGTACATCTGAAACAAAACAGTGTCCGTGTCCAAGTTGCTTCATATTTGCTACAGGGTTTAGAGATTCGACCGTATCTCGTAACACAACAGTTGGGACTAAATTTAACAACAGGGACAGTCTGAGGTGCCCAACTCGTATCAAGAACTTCTGGATTCATCATAGGATCAGGAATGTCCTTTGGACGTCCTCTGGAATTGGAACACTGGCTAACTCACTCTGAGATGGTCTCTCTCCCAGGCTATTTGCTGTAGTATAGGCTTGGATGCCGGTACTAAATGCCTCTGATTCTGCCTTAAAGACTCCTCCCCTGTTTTCACATTGTACAGTATTAGCTCTGGACATGTACTTTCCACGACACCAGTCCGATCATAACCTTTGGACGTTTGCATTCTTACCAGCCGTCATTTTCATAATGGATTGAGAGGTCTGCTGGTCTTATCATAATTGGACTTCTGGGTTAGCCGTTTCCTCACCAGATTGTTTCACTGATCTGCTGTTCTTGATGCATGAAACCAGCAATTGAATACTGAGTGGTAATGTGGTTCTGGTTTGTCTCAACAGAAGTCTCTAAGCAGGTGAACTAAGATGTTTATCATGTGGAAGATTTCTGAGATTCAAGAGATTTAGAAAAACGTCACTATTCTCGTTTTGACTTCTGAAGCAACTGTTTTGCCCTTTGCACTGCACTTTCTGCCAAACCATTTAACTGTGCATACTTTGGACTACTTGTGACATAAGTCCCATTCTTCTGCAAATCTTTTGAACTGTTGATTCGTAAACTGCGTGCCATTGTCAGAAATAACTTTGTGCGGACTCCCATGTACAGCAAAATGATGCTTCATCTTAGTAATGACTGTACTTGATGGTAGGTTAGGAAGCAATTCAATCTCAATCAAACCACTTAGAGTAAGAGTCTACCAACATCCAATAATGTTGACAATTCCACTCAAAAAGATATTGGTGGCTTCTGTCAGCCAATGTGGTTAAGCTGAAGTGGTTCTTTTTGTTGATGAGGTTTTGTACTATACATATGGAACAAGAAGAAAGTGCTCTCTCAATGTCTTGTGACATAGATGGCTAAAATACTCTCTCTCGCCCTTCTTTTGGCAGATTTGTTTCCTGGGTGACCACGATGCAAGATAGTAATGTACTCTGGTTTTAAGGACTTTGGAACAATTACTTTTGGTCCTTTCATTATGATACATTTGTCGGACAAAATCTCATCTGAGTAAGTAAAATAAGGTTGCAGTTCTTGAGGTAAACTAGTTTGCTTTGATGGCCAGCCTTGACTGACCGTGTCTGAGCCTCTGTAAAACTGGATCTGTGGCTGTGTGATCTCTCAGCTCATCAAGACGTGGAAGAAAAATTTCTCACTTCCATGACTTCAAAATCATCAAGCAAATGAGAACCTTGATTTTCACTCTGTTCAATGGTATTTCTGGGTGATCTGGATAATGTATCAGCAAGATAAAGAACGTTTGTCTTTCTTGTAAACAAGATTGAAATTGTACTTTTGCAATCTCAGCATCATGCGTTGCAGTCTGGCTGGAGCTGAATGCATTGACTTTCTCAAGATAGTGACTAATGGTTGGTGGTCTGTTTTGATCTATATAGGTCTACCATAAACATAATCCTGGAACTTGGAACATTACAATAGACGTATGCGACTTGTATACAGTAATCCCCCAAGATATTGGCCTCCAATGGATTAGTGAAATTTTATTTGAATCCTCTTTTAAACAAGATTAGAATAACCTTTAATTGAGCTAATCGAAATTGTATTAAATAATAATTATATAAAATTTAATGACAAATATTATATTCAAAGAAAAGGTATAGCCATGGGGTCAGCTTGTGGGGGGACTTATGCAAATTTAGTCATGATGGCTTGGGAACAGAAGTTCATATTTAATAGTAAATATTATAGTTATATTAAATCATATCACCGGTTTCAAGATGATATTTGTCTAATTTGGAGAGAAAATATTGATATCTTAAATGAATTTTTAAATTATATTAATGGAACCACAAGTTTTTTTTTAAATTTACATGGAATATTAATTTGGATGAAATTAATTATTTAGATATTAATTTGGTTAAAGATTATGAAGCTAAAGCTTATATTTCCTTAATTTATAGAAAAAAAAGTATTCCAATGGCTTCCTTCATTATGCTAGCGCACATCCAGAGCATCAGAAAAAGTCCGTAATTAAAGGCCATTTGGTCAGAGCTGCTCGAATTATTACCAAATTCTTAGATTTTATAAAGGAATGTGAACATTTAAGAAGGATGTTTATTAATAAGGAATACCCCATATGGTTAATAGATAAACTAATTCTTGAGGTTAACCAGAAAAGAAGAAATGGCTATTTTAAGCTAATTTTGCAAATTAAAGGTGAATTAGTTGATGAGGCTGTTAGTAATGTAAGTGTAATTAGTCCTAGTAATAGGGGTACCAATAATGTTTTTGATACCCCTAGCGAATATAAGAACAGTAAATATGGAGAATTCCCAAAAGCTTTAGTAATTACTTTCACACAAGATCATCAAATTTTGAAAGATGTATTCAATAATAATTGGGAAATCTTAACTGAAGATTCCCATTGTAAAAAACATACAAGCCAATTTCCGATGTTAGTTTATAGAAAAGGAAAATGTTTTAAAGATTTACTGAAGTCTATAAATAATAAAGGGGTAGGAGAAAAAATGAGGATTGGAAATTATAAATGTGGAGCATGTAGATGGTGCTTTAAAATTCAATTCAAGAAGATGATAATTTTATTATAGTTTTTCTAAAGACATGCTTCTGGAGCATTTCTCCCCGGGCCTCCGCTGAAAACAGGATCTGTGGAACCTAGTCGGACATTCCCGGTCAACAAATGTTAAATAAAATAAAATAAATAAAATATACGTAATAAGAAGTACTATGTGAAAAAGAAATTTAATTGTAAATCCAAAGCAGTGGTTTATTTGGCGAGGTGTAATTCCTGTACTTCTTTTTACGTAGGTAAAACTGAAAGAATGTTCACTCAGAGAATGTATGAGCACAGATATGCTATAAAGAATAAGAAAATGAATAATGCGTTAGTAAAACATGTAAATGAATGTAATCATAAATTTTATTATATGGTGATAGATCAAGTGGAAATAAAAGATAAGACCCCTTGGAATTTAATTTTAGAAGAAAGAGAACTTATCTGGCAAATAAAATTACAAGCAGATTCTTTGCCAGGTTTAAATGAAAGGAGTACTATAGGGCCAGTTTTAAAACTAAAAGCATTAACTCTTAATAAAATTAAAGATTAATATAAAATTTACTCTAAGAATTTTTAATTAATTTTGAAGGAAGCTATGGATTAATAGTTTTTAATATAAGATAATTAGTAAAAGATTTTAATTATAATTTAATTTTAGTAATGAAATGTTTTTGTATAATATATATATTTATTATTGGTAAATTATAGATATAAATTAAATATTAAGTAGGTGGGGTGTGAAATAGTTCCAATCCGTTAAAAAATCTAATTTATGCTAAATGGAACGTTCGTGGTTCTATTAATAATATAAAAAGTATGTACTTGTTTATTATGTAATTCTAATAAGATATTGGTATTTAATGTAATTAATTCCATTTAGTTATTTTTTATCTATTGTATTTATGCATTCCTTGATTTTCTGGCATTTAGAAATTCTATCTTCCATTTATTTACAACTGAGCATGCTCCAACTTGAATGAGAATTTGGCGCAACTTTTGAATTTGTTGAAGGTTATAAAAGGAAGTGATGTCATGGAGTTTGTCTGATGAAGTTTAAAACTTTTAAACGAAAGCGCTTGCATATATTTGTGTTCTGTTTTTTGGCATTTTAAAGTTCGTTTTTGAGGTTGTACGTTATTAAATTGGATTTTATTCATTTGGCTGGTGGCTGTTCGTTCATATTCATTTATTAGTTTGGTCGTTTTTCAGTATGTCTAAACCATTTGACTGTGCATACTTTGGACTACTTGTGACATAAGTCCCATTCTTCTACAAATCTTTTGGACTGTTGATTTGTAAACTGCGTGCCATTGTCAGAAATAACTTTGTGCAGACTCCCATGTACAGCAAAATGACGCTTCATCTTGGTAATGACTGTACTGGATGGTAGGTTAGGAAGCAATTCAATCTCAATCAAACCACTTAGAGTAAGAGTCTACCAATATCCAATAATGTTGACAATTCCACTCAAAGATATTGGTGGCTTCTGTCAGCCAATGTGGTTAAGCTGAAGTGGTTCTTTTTGTTGATGAGGTTTTGTACTATACATATGGAACAAGAAGAAAGTGCTCTCTCAATGTCTTGTGACATAGATGGCTAAAATACTCTCTCTCGCCCTTTTGGCAGATTTGTTTCCTGGGTGACCACGATGCAAGATAGTAATGTACTCTGGTTTTAAGGACTTTGGAACAATTACTTTCGGTCCTTTCATTATGATACATTTGTTGGACAAAATCTCATTTGAGTAAGTAAAATAAGGTTGCAGTTCTTGAGGTAAACTAGTTTGCTTTGATGGCCAGCCTTGACTGACAGTGTCTGAGCCTCTGTAAAACTGGATCTGTGGCTGTGTGATCTCTCAACTCAAGACGTGGAAGAAAAATTTCTCACTTCCATGACTTCAGAATCATCAAGCAAATGAGAACCTTGAATTTCACTCTGTTCAATGGTATTTCTGGGTGATCTGGATAATGTATCAGCAAGATAAAGAAGGTTTGTCTTTCTTGTAAACAAGATTGAAATTGTACTTTTGCAATCTCAGCATCATGTGTTGCAGTCTGGCTGGAGCTGAATGCATTGACTTTCTCAAGATAGTGACTAATGGTTGGTGGTCTGTTTTGATCTATATAGGTCTACCATAAACATAATCCTGGAACATGGAACATGCAAACACATTTGCCAAAAGCTTTTCTCAGTCTGGGCGTACAGCTGTTCAGTTTGGGTGAGATTTCTCGATGTATAGGCAACAGGTTGATTCTCCTGTAGAATAACTGCACCATGACCAAATTTGAAAGCATCACAGGAAAGTGCAACTGTTTTGAGAACATCATAATATATTTGAGTGTTTGCGGACTAACAGTTCTCTGTTTCAGGGCATCAAATGCTCTTTGGTGGTCTTTAAACCAAGACCAGGATACAGCTTTACGTGTCAGTTCTCTGAGTGGTGCTGAAAGTTGCTCAGGTCTGGAGCTGGCATCTCAAGAATGGCTGTTTTGCTTTGAAGGATCTGGTCGTAGCCCTGTACTAGTAAAAAGATGACTAACATAAGTAACTTCTTGTAGCCTGAATTTGCATTTGTGTGGGTTGAGCTTAAGATTCACTTGACATGCCCTTTCTAGAACTTTTCTGAGGTTTCTGTCATTCTCATCTTCATCATGACCTTCTACTAGTATGTCTACTATAATAGCACAAGGGTACCCAGAAAAAATTTGCTCCATTGCACGTTGAAAGACTTCACTCGCAGAATTTATCCCAAATGGCTTTCTCAAAGTCTGTACATGCCAAACAAAGTACTGAAAGTAGTGAGCATTGAGAATTTTTTGTCAAGCTGAATTTGCCAAAATTAACTCTGTATCTGAGACAGAAAAAATACTGACAATGATGTATTTTTAGCGCTTTAAAAATCTCGTGGGTCAGTACATATTCTAATGTTATCTCAGCTTTTCTTGTGAACTACTACCATGGAAGATCCCCATTCAGTTAGTTTCCACTGGACAAATCACACCTTGTTCCATCATTTTATCTAAGTTGGCTTTGACTCTGTCCTGCATGGCTATTAGAAGTTTGTGCTGGCCTGATAACTGGGCTGACCTCTGGGTCTAACTTCATGGAGTACACAACTGGAAGTTTGCCTAGTTTGTCCTGGAAAAGATCTGCATAGGTAGAAAAAAATGTGCTGGGCAAAATTAGAGTAGCGGTCTTTTAAGCTAACTTGGTGAATTTCCTTGTTAAATGAAAGCAGTCCCATTTTCAAAGTATCTCTGAGCCCTAATAATGACTGGACATGCCTCTTGACAGCATAAAATAACAAGTTGTAGCTTCTTCCAGCAGAGTAATATGAAAGCACTACTGAACCTTCAGTATGAATTTCTTCACCTCCATAGGCAACAAGTTTCGCACACCTTACCAAGCCAAGCCTTTCACCTTTACACACACTTGCAAATGTTTCTGCAGACATAACCTTGCACTTTGAACCTGTATCAACATTGAGCTCTGTTGGTTTGCCATTTATCCAAACAGTACAAAATACTTCATTCTTTGCCCTTAAATCTACTGCATTGACCATTTCATGAAGCACTGACACACCATCAACATAAATAGGCTTGCCACTGTCTTAACTGATCAACTTATTTCTTAAAACGTTCCCTTTTAATAAAAGAATGTTGGTATTTTGATTTACAAAATCTTTTGAAGCGATTCCATTTATTGCATTTGTGGCATTGTTGACCAAAAACTAAACACTTTTCCTTTTAGATTCATAACTACCATCACAGTTACGACAATTGGCAATGAAAGTGGGTGGGAGCCCATGCTTTGAGTTCACTCAGTCTTGTACTTCACTGAGACTCTGCGAAGTCTGGAAAGTTCTGGGGTTTACCAGTATGTACTGCAGGGGCTACAGCTGCCATGTGCTTGGGCCTGTGTCTTTTAAACACATGCTGCATACTATCAACATAAGCTTTATCACTGTGCCTTTTAGAGCTGTTCTCATTTGTAAGCTCATATATCTGACAAATCTCAATGGCCTTGTTCAAAGTTAAATCACTGTCATGAAGCAAAGTATTTTTCACAGCATCTTTTATGCCACGTCTCTTTTATCAGCTCATCCATTAAGTCACCAATTCTGCGCAGTTTAGCTTTATTTCTCAGGTCATTTATATAGGCTGCAAAAGTTTCACCAGGATTTTGTTCCCTTGTTTAACATAAGTGTCTTTCCATAGTAACATTTGTCTGGGGTTTGCACACTTCTCTAAATTTACGTTTTAAGCACTCTGGGTCCCTCCTTGACTCACCCGGTACAACAATGTGACTGTTTCCCCTTCTCCAGCATAGATAGCAGGTGCATACACAAATGAACGCTCCCTTTCTGTGGCTTCTGACCCAGCTCAGTTAAGTAGAATAAATACCTTTGAACAATTATCTTTATCAGAAAATGCAGCCTGTATGAAAATGTCATATTCTTGCTCAGACACTCTCCAGTTCTCAGCAATATTACTGTCAAACACAAATGCACTGGGCTTTTGAAATCCATCTGCCATGCCCACAAAGTAAACACAAACGCACTTAAACTATAGCCCTTGTAATATGTATGAAGAAACTGTTCTGTGAGCTTGTAACAACATTCAAATCCAGAGTGCACTCTCTGAAATACTTTACTTTGGGAAATATGCCCTGTAGTGGCTGTACTTTGCGAAATATGCAATGGCTGTACTCTGAAATAACTTTACTGTAACACTGCACAAACATGCGAACAGTTTATACACTTCTGAAAACTCTCTCTTTGCTTAATACCAAAATACATATGCTTTGCGAAAATGTGGTAGTTCCCTCATTTTAGTTGGTTTATGCAATATGGGCTTTATTTCAAACATTTTCCTTAGTAATTCAGATATCAATAACATACATATCTGTTTATGTGAATATCGTTTAGAACGTTCTGTATGTCCCTTTTCATGTTATATGAATGAGAAATAGTGCTGAGGAAGATTTAACTCATTACATCCAAGTGACACCTCCAGGTGCATCTCCAGTTAACTGTAGGCATTTAATATTGCATGATGTTCTTCGTGTTTCACTGTTGCAGTCATTAAATTTGGATTGTCTGCTTGCAGTAGCCCTCAGTCGGCCTGATTAACAAAGTCTTGGGTCCTGTGTCGGTTGCTGTCCCTTCTCCCATGACGTCAGGGGTATAAAACATGCAGCCGATGCCATTGCATCAGTCTTTCTTGCCGTGCGGTGCCTGAAGCAGAAGCAGTTTGCAAGTGCCGGTCAGCCGACTCCTGAAATTTTCATTTTCAAGTTTCAGAACCGAAGTCTTCAACATAAAGCTCAGTACCCCATTGGGGAAACTTTTTCATGCTCCTTCCTGATGTCAGTAAAAGTTAATAATTGCATTACTTGTGGAAAGCAAATACCTCACAAAGATTTTCATTCGTACTGTATTCCTTGCCTAGGCCCTGACCACGACGTACCTTGCTGTCGGTTTTGTGCCTTATTTAATCGGTGCACTATCCGTCGTCGGTATATTTTCGCCTCTAAATATTTCAGTTCAAGGTTCAATTATCCAGAAATGTCGTCAGTTAGCCATTTGACTATTGGTATTCCTAAATAAAAACGCAAAGTTAAAGACAGACCGCCTAGGTCAAAAGCTGCCGACGACGCTTCTCCTAAGCCAGTCGCCAGTTTGCCGGTACTCAGGTGCTTTAGCAGCCCCTGATACCCGCTACTTCTGATTCGTAGGCCTCTACTGAGACCCATTCGGAGTCCGGTTTGCTGCGAGATGCTTCAACTGTGGAACCTGCGGATGTCTCTACCTTGGATGGGTCCAGAGCCACTGTGCAGGCACTGGCTTCTGAGGGTGTATTCAGGCCTGCGGACTTGCATATTAAACAGATGCCTCCTTCTTCATTTAGGCCTAAACCTTGAACCATGCCTAAGAAACCGACGTCCAGGCCGCATTCTCTGGTCTCTATGCCTAAAAAACAAATAAGAATGGCTGAAGATCTTAACTGTAATCAGGGGAAGCCAACCGCCCCCTTATAAGAGACCTAGGACTGAAGTTATTTATGAATCTTCTGACCAGGATTCTGATTTTTCTGATTCTTCTGATGATCTGGATTTACCCTTATCTACTTATCAGGATTCTGATGTAGAGGACTCTATTCCCTCTGCTTCCCCTCCAGAGGATTTTTCATTTGGTTAAACCTTACATACTCTAAGGGAGCATTTCCACTGGGAGACCCAGGATTTTTCTGATTCAGAAAAGAGGCTTGGGGATTTCTTACTTCATAGGTTCATAGGTAGGTACTAGGCTATCAGCCCTAGGGCCCATACAAGCCTAGCCAAAAAATGTACCCTGGCTTTCGCCACCCAAGAAAATTATTTTCCTGTGCCCCTGTCGAGCAGAGCTACTGAAGTGATCCCGGGGTGAGTTTCCCATTTCCCATCCAATCATCAAGATTTTTCTTGAAGAGTGCTAATGAGGAGCTCTGTTTGACATAGATAGGTAGTCTGTTCCAGAGTATGGGAAGTCTCTGGGACAGGAATCTATCCCTCCAGCATGTTCTGTTTATTGTGGTGACAAGGTTAAGGTCCCTAGAGCGTGTAGCTCGGAGGGATTGGGATTTCTTTAAGTGGAGCATGTCTAACAGCTCTGGGCAGAGATCGCCCCTGAGTAGGCGATATGCGATGGAGTAAAGCTGTAGTTTTTTGAGACGGTCTGCATAGCGCATCTGTTTGAGGCCAGTAATCCTGTTTGTGAGGTATTTCTGTGGTCTTTCCAGTTGTAGATGTCTTGTGACGTACATACCAAAAGGGGCGTTGTACTCTATAATGGGTCTAATGAGTGATGAGTAGAGGGGAACAATGACCTCTCTTTTTTCTGGATGAGACTCCTTTTGTGATGAGATGAGCCAGGTAGAAGGATTTCCTGACCACTGTGGCGATGTGATTATCAAAGGAGAGACTACTGTCCACCTGTGTCCCAAGGTCTCATCACATTTTCGGCATTAAGTAGACTACCAGCTATGTGGTAGTTCATGGGTACAGAGTTTTTACCAAAGGGGATGACAATACACTTTTTGGCATTGAGCTTCAGGCCATGGCTTTGACACCAGGTATCTGTCTCAGTGAGGCCCTTTTGTAGTTTGTCCACATCGTTAGGAGTTTTGATTATGGCTCCTAGTTTGCAGTCATCTGCAAACAATTTTAGCCAAAGACCTTCTGTGTTGGTCTGCACTTCAAAGAAGTAGATACCAAACAGGAGAGGACCCAGGACTGAACCCTGTGGTACTCCACTTGTCACTGGTCTGATGTTGGATTTGGAATCCGCTACTTTCACAGTGTGGGTTCTGTCCGTGAGCCAGTTGGCGACCCATCTTGTGACATAGGGATTTATACCTAGTTTAGTGAGCTTATCTATAATTCCAGAGTGGGGGATGGTGTCGAAAGCCTTGGCGAGATCTAGATAAGCTGTGTGAACCATTTTACCCACATCTATGGCTTTGGTGACTGCTTCAAAGAAGTCAATCAGGTTTAGGAGACATGATCTGCCTTTTACAAATCCAAACTGAGTAGGGTCCAGAGTTTGGAGATTACCAATGTCTTTGAGTTCCATGGCCTTGCAGATCAGGCTCGTCAGGCTAATGGGGTGGTAGTTCCCGGGGCCCGTCATGGCTCCCCCTTTGTGGAGTGGGATAACTGTCGCGGTGCGCCATTCAGTGGGTACAAAGCCTGAGGTGAGGCTATGATTGAACATGGTACTTGGGTAGGGTGCCAGTTCATTTTGTAGTTCGTGTAGAATGCAGCCTGGGATATTGTCAGGTCCCATGGATGCTGTGTTCTTGGCTTTGGAGAGTGTGTTTTTTACCTGTGCAGCCGTGGTTATAGGAACTTTGCATTCTTCTGGTATAGAGATGGGCCCTCTAGGGGGTGAGAGGGGGCTAAAGTGAGGGGGGTAAAGTTAGCACTGAACCTATCTGCTAGGATGTTGGCAATATCAGTTGGTTCTGTATATTTAGTGCCATTATGCTGTAACTCAGAGCAGATCTGAGTGTTACCATTTAGATTCTTGACATAGATATAGAATGCTTTGTGGTTATCTTTAGTTAGTGGCAATTTTGTTTTTGTAACTAGCTTTGGAGGATTTTATTAGGGATCTCAGCATAGGCCTTTAGCTATACCTTCTGTACTAGACATTGTTGATGATGTCTTTTCGGAATCTAGTTTGGCCCCTGATTCTTTGCCTCCTGCTCCCATAAAACCTGACAGATATTACAGGGTTCCTGATTCACACAAGTTCCCTTTTAAAAATCCTATTGCGGATCTATATTTCTCAGGGACCCAAGGGCATTAAGGCTTCTACTGCTAAAAATCCTACCCCTTCTGGTAGAGAATCGAGGGTGCTGGATAGATGGGGTAAGAAGGTTTACACTTCTGCAACCTTGGCTATTAGGGCTTTAAACTGCCAGTTTCATATGTTAAAGTATCAACAACGTGTTACTGGATTGCTTAAACAGAAAATGATTTTGATTCCTGACCGTGCTGAAAACAAAGAATTACAGAATTTAATGCATTCTGCTGAACAGGTTGGAAAACATACTTTGCAATGTGGATTTGATTCATTAGAGGCCTCTTGCAGTGCTGCTGTTACTGGCTCTGTTCTCAGAAGGCATGCTTGGCTTAAGGAGCAATCTTTGCCTGATCATGTTAAAGCTAAACTGTTGGATGCTCCCTTAAATCAGGACCGCCTGTTTGGCAGCAAAGCTGAGGAAGTTCTTAAAAAGATGGAAGATAAAGCTAAATCTGTGCAAACTGTTAAAGATTTTTTAAGTTCAGCCTCCAAGATTTAGTAGACATTGGCCCACTAAGAATTGGTCCTTTCCAGCCCCTTCCAGGTCTTCTCAATCCAAACCCAGACACAACAGAAACCCCAGGTTCTAGTCCCAGGGCACGCACAAGACTAAGCAGTGGGGGGTTTCTGCATCCAAATCTGAGAGTAGTAAGACCCCCCCCCTCCCCCCATATGGAAAACTGTCTCAATGACTTGCTTTTAAAACATCCAAGCACTTCCCAACTGAATGCTCTTTCAGGCGGAAAGATTGGTCTGCAGGCAAAAAAATGGGAACTCATTACCCAGGACAAATGGGTTTTAAATAGTGTCCTAAGGATGCAGATTTCACTTCCACACGTTACCAACACCAAGCAGGTGGCCAGATCTACCCCCAAATCAGCGGGCAGAGTCCCAAAATCAAGTACTCTCCCTCTTAAGCATGGGGGCTATTCAGTTGGTACCAGAAGAGGAAAAGGGACCAGGTTTATATTAGATACTTTTCCTGGTAACCAGAAAAGAGAATTCTTGGCGTCCTATCCTGGACGTTTCTACTCTAAACACCTTTCTGGTGATTCCAAAATTCAAGATGCTGACTCTTCACCAGCTGCTTCCTATGCTAGGCAAAGATGCCTGGTTGGCAACACTAGACTTAAAAGAACATACCTGCACATCCCTATCAGGGAGTCTTGCAGAAGATACCTATGCTTCAATGCAGGCTTACATGCACTATCAGTTCTCTGCACTGCCCTTTGGCTATTTTACTGCGCCCAGGGTATTCACAAAGTGCCTAGCTCCAATCATTGCATTTTGCAGGCAAAGAAATATTCAAATATGCCCTTACCTGGACAATTGTCTAATTCAAGCAGAAAGCCAGGACATATTTTTGAATCATCTGGCTTTTGTTCAAAGGGTGCTGACTTGTCTGGGGTACACCATAAACGAAAAGAAGTCACACCTGGTACCCTGTCAACAAATTATATTCCTGGGAGCAAGCTTGACTACAACTTCTCAGATGGCTTTCCCACGCGAGAGAAACGGATTCATTTGACAACCTACTTCAAACAAGTGGTGACAAAAACCCAGCTATCTGCAAGGCAAATACTGCAAACCTTGGGGTTCATGACCTCCTGCATTCTTCTAATTCCATATGCAAGGCTGCATATGAGGAAACTACAGTGGTATCTCAAAAGCCTATGGTGCCAACATTCTCAGGATCTGGAAGCAATGATTCCTATCATTCCTTGCCTACGCCTAGAGTTCCTCTGGTGGGCAGAGGCCTGCCACCAAAACAAGGGACTACCATTCACACTACCCCCTGCCGCCCAAACCTTAAGAACAGATGCATCAGACTGTGCATGGGGGCTCACCTGGCAGGGAAGTGCATTCAGGGCAAATGGAAACCAAGTCAAATGCACCTGCACATAAATCAAAAAAAATGTTAACTGTACAGAATGCTCTGACAGCCTTCAAGGACCACATTCTTCCAGGACAACTAATGGTAAAGATGGACAACACCACTGTCATATGGTACATAAATAAGCAGGGGGGTACACATTCTTACACCCTCTGCAGACTAGTCATGGCGTTGTGGAACACAACCTTGAACTACCAAGTGAATCTACAAACCCAGATGTTCATCGTGCATACAGCTGCAGTAATCACAGATGGGTTCTCTGCCGTCAGGCGGGTCCTCGGTCGGCCGAATTCCAAAGTCTAGGTCCGGCGTCGGTTGCTGTCGCCTTCTTTCCTGACATCAGTGCGACAGGGGTATATAAGACACAGCCGACGCCATTTTCTTCAGTCTTTTTTGCCGCGCGGTGCCTGAAGCAGAAGCAGTTCGCAAGTGCCAGTCGGCCAGCTCCTGAAATTACGAAAATTTGGAAACCGAAGTCTTCTTTAAAGCTAAGTACCCCGTTGGGGAAACTTTTCTTGCCTCAGACCGATGTCAGACAAAGTTAACAATTGTATTTCTTGTGGGAAGCAAATACCGCATAAGGATTTCCATTCCCTCTGCATACCTTGTTTAGGCCCAGACCACGACGTCTCGGGCTGTCGCTTTTGCGCTACTTTCAATAAACGCACTATTAAGCGTCGGGCGGAGTTCGCCCAGCACTTTTTTGGTAAAGCTTTTGATTATAAAATGTCATCGGAGTCTCCGACTACCGTTTTGTCCAAAAAACGCAAGGACAAAGACTGACACACGAGGTCCGCGGTCTCCACCGACACCGGCTACACGTGGTCCAGTTCTCAGCGAGGCGCCTACGCAGCCCCTGACTACCGACGACACTTCTCTGGCGGTGTCTTCTGTAACCGAGACCGCAGGTGCCTCAGCCCATACCCAGACTACAGTTACCGAAGCCACTGTGAGTGTTGAGCCTCCTAACGTGGACAGGTCCACTTCCACCCATGGTGTCTTTAGACCCTCATCTTCCTTTTCCATAAAGGCATTTACTAAGTCCAAATCAGCCATGCATCCCAAGAGGCCTGTTGCACAGGGCCCATCTCCAGGCCCCATGCCTAAAAAGCAGATGCTAAAAATGGCTGAGGATTTAATTACTCTTATCAGGGGTTCCCAACCCCCCTCCGGACAAGAGACCCAGAGTGGAGGAAGATTCTCCCTCTTCTGACCAGGGCTCCATTATTTCAGAACATTATGATGAAGAGGAACACTCGTACTCCCCTTTTGAAGATTCTGATGCAGAGCAGTCCATCCCTTCTGTATCTCCCCCAGAGGATTTTTCTTTTGGGGAAACCTTGCATACCTTGAGGGGAACACTTCCATTGGGAAGGCCAAGACTTTTCTGATTCCAAGAAAAGACTTGGGGAATTCCTTTTGCTTCCTCAGCACAGACCTCTGGCGATACCTCCTGTCTTGGACATTCTTGATGATGTTTACTCGGAGGCTTGCCTTAATCCGGATTCCCTGCCTCCTGCCCCAGTCAAGCCTGATAGGTACTACAGAGTTCCTAACTCTCACCAATTTCTTCACAAAAGCCATAATGCTGACCCTGAAACCATTTCTCAAGGCCCCAAGGGAATGAAGGCCTCTACTGCTAAGAATCCACTACCTTCTGAAAGAGAGTCTAGATCCTTAGAAAGGTGGGGAAAAAAGGTATATACCTCTGCCACCCTAGCCATGAGGGCCTTAAATTGTCAGTTCCATATGCTTAAATATCAGCAGTTTCTGTTATCACAATTAAGGAATAAAATGTCACAACCTGAACAACCAGATTTGAAGGAGTTGCAGGATATGATGCATAGTGCAGAACAAGTGGGTAAACACACCTTACAATGTGGCTATGATGCTCTAGAGGCCTCAAGTAGAGCTGCTGTTACAGGATCAGTCATTCGTAGACATGCCTGGCTTAGGGAACAAACCTTGCCTGATCATGTTAAAGCTAAACTACTAGATGCACCTTTACAAAAGGATGTATTATTTGGTACTAATGCTGAGGAGATGCTACGGAAAATGGAAGAAAAAGCTTAATCTATGCAAACTGTCAAAGCTTTTCTACAGGTTCAGCCACCACGTTTTAGCAGAAATTGGCCTTCAAAAAACTGGTCCTTTCCAGCCACGGACAAACCCCAAAGAGGTAGATGCTGGCGCACAAGGGGCAGAGGACAATCTCAAGGATCATATAGAGGCAGACAGTGGCAAATTCCACAACAAAGAGGTGGCAAAGACAGTGCACAACAATACAGGAAACAAAACCAATGACTTCCCCTTTTCATGCCAAGCAAGTCTCAGCTGGCAGCACCTTTGGGAGGAAAGCTGGCATTATTTACAAGAAATTGGCATATTATCACAACAGACAAATGGATCCTGGACATCATAAATAGAGGCTACAGATTTCATTTTCACACTCTTCCAAAAATGAGAGGCATGCCGAACCTGCCACACAATCAAAGGGCAGAGGCTCAAATACAAATTTCAAAGCTCATGGACATGAAAGCTATTCAAGAGGTACCTACTCACGAACAAGGTCAAAGTTTTTATTCCAGACTATTCCTGGTACCAAGGAAAGGATCCGACTGGAGACCCATTTTGGACTTCTCCATCCTAAACACATTTCTACTCGTACCAAAATTCAAGATGCTCACCTTACAGCAGCTTCTTCCCATGCTGGGCAAGGAGTTTTGTCTGGTAACATTGGACCTCAAGGAGGCATACCTGCATGTCCCAATCAGACAAAGCTGCAGAAGATACCTCAGATTTCTTGCAGGTTCAATCCACTATCAATTCTCTGCATTGCCCTTTGGCTTATCTACTGCGCCCTGAGTATTCACGCAATGCCTGGCGCCCAGAGTATTCACGAAATGCCTGGCATCAGTAATCGCCTACTGCAGACTTCAAGGGATGCAAATTTACCCTTATTTGGACGACTGCCTGATCCAAGCGGATAGCAAACACATACTTCTGGAACATCTGGCTTATGTAACATGGTTATTGAATTCGCTGGGATACACAGTCAGCAAAGAGAAATCCAGGCTAACACCATCTCAGAAAATCACTTTCCTGGGTGCCAACTTGGACACAAACACCCAGATGGCCTATCTTACGCCAGAAAAACAGGGGCAATTAACTCAGTACTTCAAAATACTAGCAAATTGTACCAGGCTAACTGCAAGGAAAATCCTGCAGACTCTGGGCTTCATGGCATCTTGCATTCTTCTAATCCCATGTGCAAAGTTGTATATGAGGAAACTTCAATGGTACCTAAAAAACCTATGGTCTCAACACAGCCACAGTTTGGAAACAATAATACCAATAATCCCATGTTTGCAACAGGAATTTCTATGGTGGGCCCAAGCATGCCAAACAAACACAGGTCTACCATTCTGCAAGCCTCAAGCAAATCAAGTCATCACAACAGATGCCTCAGACTACGCCTGGGGGGCACACATGACAGACAGGTGCATTCAGGGCAAATGGTCCCAAAAGGAAAAGCACCTTCACATCAATCAAAAGGAAATGCTAGCAGTGATAAACGCATTTACAGCTTTCAAGAACGTCCTGCATCCAGGGCAATTATTGATAAGAACAGACAACACCACAGTAATGTGGTACATAAACAAGGAGGAACACATTCATACCCCCTGTGCAGGCTAGCCATGTCACTTTGGAACTTGGCTCTGGAATGGCAAATCGAACTTCAAGCACAGTACCTGCCAGGATTGGAAAACACCCTGGCAGACAATCTAAGCAGAAGTATGACAGACCCACACGAATGGAAGTTGCATCCTCAAGTGTTTACAAAGATAATCCAAGCGTGGGGAAGGCCAGACCTAGATCTCTTTGCCTCCCACAGGAATCATCAATTGACAAAGTTCTGCACAAGGACCTTCCATCCAAAGGCCTGGAGAGTGGACGCCCTTTCTTTCAGTTGGGCAGCACGAACAGTTTACGCCTTCCCACCTTTGCCTCTTCTGCCCAAGGTGCTCTTGAAAGCAAGAGCAGACAGACCGAAGATGATACTGATTGCTCCAGATTGGCCAAAACAACACTGGTACCCACTCCTGAGGAGCCTAACACATACTCCTCCCTGGACCCTACCTCTAATGCCTCTTCTACTGACTCAGCACAGCTACAAAGCTCTTCACAGTCAACTGAAAACACTCAATCTGGCTGCATGGAAAATTCCTTAACACCACGACAGACCCTACTCTCCAAAGAGGTACAGGATGTCATTTTGGAGGCCAGAAGGCCATCTACTTGAAAGGCTTATTCCGCGAAATGGAAACGGTTTTGCGCTTGGAATGAGAAAAAAGGCCAGGATCCTAGAAAACTGAATTTGCCTCAGACATTACAGTATCTAGCTGAGCTGTTGAACAGTGGTCTTTCATTTTCCTCCATCAAAATTCATGCCTCAGCCATTTCTGCAGAATACAACACTGATCCACCCTTATTCTCTCACCCACTCTTAAGACAGTTCCTCAGAGGGGCTAAGAATATAAGACCTCCAAGGAAACAACCAATACCAGCCTGGGATCTTAATTACATTCCAGAAAAATTAACATTGCCTCACTTTGAACCAGCTGCCTCAACAGATTTGCAATATTTGTCCTGGAAAACAGCTTTCCTTCTGGCCATTACCTCAGCTCGTAGGGTTTCGGAACTACAAGCCCTCATGGCTGTGCAGCCTTTTCTCATCTTCCATCAGGACAGGGTTTCCCTACGAACCAACCCGTCATTTATGCCTAAAGTAGTATCCAGGGTAGCTTTAAATCAGGCCATACATTTACCTACCTTTTACCCCAATCCCCAAAACAAAGGGGAAAGGCTGCTACATTCCTTAGACATCCATAGACAGCTACGTTACTATTTGGACAGAACAAAGCCTTTCAGGAAATCAGAACAACTCTTTGTGTCCTATGCTGTAGGAGCTCAAGGGAAGCCAATTTCCAAACAGACAATTTCAAAATGGATAGGCCACTGCATACGGTTTTGTTACTCCTTTCATGGCAAATCTGTTCCTACAGGCATTGGATCCCACTCCACAAGGGCCACAGCTACCCCTACAGCCTTCCTCAGAGGAGTCCCTACCAAAGATATTTTGGAGGCAGCCACTTTGAGTTCTGTACATACCTTCACAAAACACTACCACCTGTCTTTATACTCCAAAACTAGAGCAGGCTTTGCCACTGCTGTGTTGCAGGGCATTCTGGCTCTTCCTAGTTCCACCTAGTGCCTACCACCATGTGCGTAGCTTTGGGATTCTACCCATCTGTGATTACTGCAGTTGTATGCACGATGAACATAGTACAGTTTTGTACCTACCATAAATGTAGATGTTCGAGTGCTAATACAGCTGCAGTACAGGTTTCCCTCCCTCCTTCCCCTCTTGGTAAAGGCCTAATGGCTAACACCTCCTCATACAACCTGATTGGGTTATCCTTCTATGGTGTATTTTCTTGCAACTACTGATTTTTGATTATATTGCATTGCATGATTATATATATAATTTATGTATTGCCTTCCTTCTGGGGGCACCTGACATCTGGGGCAAGAAAGACTGAAGAAAATGGCGTCGGCTGTGTCTTATATACCCCTGTCGCACTGACGTCAGGAAAGAAGGCGACAGCAACCGACGCCGGACCTAGACTTTGGAATTCGGCCGACCGAGGACCCGCCTGACGGCAGAGAACCCATCTGTGATTACTGCAGCTGTATTAGCACTCGAACATCTACATTTATGGTAGGTACAAAACTGTACTTTCCTGCCAGGAAAACTAAATACACTGGCAAGACGGACTAAACAGAAACCTCATGGACCCACACGAGTGGAAACTGGAAACAAGGATTTTCAACATGTTGACAAGCAAATGGGGAGCCAAAATATAGACCTGTTTGCCCCCCCCCCCCCGAACCATCAATTGGACAAATTTTGCACAAGAATTCCCCACAAGCTAGCTTGGAAAGTGGGATGCTCTGTCTTTCAGCAGTTTATGCCTTTCCTCCTCTGCCTCTGCTCTCCAAAGTACTACTAAAGATCAAACAGGACAAGCCAAGATGATTTTAATTGCACCAGACTGGCCACACCAACACTGGGTACCCCCTTTTGCGCAGTGTGTCGCGCTTGGCCCCATGGCACCTGCCTCAAACTCCTTCCCTGTTGTCTCAGCAGGAGAACCAGATTCTGCACCCTCAGCTGCAAACCCTGAACCTAACAGCCTGGCTAATTACCTAATCTCTCCTTTACCATCCCTCAGTAAATCAGTGATGGATATCATTTTAAAAGCAAGGAGGCCTAGTACTATAAAATCTTTTATGCTGCAAAATGGAAAAGATTTTGTGCCTAGAACCAGTCTCAAGGATGAGCGCAGCAGCGCCCAATTTACCTCAGATTCTACAATGCTTGACTGAGATGCTTCATAAGGGCTTGTCCTTTTCCTCCTCCAAAATTCATGCCTCAGCCATTTCAGCTGATTATAACACAGAACCTCCCCTCTTCTCTCACCCACTGCTCAAGCAGTTCATTAGAAGGGCCAGAAATTTAAGGCCACTCGGGAGAGCTCCAACTCCAGCCTGGGACCTTAACTTTGTCTTGGAGAAACTCACTCTTCCTACTTTCGAGCCAGCTGCTACTGCAGATTTAAAATTCCTTTCTTGGAAAACAGCTTTCCTTTTAGCAATCACTTCAGCAAGTAGGGTATCTGAATTACAGGCCTTTATGGCAGTGGAGCCTTTCATCATCTTTCATGCAGACAGGGTGTCCCTCAGAAGCAATCCCTCCTTCATGCCCAAGGTGGTATCCAGTGTGGCTCTTAATCAGTCCATTCATTTGCCTACCTTCTTTCCTAACCCACAGAACAAATGGGAATGGATACTGCACTCCTTAGATGTGCACAGACAACTTAGATTCTACTTGGACAGGACTAAACCTCAAAGGAAATCTGAACAACTGCTGGTGCCGTTTGCTGCAGGGACAAAGGGGAAAGCTATTTCAAAACAAACCATTTCTAAATGGATAGGCAACTGCATTCATTTCTGCTATAAGCATCATGGAAAACCTATCCCACAGGGTATCAGACCCCATTCAACCAGGGCTGCATCTATCTCTACAGCCTTTCTCAGAGACGTCCCTACCAGGGACATCCTAGAAGCTGCTACCTTGAGTTCTGTACATACTTTCACCAAGCATTATCATTTGCAAATTTTCTCTAAGTCTAGAGCTGGCTTTGCCACTGCAGTCTTGCAGGGCCTTATAGCTGGTCCTAATTCTACTTAAATTCCTCCTCCCAACCTTAGCTTTGGGAATCTACCCAAATGTAATGACTGCAACAGTGAAACACGAATAACATAGTACAGTTGTGTACACTTAACATAAATGTAGATGTTTGAGTGTATTCACTGTTGCAGTCCTGGTTACCCTCCCTCCAGCACCCTTTCTTCTTTTGGTTCTACCTCAACTTTCCCTTACTATGCTCAAAAGCTTTTTGGTGTATTTGCTTTTTTGTTGGGGGTATATCCTTGTATTTATAGACTCAATTGCTTCCCATTAGGGGGTCACCTGACATCTAGGGCAAGAAAAACTTATGTAATGGCATGTGCTGCATGTTTTATACCCCTGACGACCTGACGTTATGGAAGAAGGGACAGCAACCGACGCAGGACCCAAGACTTTGTTAATCAGGCTGACTGAGGGCTACTGCAAGCAGATTACCCAAATGTAATGACTGCAACGGTGAATACACTCCAACATCTACATTTTTGGTAAGTGTACACAACTGTACTTTCATATTTGCATCAATAATTCCAAAATCATCCTATGTACGAGGTTTTAAAAGATTTCACCTTAAAACTTACACAATGGTAAACTCAACAGCATTAATATTTGACCTCTGTCTAGTGCAGTTAAAGAAATTCTAATTTTTCTTTTTAATATAATTTATATAGATATATTTTTCACTTTTTTCTAAATATCTCAGCAGCCACATAACAGAAAACTCCTTAGCCTCTTATAAAAGCTTTCAGCTAGATGAATAAAATGCTGCCAACAGTATGTGTGTAACTTGAAGGGTTGCGGAGATATTTTAAGTTGGTTACAAAGTATTGCAAAAGTAATAGTTATTCTGTTTATTGTGACTTATAAAATTCAGTTTCAGACCTAGAACCTAAGGAATACTACCACTATAAAAATGTTTTGTGCTGGAGGGTTTGTCATTTATACTTTCATAATCCTTATAGTTCCAGAAATATGAACATTTGTTTGAAATGTGAGGACATAATTTGTTTCTGTCAAAAGGCTTAGGCTCCGCCCATATGAACATTTGTTTGAAATGTGAGGACATCATTTGTTTGTCAAAAGGCTTAGGCTCCGCCCATTGGAAGTTACATTGCCAACTTCCTGATCTCCATTGGAGTGAATGAGTTAATATTTAAATTCATTTCTGACCTGTTTTGTGAAGTTTTACACATTTTTAGGATGATCCACTCGTCTGTATTCCACCAGCATCTGGATAAGTGCCTCTAATCGTTTTAGCTATGCCATCTCAAACTTCATACCCTTTAGACATGTTTCTTCTGACACCATGTCACTTGTTCGTCTCTGACACAAATGATAAGAAGGCTTGGGGTTTCGTTAGGATGCGTTAATATATATACAAACACATCAAGATGGATAGCTGCATCTTTAAGTATGAACAAACTAGTTAACAGAGCTTACTTACATACATACATGTTCACATCTCAACAGCTAACTACAAAATGGCAGTCAGGCTCGCACGTGCTCAGTATTTATACTCTAGTGCAAGTCCTTGGATAGCTTCTTGAAGGTTATGTACACACTCCTTGATCTACATCTGGACATATTGTCTTGCTCATTACGCACAAGCTTTCTCCAGAGTCATTTTGTGGCTATCTGCATGCTTAGGTCATATGCCGGACATATAGTGTGTCAAGAAGGTTTTAGGATTTAGTATGCCAGCTTGATGCCCAGTTATCTGCATCAGGTTCACTCACAAGTATTGCAACAGTGATCAGATGGATAATCTACTGTTATGCAAGTTTGTACACAACTTTGATTCCTTGTGAAAGAAAGCTAACTGCTGTCACTTTCTGAGTGTCCAAGCACTACTGGCTGTCTTGAATTGTGTTCTGAATGTGTGTTTCTTAATTTCTTGTTATTCTGTGGGTGTACTCTGAGTTGCACTGCTATTGTAGTTAAATAGTGCGTAATGAATGCATTTTCATTTTTTCAGTTTAGTATGTAATCTCAAACCATCATTTGTTCCCTTAGTTGATCCTTTGCTTGATTGTGGTTAGTGCTGCATTAACTTAATACTTCTCTTTGCTTGGCTGCTGTATTGCTTCTGGCTGCTATGGCAGCATCAGAGCATTGTGTGTCGCTCTGTTTGCACCACTGATACAATTCTGGTAGTACTGTGGCAGCCTTTCCTTAATGCCCTTATGAAGTTGTCCAGCTAAAGACTGGACATTATAGAGGGCCAGTAAACATTTTTTCCTTCCATTACCAGCCTTGTAGCACTTTATCTTCTGTGGCGGTGTAGCAGATGCCCTCTGATCACTGGTCATGAACTCCTACTTCACTAATTTCCTCCAGCTGAGCTCTTTTGAATTTGTACTCTAACCTGCAGTGGGTATGGCCTTTGCCTGTTATAAAAATGATGTTAGTACCTCACTGTATAAAACTTATGATCTGATGATGTTCTTCGTGTTTCACTGTTGCAGTCATTACATTTGGGTAATCCTGCTGGCAGGTTGCCCTCAGCCGGCTTGAATTCCAAAGTCTTGGGTCCTGCGTCGGCTGCTGTTGCCCCTTCCCTGACGTCAGGTCATCAGGGGTATAAAAGAAGCAGCCGGCACCATTTTCTTCAGTCTTTCTTGCCGCACGGTGCCCGAAGCAGAAGCAGTTCGCAAGTGCCGGTTGGCCGACTGACTCCTGAGATTTTCGTGTTTGAGTTTCAGATCGAAGTCTTCTATAAAGCTAAGTACCCCATTGGGGAAACTTTTCTTGCTCCAGACCGATGTCAGAAAAAGTTAATTGTATTTCTTGTGGAAAGCAAATGCCTCATAAGGATCTTCATTCTTACTGTATTCCTTGCCTAAGCCCTGATCACACTGTTACTTGGTTGTCTGTTTTGTGCTAGATTTAACCAACGCACTATTAAGCGTCTGTATGATTTTGCTTTAAACTTTTTTGGACGCCGGTTTAATTATCCTGAAATGTCTGATAGCCATCTGACTACTGGAGTTTACAATAAACGCAAAGAAAAGGATAGAGAAAAACAACCGAGGCCCAAAACCGACGACAAAACTTTTCCTAAGCCAGTCGCCGGTTCTCAGTGAGGCGCTTTCGCTTTACTTTAGAGTCGCAGGCCGCTAACTACTCCCACGTGGAGTCGGCCATGCTGCTGGATACTCAAGGTATTGGAGCCTCGGACGCTAATCCCTCAGATTGGTCCGGAGCTGCTGAGCAGATACCGGCTTCTGAGGGTGTATTCAGACCTAAACATCTTTACATTAAAACGACTTCAGCTTCAAAGGCAAAGACTAAAGCACCTTCTAAAGCAAGAAAACAAACTCGAGCCATGTGGACAGACCTCTATGCCCAAAAAACAGATCTTCAAAATGGCCGAAGACTTGATTACTTTGATCAGGGGTTCTCATCCCCCTCCTTATAGGAGGCCTAGGCAAGACACTGACTATGAATCTTCAGATCAGGTTTCTATTTCTTCTGATTCCTCTTCTGATCAGGAATATTCTCTTCCCCCTATGAGGATTCTGATGCTGAAGAATCTGTACCTTCAGCATCTCCTCCTGAGGACTACTCCTTTGGGGAAACCTTGCATACCATGAGGGAGCATTTCCACTGGGAGAGCCAAAATTTTTCAGAATCTAAAAAGAGGCTCAGAGATTTTCTTTTACTACCTCAGCACAGGCCTCTAGCCATTCCACCTGTATTAGAGATTGTAGATTGTGTTTTCGGAGTCTAGTCTGACCCCTGACTCCTTACCCCCAGCTCCTATTAAGCCTGACCGTTATTACAGGGTTCCTGACTCGCTCAAATTTCTTTTTAAAAACCCTGCTGCTGACCCAGAAACTATTTCACAGGGTCCAAAGGGAGTTGAGGCTTCCAGTGCAAAAAAACCAACCCCCTCTGACAGATTCAAGGGCACTGGATAGATGGGCAAAAAAGGTTTACACCTCTGCAACTTTGGCTATAAGGGCCTTAAACTGTCAATTTCATATGCTTAAGTATCGGCAACATATCATGGGATTGCTTAAACAGAAAATGTTGTTAAATTCCGAATGTGCAGAAAACAAGGAAATGCGGGATTTATTGTATGCAGCAGAACAAGTTGGAAAACTTACTTTGCAATGTGGTTTTGATTCTTTGGAGGCCTCCTGCAGGGCTGCAGTTGCGGGTTCTGTAATTAGGAGGCATGCTTGGTTAAAGGAACAAAATCTGCCTGATCATGTTAGTTAAATTACTAGATGCACCTTTACAGCATGATACTTTGTTTGGTGTTAAGGCAGAAGAGGTCTTAAAATGGAGGACAAAGCTAAATCTATGCAAACTGTCAAAGATTTTTTACAAGTACAGCCACCTAGGTTTAGTAGACACTGGCCTACAAAAAATTGGTCCTTTCCTGTGTCAGACAGACCTCAAAGGGGCAGTTCCCAGGCGCAAGGTTCTTAAAGGCCCAAGCAATGGGGTGCTTCTACCTCGAAAGCTGGAGAAGATAGATCACAAACATACAGAAAACAGTCCCGATGGCTTCCCTCTTTCTGCACCAAGCACTTATCTTCTGGCAGCACCCTTAGGGGGTAAATTAGCACTTTTTTCTCAAAATTGGCACATCATAACCCAAGACAACTGGGTTCTAAACGGTGTCACAAGGCTACAAGTTCCATTTCCATACTCTGCCAAAGGCAAACAGCTGGTGAGATCTGCCACAAAATCGATGGGCAGCGGCACAAAAACAAGTCTCATCTCTCATGGACATGGGGGCCATTCAGCAAGTACCAGAGCAAGAGCAGGGACAAGGATTTTACTCAAGACTGTTCTTGGTACCCAGAAAGGACAAGGCCTGGAGGCCGATACTGGACCTATCTATTCTGAATACTTTCCTGGACATTCCAAAATTCAGAATGTTGACTTTGCAGCAGCTTCTGCCCGTGCTGGGCAAGAATGCTTGGCTTGTGACTTTCGACCTATAAGAGGCATACCTACATGTTCCAATCAGTCAATCATGCAGAAGTTACCCAAGATTCAAGGCTGGTTCAATGCATTACCAATTCTCTGCACTGCCCTTTGTAAAGACCCTGGGCGCAGTAGATAAGCCAAAGTGCCTGGCACTAGTAATTGCATTCTGCAGACAGAGGAATACAAATATATCCTTACTTGGACGACTGTCTCATTCAAGCAGAGAACAAGGACATTCTTTTTCAACATCTGGCGTTTGTGAAAAGACTTCTAACATGCCTAGGGTACACAGTCAACAAAAAGAAATCAAAACTAGTACCCTCACAAGAGGCAACATTCCTGGGTGCAAGCTTGAATACAACTGCTCAGATGGCTTATCTCATGCCGGACAAACAAAGGCAACTGACTACCTATTTCAAAATGTTGGCAACAAAGGCCCAGTTATCTGCAAGAAAAATTCTGCAGGCTTTGGGCTTCATGGCATCCTGCATCCTACAAATTCCATATGCAAGACTGCATATGAGGAAACTTCAGTGGTACCTAAAAAGTGTTTGGACTCAACATTGCCACAGCCTGGAAACAGTCATTACTTTCATTCCCTGCCTGCAGCAGGAGTTTTGATGGTGGGCAAAGGCTTGTCACCAGAACAAGGGACAGCCATTCACATTACCTCCAGGCAGACACTAACAACGGATGCATCAGACTATGCTTGGGGAGCCCACATGGCAGGAAGATGCATTCAGGGCACATGGTCCTCAAACCAAACGCATCTACATATCAATCAAAAAGATATGTTCGTAGGTTCATAGATTAGTACTAAGCTAACTGCCCTTGCGAGCCATTTTAAGCCTAGCTAATTATCCCTTGTGAGACTCAAACCTTGCACCTTGTGTTTGTAAGGCAAACACCTTAACCATTTAGGCCACCCTCCCAATGTTAGCTGTTCAAAATGCCCTGACAGCCTTCAAGGACCTACTTCACCCGGGACAACTACTGATAAGGACAGACAACACCAAGGTCATGTGGTATATAAACAAGTAGAGGGGCACACATTCTTACCCCCTTTGCAGACTAGCCATGACCTTGTGGGACACAGCTTTGACTTACCAAGTACATCTGCAGGCACATTTTCTGCCAGGAAAGGAAAATACTCTGGCAGACGAACTAAGCAGAAATGTCCTGGATCCCCACGAGTGGAAGCTGGATCCACATGTCTTCAGTATGATAACAAGGAAATGGGGATGCCCAGATGTAGATCTATTTGCCTCCCCTCTCAATTACCAACTAAAAAGATTCTGCAAAAGGGCTCATCACAGACAAGCATGGAAAGTGGACGCCCTATCTTTCAGCTGGAAAAACCTATCAGTATATGCCTTTCCTCCGATGCCTCTCCTCCCCAAGGTGCTCCTAAAGGTCAGACAGGAGAAGCCAAAGATGATACTGATTGCCCTTGACTGGCCACGCCAGTACTGGTATCCAATACTAAGGAACTTATCTCTATACCCAGTTTGGACCTTACCTCAAATACCTTGACTACTGTCCCAGCAAAACAATCAGATCATGCACAGCCAACTCAAGACATTAAACTTGGCAGCATGGCGGATAATGTAGTCATACAAAAAACACCTCTCCGTAAAGCTGTGATGGATGTCCTTCTGGAAGCCAGAAGGACTAGTACTAGAAAGTGTTATGCTGGAAAATGGAAGAGATTCTGTGCCTGGAACCAGGCACCAAGGAACTGTTACAGCGGTACCAAATATTCCTCAGATTTTGCAATACTTAACTGATATGCTGGACAAAGGACTATCATTTTAATCTATTAAAATTCATACCTCTGCCATTTCGGCTCTTGGTGATGCTGCGGTAGCATTGTTGCCTCACAGTAAGACTCTGTCCGGTTCGATTCTCAGCTGGAGCGTCTTCTGTGTGGAGACATGCGTGAATGGGCGTACCTTCGTTGAAGGTTGAGAGTCAGGACTGGAAACTCGGCATGTAAAAATCTTCTGGCAATCATTAGCGGACCGGAGTTCCGCTGTGGCGACCCCTAACCGGGAAAAGCCGAAAGACACAGCAACAATACAGAGCCACCACTTTTTTCTCACCCTTTATTAAGGCGGTACCTCAGAGGAGCCAAAAATTTAAGCCTCCAAGGAGACTACCAATACCTGCATGGGACCTCAACTATGTCTTGGAAAAGCTCACCCTGCCTCATTTTGAGCCAGCTGCTACTGCGGATATGAAGTTTTTATCTTGGCACACAGCTCTGCTCTTAGCAATTACTTCTGCAAGACGAGTTTCAGAGCTATAGGCGCTCAAGGCTGTGGAATCTTTCATCATTTTTCATCCAGACAGGGTCTCCCTGAGGGCAAACCCAACTTTTATGCCTAAAGTAGTGTCCAGTGTGGCTCTTAACCAAGCCATCCATCTGCCAACCTTTTACCCAAATCCACAGAACAAAGGGGAGAGAATTCTGCATTCTTTGGACGTACACAGACAAGCTTAGATTCTACTTGGACAGAACCAAAGCTTTCAGGAAGACAGAGCAGTTACTAGTGGCATATGCTGCAGGATCACAAGGAAAGCCTATCTCAAAGCAGATTATTTCTAAGTGGTTAGGCCACTGCATTCGTTTCTGCTACTTACACCATGGCAAGCCAGTGCCTAAGGGTAATTGGGCCTCATCCCACCAGAGCTGCAGCCACCTCAGCAGCCTTTCTCAGGGGAGTACCAACCAGCGACATTTTAGAGGCGGCTACTTGGAGTTTAGTGCACATCTTTACAAAGCATTATCATCTGCCACTCTACTCTAAATCCAGGGCAGACTTTGCCACTGCAGTTCTGCAGGGCTTCATAGCCGCTCCTACTGCTGTCTAGTTCCAGCCTCCCAACCATAGCTTTGGGACTCTACCCAAATGTAATAAATGCAACAGTGAAACACGAAGAACATAGTACAGTTGTGTACACTTACCATAAAATTAGATGTTCAAGTGTATTCACTGTTGCAGTCAAGGTTACCCACCCGCCTTCCCCCTTTCTTCTTTTGGATCTTATCTTACTACCTATGTGGTGTATTTGCTTATAGATGAAGGTAAAATTTATATTGGTGTATTTCTGAATATATATATATATATATATATATATATATATATATATATATATATATATATATATATATATAAAGTTTGGCTACCCTCTTTGGGGGCACCTGACATCTGGGGCAAGAAAAACTGAAGAAAATGACATCGGCTGCTGCTTTTATACCCCCTGACGACCTGACGCTAGGGAAGGGGCGACAGCAGCCGACGCAGGACCCAAGACTTTGGAATTCAGGCCGGCTGAGAGCAACCTGCCAGCAGGATTACACAAATGTAATGACTGCAACAGTGAATACACTCTAACATCTACATGTATGGTAAGTGTACACAACTGTACTTTGTCTATCTTCATCTATTCTTGACTTGTGGGTATACAGTTCTGATCCTCGGAACTGATCTGGCCGATAAAGCTCATGTCAGCCAAAAATCTCTTGAGCTGCTAGTCTACCCACAAAGCCCTTCTTCACATACCTCAGATCTCGTTTGCCACTTTTAAAAGACGCATCAGCCAACACTCTCTCTCATAGCCATGTAAACGTTTTTATTTACTCTTTCCTTAATAGTTCTTTGAAAACTCTGTCCAATTTTAAAAATCTTGGTCTACCCTTAGGCAGTGTGCGGTTTCCCTTTCCCGTCGGTATTTTTTTCCCTCAACCATCGTTGGTAGCCCCCCCCCCCCCATTTTTACCATTGGTAATCTTTCTACCATCAATGGTAGATTTTTTTTCTTGTGGTGTGTGACTGAATTCTTTCTCTTTATTTATTCTTTTCTTTCTCTCTGCTTCTTTTGCCCTTTTTATTCAGTACGATGGTGAAAAAAACCTAAAAGCTCCACTACGGGTGTTCATTGTACAGTGTGCGGCAGAAAAATGCCAAACTGTGATTACCATGAATGTTATGTGTATTGCCGGGGTGTTCCCCACTTGACTGTTGACTGTATAATCTGCCAGGGTTTCAGCAACAGAACTCTGGCAGGGAGGGAAAACAAGCTCATTCTCAAAGTGCTACTTAAAGCCCCGTTCGACGAAGCCTTGTCCAAGGCCGACCAGTCTCCGCCAGACTCTGGATCAAAATCTTCCTGTTCCGTGCCATCTCCCTCGCCAGTGACTGTTAAGAAGCATAAACATACATGCGAAGGTTCCTGTTAAGAACCGAAACCTAAAATTCCGAAGCTTTTGAAGAGGTCTGAATCTTGCACAGAGAACCTTACTGGTGCCTTCGAGACCGACCAAGACACTAAGTCTTTGACCACTACCGTTCAACCATGTGTATGGTTTCAACACTGGCACCAACTGTCACTACTGCTGTGCCGGCACCATTATCCGTCAGTCTTGCAGATGGTGCCGAAGCCTGGACCCACTCCACCCAGGACCACTTATTCCCACAACTTGGATCCCTTCAATGGACAACTCTCTAGCCCTTTCCCAGAGAGACCAGAGTCTCCTGGTGGAGCAAATGAGCAACCCAGACGTAGTCTCTCAGAAGTGGATATTGTAAGGTTGGTGGATCAGATCCTGACAGCCAGGGTTATTATTTAATCTCCTCTGCCCCCTCTCCCTTCTGGTGCAGGGTTTCATTCCTACAACCCCTTATTCTCCTCTGACCTATTCACAGGCTTTAGAGCTCTCTACTCCAACTTCGCAGGTACCAATGGCTTTAACACTGACAGCTTTCTTGTCTTTGTCAAGTCTGGCTCTGACTCCTTTAGTGCCTTTGGCACCATTGGGTCCCAGGGACCGTGTCTTTGCCATCGGACCAGAGGGGTTGGAGCTGGCCTTGTCTGTTCGGGCTGCACCGACAGAAGACTCCTCCTCAGTTCTGGTTTGTCAGGTGGTCTCTCGAGGCGGGCTCCCATACTTCCTCAGGGAAGTTTCAAGCCATGGAAAGAGCTTTGGCCACTGCCTCATCTCAGTTTCCTCCTGTGTTACCAGAGTCTCTCCCTGTGACCCCAGGCCTTTTAAGTTTTACCACCAACCTTGACCTTTGGACAGCGAGCCCTAATGTCGCAAGAGTTACCTGCTTTCAAGCCTTCCCTCTTCCAAGTCCTCTTCAGACGTTTCCACTGAAGAGTCTCCTTGGAAGAGATTGTGCAAGTGTAAATACCTTGATTCTCATGAAGAATCCGTCATGGTGGATGTGGATTTCGATGAAGGGGAGGGTTCCCCATGGTCACCCCTGGAAGACGTCTCCTTCTGAGACATTCTTGAGATTCTGAAACAGGGGTGATTGGAAGGTCCAAAGACCCTTCTGAGGAATCTGTGTACATGCAGGTCTTTGGTGCTCACCTGTCTAGCTGCTGGGTGACCCTGCCCACTGACGTCCTAATTAAGCTGATTCCTCAGCGGGTTTGGAAGGCCCCTGACTCTGCAGAGCCTGTCCCCCGGAGACCTGGCAAGATCTTTTCTGCACCTGAAGACCATCCACATTGAGCAAAGGGCTTAGTAGTTGATGCCATGGTGGTAGCGGCCACCACCAAGAAAGAGCTAGCTGAGGAAAGTTCTACTGTTCATCTCCCTAACAGAGACTCCAGGGCGATGGATGGATTTTGGCATGTGGGTCTATGCATCATTGACCTTTTCTATCAGGTCTTTGAATTTTTTGGCACACTTTTTCTAGACTTCAAAGGGGTGTGGTCATGGAGCTGTCAGATACCCTGGCGGGAGCAGTCATTGAGAGGATCCAATAAAAAGTGACCTCCCAGTTAGCTACCCTGGAATCTGTTTCAAATTCACCCATGAGGCTCATTGTGCATGCATCCGAAGGGGTGAGCAGGTCAGCAGGTTCAGGTGTGTTGTTATTCGACGACATGCTTGGATGCACCTGTGCGAGTTTGGGGAACCATTCAAGTCTTCCTTTGTCAGCGTTCCCTTTAATGGATCCTCTTTGGACGTAAAGTAAAGGAAACTATCCAGGTGTGAAAAGGATGGAAAGACTCTGTCTGCTGTGGGCATACGTTTCTTCACTCCTCAGATTCTGCTCCAGGAGTCAGAGTGGTAAGACTTGGTTCAAGAAGTCCCAGAACCCTTTCCAAGACTCGCATGGTTCGGACTCCCCTCGGGGTAGATGGGGAGTTACAATGGAAGACACCATCCCAGAGGCAGAGGTGGCCTGCGGAGTCAGGGTTCCAGGGACTCGTCCTCTGGTCAACCCTGTCAGCGCTGCTGAATGGGGGCTTGATTGCTTTCCTCTGGAGGCAGTCGGGGGAAGATTTTTCCTTGCACCCGAACGCCTGGAGATGCATAACCACCCATGCCTGGGTGCTAAGGATCATTTACAGAGGTTATCTAATCCCTTTCACTCTTTATCGGAGATCCTCAGCATGACTCCCTGATGCTCCACCCAGATGGAGAGATCAAGCAGCGTTAGAGATACAAAAGCTGCTACAAAGTCATCCAAGAAGTCCCATCATACCAATTAGGATACAGGTTTTACTTAAGATTCTTTTTATTGCCAAAGAGAACAGGTGACTGGAGACCAATTTTGGATCTCAGTATTTTGAATTAATTTGTCCAACGGTCAGAATTCTGGATAGTCACTGTTCAGTCAATTCTTCCCTTCTTAGAGGAAAATGATTGGATGTGCTCTATCAACTTTCAAGATGTGTATTACCACATTAAGATGGACAAATGCTCAGTTTCTCCACTTCTGGTTAGGAGCCAGCCATTACCAATTGAGTGCTGCCTTTTGGTCTCACCACAGCCCCCAGGGTGTTCAAATGCATGGCAGTATTCACAGCACATTTATGGCTGCACAGATTCCAAGCGTTTCCTTACCTAGACAACTGGCTCCTCACCGGTTCCACCAGGCATCTACTACTACGAACTATGGACTTCATTCTTGAACTATCTCAACAGTTGGGCATCACGGTCAATTTTGCGAAGTCTCAACTAATCCCTTCTTAGGAAATGGAATTCATCAGAGCTCGTCTCAGTACTCCTTTTTTGTGTGGCATCACTTCCCCTCCACAGGTTGCACAAAATACAGTCACAGGTTTACCCTCTCCTTTGCTCAAACAAAATTCCAGCTCAGCAGATTCTGCAGGCATTGGGCTCCATGGCAGCAGTAATCCCATTAGTTCCAGTGGCAAGATTTCACATGAGACTTCTCTAATGACTACTTGCGAACCAATGGTCATTTTTAACCCACCTATGAATCATTTGGTCTTCATATCCAGCCGAAGCCGAAACAACTTAGCCTGGTGGATGGAATCCGAGGAGATTCTTCTAGGGCTGTCGGGGAGGGGGTGGGACAAAGGGACGGCCAAGCCCATATTAACCACAGATGTTTCCCAGATGGGGTGTGGGAGGGCATTATCTCAGAAAGACAGTCCAAGGCACTTTGTCCCCCTGCGAGGCCAAACTGCATATCAGTGTTTTAGAGCTAAGGGCAGTGCTTCTGGCATTGCAAGTGTTTCATCCTGCCTTACTTCATGGGACAGCAGCTTTTCAATCAGACAGTATGTCTGTAGTCTGGTACATCAACAAACGAGGAGGGGGGGGGAGTAAATCCTATCCATTGTGTGGGGAAGCCCTTTGAGTGTGGCTATGGGCCATATCTTCCAACTGCTTTCTGATAGCAATGCACATCCCGGGGAGTTCAAATGTAATTGTAGATAAACTGAGCAGATGCATCATCGTGCCTCATGAGTGTTCTCTGAATTCCAGAGTAGTGAAGAAGATTTTTCTTTGCTGGGGCCAACCTTACTGTGACCTGTTTGATTCACCCCTGAAAAAGAAATGCAAAAGCTACTTTGCTCTAATTCCCCCTCAGGTGAGGTCCCCCAGAGACCTCCTTCTCCATGATTTGGCCCCTGGGTCTCCTTTATGCCTTTCCCTCTGATCCTTCTTTTTCTTAAGAAAGCAGCTTGGTTGAGAAGTGAAGTGATCCTCATTGCACCTTACTGGCCTCGAGAGGTATGGTTTTCCTTCTGACCTCATGTATGTCACCCATAGATTCTGGACCCAGTTCCGGACCTTCTGTCCCATCTTCGGAGAGTAGTGCACCCCAATCTTCAGGCACTCAAGGTAAATGCTTGGTTTCTCCATTTCCATTAGTCACCAGGAATAATGAAATTCCTTCTCTGTATGACATTTTGTTGGCTTCCCATGAACCAACCTCCAGGAGTCTCTACTGCAATAAATGGAGATTTTCTATTTGGGCTTCTGATAATGGTCTGGACCCCTTTTCAGCGCCAGTAGAAAAAGTTCTAGAGTTTCTAGCTACCATTTTGATAAAGGAACGTCTGCTTCTACAATCATAGTAATCTTAGCTATTTCAAATTTCCGTAATAGTATCTGTGACCAGCCTTTAATCTCCCACAGGCTTTGTAAGGTTTTTCTTTAAAGGTATATCCGTTTAAAGCCTCCCTTTCAAGGATCCGCTACTGCCATGGGACTTGACTATTGTACTGCAATCTCTTACTTTACCCCCATTTGATGTTGCAGCTACCCCGTGACTCAGAATTTCTTTCTTGAAAAACATTGCTTCTCATAGCTGTCACTTCGGCGAGAAGTGTCTGAATTACAGGCTCTGTGTTCTAAAGCCCCTTCTGTTTTCCATACAGAATATCACTCAGAACAAACCCAACCTTCCTTCCTAAAGTGATTTCAGAGACTAATATCAATCAATCCATAGAAAGCCTGTATTTTTTTCCAAATGTTTCTAATAAAGGTGAATGCTGCCTGCACCTTTTGGATGTGCACAGGTAATTAAATTTTTATCTGGATAGAACTAAGCAACTTAACAATCAAAAGTTATTTGTGTCCTTTGCAAGTGCAACCTCTGGCAAGCCTGTGTCTAAGGTTATTCTGTCTAGGTGGTTAAGGGATTGCATTTACTTCATTTACACGAAAGAAAACTTAAGACTTCCTATGCCAGTAAAGGCACATTCTACCAGATCTCTGGCGACTTCATCTGTTTTTCATTCTAAAGCTTCTATGTCAGAAATATGCGCAGCTGCAGCTTGGTCTAAACCACATATTTTTATTACTCATTACAAATTGGATATGGTCTCCAGGAGAGAGCCTCCTTTGGTTCTGTGGTTCTCAGAAGTATTCTTCCATAAGGCCACCCAGGATCTAAGGTAGTGGGGGACTCTGTCCTACAAGTCAAGAATAGATGAAGATTGACATCAAGTAAAGAAGTTGTCTTGCCATAACGTTCCATCTGTTTTGTCTGTCTTCATCTATTCTTGTCCCTCCCGCTTGCCCCTGCCTTTGGATTTCCGGTGGACCAACATCCTGTCCTGGGTTTGTATTGTTAGGGATACTTTGGACAAGGTTTCTGGCTGAAGTGAGAGTGCCGCCTTCACTATGATTGCAAACGTGTTCTCAGGTAATGTGGAGGGGGGCATTGTGGGTAGACTAGCAGCTCGAGAGATTTTTGTCTGACGAGAGCTATATATCAGCCGGATCGGTTCTGAGGATCAGAACCATATACCCACAAGTCAAGATTAGATGATCAACAACACAGATGGAATGTTATGGTAAGACGTAACTTCTTTTTCATATCACTGAAACCATGAGTGTTTCTAGAGAACTGTAAATGGCAAACTGCTTTTTTAAACTAGAAATGTGTTTATTAAATTATCACTTAAAACCTATTAAACAAACCATATTGACATATTGTACATCATTTATCCATCCAGTCAGTCAGACATTACATAGCTCATTCAATTACTTCCATCCCTTAAACCTCATTCCACATCCATAGCATTATTGTGCATGTATTGCTCCCACAATTCATATTTTATTTTGTTTAATTTGCCCTTACACTTTTCCAAAAGATCTCACTTCCAGTTTTATCTCTGTTGCTGTATTCACTACTTTCTAGTACAGTTGGTTTAGACTTTGAGTTCCATTTTCTAGTAATTGTTTTTTTGGCAGCTGCCAGAATTAAACTCTGCAAGATCTTGTTTTGTCTAGGCAACTTAGATTCTCTAGCAGTTGAATTATTTTGTTAGTTACAACAGTTTGCTCACCCAGTAGTTCTGATAGAGTAGTTTACAGGGAATTTTTAAAAGTCTGGCAACTCATTATACTCCAAAATACTGTTTCCAGTTACCTTTCTTCCCCATTATACCTCCAGCATTTGCAGTCTTTGAGGAAAAATTCTTTAGTCTGCTTTCAGTATATAAATACCCAAGCAAAAATTTTCAAGCAAAGATACTAAATCTTCCAGGCTTTGTTTCATGTTTGTGAGCCGTACGTAGATCCCTCCTTTTTTTTATTTGTGAATTGCTTATGCAGTCTCTCATCTTCAATCCTTATCATGCAATATTTTGTATGCCGTACTTAATTCTCTCTCTTAACTGCAGTTTATGTTTAAAATGCTACTAAAAACTCTACCAGTGCTGGTCTTTTCCTTATCTCCCTGTTTCTTTGTTTGGCTGTACTCTGATATCAATCCTTAATTAGGGAAGGTAGTCTCTAGCCTGTAGTTCAAATTAATTTTTGGCCTCTTCACATTCTATTACCTTTCTTTCTCAATTTGCTCCCAGTAGTTTGGTTCCCTTGCCATTTTACTTCCAGTAAATTCCAACCCCCTCCTGTCTTTTCTCTCTGATCCCTGATTGCAGTCATCCTGGTCATAATTTCCTTTCTGCATCCCTGTGTTGGCTTAGTTCTTAGGATACTTTCTGCTACTTTATGAATATAATCTGTATGGTTATTGTTCTCATTATGGATCTGCATTCAAAATCCTAGTCTCTTCTTGTTTCTTGAGCGCCCCGGTTTCAGTATCATCCCTTTCCACTTTGAATTGTATCTTTTGTCTTGTGCTATGTATAGGAGCCTCAACTGTGCAGCTCTGAAATACACTTTCAAATCAGGTAATCCCAAACCACCTTGTTCTATTGGATCAGCTTATTCCACTTGACACTTGCCATCTCCCCCTACCAGGTAAAGTCCTTCAAAGTTTTATTAATTGCTATCCAAAACTTCTCTTCTGGTTGATAAAAAAAAATGCCTGACCTGTGTAAAACTAAAGATGTTATGTAGTCCTATCTCACCTCCATTTTATATGTGGGTTCGGAGCCAATCCTTGGCTCCGACTTGGCTGCTTAGAAAGCCTGAAAACTTCTGATTGGCTTAGGGTTACCACCTGTCCCACTTTGCGAGGGACAGTCCCTCTTTGGGCAGTTGTGTCCTGCGAGAAAAACTAAAAAATGACATCCTGAGATTTTAGGGCAAAACATATTTTATAAGTTTTTTAATAGTTGCATAAAACAGTTATTTTTCATATAAAACACCTACATGTTATATGAAATAGCATAAGCAACTCAAACGCTACAAGAATAAGCTTTTATTTTAGCAAACAAGTGAAGTTCTGTCCTTTGCACTGGCTGTGGGTATGTTTTGTCCTGCAAAATCTCACATTTCTACAAAAAGTCCCACTTTGGGCATTTGAAAAGGTGGCAACCCTAGATTGGCTCGTGGTTAATAGGTATCCCATGATGCATGCGTACATTGCCCAGATCTCGTTTGCCATGTCTTCAGTCGGAAGCTTCTTTTGTTTGGCCTTGGCTAAGTGATTTAGTTCTTTATTATTCTGATTGTTAGTTTTTTAACTTCTTGTGAAGTGCTTTTCTTATTGCTGTTAGCCTTATTGTGATAACCAATTGTGTCAATTTAACCGGACTTGACTTTTTCCTGGATTTGACTTTTCCTGCTATAAAATTTTGGGCCTGTTGGCCTTTTTTGTGTGTTCCCGTGAGTGTGTGTGTTTTACTATACCGTTTTACTTAGAGGTATTAGTCTGTTTACACTAGGTTCGTTTAAGTTAGAGAACCTAGTAAAACTTCCTTTGGTTGGTGGTTGTGAGAAATAGGGCTAAATCGGTTTAAGTTAGAGGAGCTAGTTCCTCTCTTGTTGAGTGAGTGTGTTGCTTTTTCTCTTCAATTGCCTATTGAGACTGCCATTATGTCTACGGAACATAAAGAGCATAAACAGGATTTAAAAAGTGTACTAGATGCTCTCAAAAAATGTCCATCACTGATGGACAGTAGCGTCTGTGTGTATTGTTTAGGGGCCATACATCTTCAAGAGACTTGTCTCTTTTGCCATTCCTTTAGTCCTAGAGTGCTCCAGGAACGGATGAATAAGTTGATTTTAAAAGGATTGTTAAAAACCTTCTTTCGAGGAAGACCTTGCCAGCTCGTCGTCCTCTGCTAAGTCGCATTCTTCCAGTAAAGAAAAGGGCAAGACCTCCAAAAGGCCTTCTCCAGCCTCAACTTCTGTCTCTGAACCTCCACAGAAGTTACCTAAATCGGAGATGGTCTCTGTCTCTTTGGCTCCACTGTCCTCGGAGCCGATCGAGATTCTGGACACTGACATTGCAGTGTCAGCACCCAGTGCTTCGGTGCCGATCACCAGCATTCCTCTACGGAGCCGGTCTACAGACATTCCACCGGTCTCCCCTACTTTAAAATCACCTATATTACAGAGAGCGAGGTCTCCAACACTGTCCTCCAGATCCTCCAGGAGCTTTTTTGAAGAAGACATCGAGAGAGTGGTGCTCAGACTCCTTAAGTAGTCGGCCTTGCCAAAATTTTTATCTGCTCTGACCACTTCTGTCTCGGAGCCGACTCCTGTTACCGACCCTGCTCTTTTTCCTCCTCCAACCCAGATTGGGACTTTGGAACCGATGCTGTTGGTACCGACTATAGTGGTGTCCTCTGCTCCAGCACGGGTGGTTGTCTCTGAGCCGAGCCCCACTCCGACACTGTTGGTGCCGTCCAAAGTGTCTAGGGTCCGAAGCTCTTCGGTCGGGCCCGAGGGGGACACTTGGAACCGAATCTCTTCGGTGCCGAGTCTTCCTTTTGGTACATCCGCCCGAGTGAGCTCGGACCCTACATCGTTCTCGGAGCCGATTCCTTTGGAGCCATCAGCGCCTACACTCTTCTCTGAGCTGGGGCGTCAATCGGAGCTGGAGGAATCTGTTTTCCTGAAGATGAGGAGCATGTTGGATAGTTCATCCGTACCACGTAGGAGTACCGATGCTGTACTCCCTCAAGCGCCGACTACGGTCTCGGCATCCTCTCTCCCCCGGAATGGTAGAGAGTCTCAGCCTTAGGACCCCCGTTTGGGTGGTCTCCAGTCTTGCGAGACCTCCCCAGAAGACCTCACTGAGGAGCCCCCTCGGAAGAGATCATGTAAGAAGAAGCATGTAGACTCCCCTGATGAGTCTGTCACATCTGACACTGACCTCGATGAGTCTGAGGGGTCCCCTAAGTCGTCCTCTGAAGATGTCTCCTTTGCAGACATTTTGGAGATCCTCAGGCAGAAAGGCGGCTAGCCCACCGTTGCCCCTTCCGATGAGGAGTCAGTGTACCTGAAGGCTTTTGGGTCTCAACCCTCAGCTTCATGGATGTCTCCTCCATTTGATGAATTGCTAGATCTCGTGAGCCAGAAGGCATGACAGACTCCTGATGCCGTGGAACCGGTCCCCAGGAGGCCAAATAAATTTTTCTCTGCCCCTAAGGACAAAGAGTTTTTATCTAAGGGTTTACCTGTTGATGCCATGGTGGTGGCAGCGGCCACTAAGGAGGAGTTAGCAGTCTACTTCTATCCATCCACCTAGCAAGGAATCCCAAACGATGGATAGGTACGGGAAGCATATCTTCTCGTCTCATTAAGGAGACATTCCGCAACTTTGCTGAGCCTTTCAAGTCTACATTCACCAATGCTCCCGTGGACGGATCATCTCTTTTTGGACCCAAGGTGAAAGATACCCTCACCAGGTTTGAGCAGGAAGGAAAGACTCTCTTTGCCGTGGGAGTGCGTTTTACCGTTCCTTCTAGACCTTTACCCTAAAGGTCAGAAGAGCGGCAAAATGTGGTTCAAGAAATCCAAGACCTTTCCAGGACACACAAGGTGATTCCTCCTTCAGAGGCAGGGGAGGAGGAAATAATGGTAGACGTCGCCCTAGAGGCAGGGGAGGCCCACAAAATCAGGGAGGTCTCGATTCCTTTTGTGACCTTCCCCATCAGCGTTCCTGATGTAGATCCCGACTGTGCGTCTCCAGAGCCAGTCAGGGGTTGCCTGTCCTTGTACCCGGAAGCCTGGCTAAATTTCACTCGACAAGTGGGCACAAGACATCATTACCAGAGGTTACTCTATACCCTTTTCCCATCCTCCACGCCCTCCCAAACGGATCCCAGATGTACCACCCAATCACAGGGATCAAGCGGCTATAGAGAGAGAAAAGCCGCTATTAAAAATAGCCATCCAAAAGGTCCCAACAGACCAGACAGGATTTGGAACATACTCCAGGTTCTTTTTAGTTCCAAGAAGAACAGGGGACTGGAGGCCCATCCTAGACCTCAGCAGGTTAAACGAGCATGTAAAGAAGTCCAAGTTCCGAATGGTAACTCTACAACCCATACTCCCTTTGTTGGGGATAGACAGCTGGATGTGCTCAATAGATCTCCAGGATGCTTACTACCACATAAGGATGGACAAAGCACCAAGGAGCTACCTACGCTTCCGGCTGGGAGCCAATCATTACCAGTTTTGGGTGCTGCCCTTTAGCCCCCCCCCCGGATATTCACCAAGTGCATGGCAGTAGTCACAGCTCATTTGCGGCGTCAGGGAATCGGTCTTTTCCATACCTGGACGATTGGCTCCTGACTGCCACCACCAGGCATTGTCTAATTCAGTTAAGAGATTCCACAATCAAGCTCTGTTCCCAGTTGGGAATCTCGATAAACTGGGAAAAATCCTCCTTTTTGCCCACTCAGTCTATAACTTTTATAGGAGCAAACATAGACATGGTCGAGATGTCAGCCAGACTGCCTACAGACAGAATATAGAATCTTGTGCAACAAATTTACAGAATACTTCCCCTTTTAAAGAGTCAAAGCGAAGGTGGTGTTGCAACTTCTCGGGACTATGGCATCAACCATAACCTTGGTACCTTTAGCAAGACTATATATGAGAATACTCCAATGGCTGCTGTCATCCCAGTGGTCGTTTCAACAGTTGCCCCTACATAATCAGATCCTGATTACAGATTCTTGCAAAAAGGATCTACGTTGGTGGATTCAACCAGGTCACCTTACCACAGGGACTCCCTTTGTACCACACGACCCGTTGCCACTGACCACGGATGCCTCTCAGGGTGGGCGGGGCATTCTCTTGTCAGGACTGTCCAAGGCAAGTGGCAAGAGCAGGAGGCCCATCTGCATATCACTGTCCTAGAGATGAGGGCGGTGCTTCTAGCGTTGCAAGCACTTCACAACGTTCTCTGTCTAGGGACGATAGCTATCCAGACCGACAACATGTCTGTTTGGTATCTAAACAGACAAGGGGGAACCAGATCATACCCCTTATGTCGAGAGGCCATGCGAGTTTAGGATTGGGCGATTTCTTCCCAGCACTTTCTCATTGCAATGCATATCCCGGGGACTTCCAACGTAATAGCGGACAAGCTAAGCAGGGCAATTTTGTTAACTCATGAATGGTCCTTGAACCAGAAAATAGCCAGTATGATCTTTCACAAGTGGGGACAGCCCTGCTGCGACCTCTTTGCCAGTCTCATCAGCAACAAATACAGCACCTTTTTCTCTGTCATCCCCCCTCCGGAGGATCTCCAAGAGATGCAGTAGTCCACGATTGGCCCCCGGGACTCCTTTATGCTTTTCCTCCTTTTCCACTCATCCCCAAGGTTATACAGAAAGCAATGCTGTTGGGAAGCAAGATGATCCTCATCACCCCTTACTGGCCTCGTCAGATTTGGTTCCCTTTTCTCAGGTCTCACCTGTTGGACTGCCCATGGATGGCTGGACCCATTGCCAGACCTCCTGACACGTCAGGTTCTCTTCACACCAATCTCCACACACTGAAACTGACAGCAAGGCTGCTCCAGTTCCATCACTAGTCAGGCTTCATGATTTGTCTCCAGCTGTAACTCATATTATTACTGCTTTCACAAGCCTTCAACCAGAAAATTGTATCATAGTAAATGGAAGAGATTTTCCATTTGGGCACACAATAGAGAAGTTGATCCATTTACAGCTCCCATTACTATTGTTCTAGAGTTTCTTTCTGAGCTCTTTCACCAAGGTTCAGCGGCTGCTACACTCAGAGTTCAACTAGCAGCAATATCTAATTTTGATGTGGGGATTAATGATTCCAGTCTTATGTCTCACAAGCTGTGCAAATCCTTTCTTAAGGGTTCCACAATGTTAAGACCTCCTGTACAAGACCCCATTCCACCTTGGGACCTGAATTTAGTTCTGTCTAGACGTACTCTGCCACCCTTTGAGCCAGCCCACAGTTGTCAGTTGAAGTTTCAGTCTTGGAAGACTCTTTCTGGTAGCAATAACCTCAGTAGTAGAAAACAAGATATGGGGAATGTGCGCATGCATCATGGGATACCTATTAGCCACAAGCCAATCAGAAGTTTTCAGGCTTTCTAAGCGGCCGTGTTGGGGGCGAGGATCGGCTCCGAACCCACATGAAATAATGTTCGGCGAGATGGACTACATACATGGAATGTTATGGTGAGTACATAACGTCTTTTTACTAAACATTTTTCACTGCTTGTGTCTTGCTATCCATATTATAAAACACAGCTTCCAGTTTGTTTTTATATTGTCTTTTGTTTAATCTTTTCCTACACATCCTTAGCTGCCGTAGTGCAATCCTTTTTAATCCATCCTCTGTAGTATTTTTATCACATCCACATAACTATAGATGTTATGTGATCCTATCTCGCCTACATTCTGACTGATGGGTTCGGAGCCGATCCCTCGGCTCCGACTCGGCACGCTTATGCCAAAGAGCGAAGTCTCTTATTGGCTGAGCTTACTATATCCCAGGATGCACCACTACCAGTCCCCCAGATCTCGTTTGCCGCTAATCTGCGAAGACGTGGTCTCGAGCTGGCTGAGCTGAGTAGTAAATTTACTAACTTTTTTCTGTCAGAATTTTGCTGTTCTTGTCATAAAAAGCTGTTTTAACGGCTATTCTTCACTTTGTGTGTGTTTGGAGTTTGTGAAAAGACTTTGTTGTGTGATTGGGTTGAGTTTGATTTTGGGCCTCCCTCATCTTAGGGCCTTCCCGGTCAGTCAACCCCCTTAAATTACAGGGTTTCAAAGTACCCTTAGTAATTTGTGACGGTTTCTTTACTAAACGGCAACTGTAAACCTATTATTAGGTAGTGTCAGTAAACAGAAAGTCAGTGGATAGTGTATTTTCTGTCAGGGATTACTGATTTTTTTGCCATAATGTCTCAGAATCCTAGGCCTTGGGCTTTAAAAATGCACCAAATGCAATTTCAAGATGTCCATCACAGACGATCACTCGCTCTGTGTGTATTGTTTGGGTGCAAAACATTTACAAGAGTCATGCAGTGTGTGTCACGCTTTTTCCTCAAGGGTCCTCCAGGAGAGGAAAAATAAACTTATTCTTAAAGGGTTAATAAAACCTTCCTTTGAAGAAGCTTTGGCATCCTCTCCTTCTCCGGCTAAAAAGAAAAGGGCGTCGGCTCCGACCGCCAAAAGACATAGGCAGGCTTCTCCTTCGGCTCCAAGGACTTGGAGTAGAGGCGAACGTCTGCCTCGATGCCACCAGTCTCGACTCCTCTGGCTCGGAGCCGATGGCTGGGGCATCGAGGCGGGTCACCTTCGGCTCCACTGGTCTCGGAGCCGACAAAGGTTGCCGCTCAGACACTTCCTCCTCGGCGCAAGTCCATCTCGGCACCGATGGAATCTAGTGTGGTATTCCTTGCGCCGATAGTCATCGTGTCGCCTCGGGCGGTCCCCTAGCCCTTTGGGGCCGTTGGAGAGGCCATCTCGAACCCATTCAGTATCCTCTCGGTCTTGAGGATGTCGGATTCAGATATAGACAGGGTGCTCCAAAGACTGTTCCAGTCCCCAGTCTTTCAAAATTTGTTTGGCTCCTACCCAGTTGGCTTGAGCCCGATTGCCCAGGCCCATCCCATTGCTATTCCTCCTCCGACCGCTTGGCTCCGTCGGAGCAGGTGCTGTTGGAGCCGGTGGAGATCTTAGGGTCGGCTCCGACCCTTACTCCAACCAGACCTTCGGGTCCGAGTTTGGTACACGGACTTCTTCGGCTGGACCGGGGGTGTTTGGGACCTATGCTTTCGGTTCCGAGCCTCCCTCTCGGTGCTTCGCTGCGGGACTTCCGTCGGCTATCATGGCTCAGGGATCGGACACTCCCAGGACTCTGGGGTCCGGCTTTCAGAGCTATGAGGAGTGCCTTGGCCAAGTCTTCTTCGGCCATCTCCCCGGCTTTACTGGCACCTTCCCTGGGCGTGGAGACTGGGTCTTTGGCAGTTCCCCTGTCCGTAGGCAGCGGAGCCCCTGGGCCTGAGGTTACCCCCATTGGGGTTCCCTCCTCCTGAGGGTTCTTCGGAGTTGTCTTCAGAGGAACCCCCAAGGAAGAGATCGTGCAAGAGGAAGCACGTGGACTCCCCCGAGTCTATTACATCGGACACTGATCTTGATGATGCAGAGGGGTCCCCGAAGTCGTCCTCGGATGATGTCTCATTTGCAGACATATTAGAGATCCTCAAACAACGAGGCGGCTGGATATCCAAACTCCCCTCTGCTGATGAGTCAGTGCTCCTCAAGGCCTTTGGGGCTCAGCCCTCCGCCTCCTGGGTGTCTCCGCCCTTCGACGAGCTTCTGGATTTAGTTTGTCGAAGGGCGTGGGAACATCCAGATACCATGGAACCAGTCCCTTCTCGTCCTAATAAATTTTTGTCTGCCCCACCCTAGAAGGAGTTCCTCACTAAAGGCGTGGCTGTAGATGCCATGGTGGTGGCATCTGCTACACAACAGGACGTGGCAGAGGCTTCAACGTCCGTCCATCCTCCTAATAAGGAGTCTAGGAGCATGGACAGGTACAGGAAGCGCACCCTGACTTCAGCGGCCTTTACTTTAAGGTCTCTGAATTATTTGGCACATTTTACCAGGCTTCAGAGGGATCTGGTCAAGGAGCTGTCAGATTCCCTCTCGGGTAACCTACCTGAGCAGCTAGCCCAGTCGGTTAGCTCTCAGTTGGCTATCCTTACGTCAATTTCTAACTCGTCCATGAGGCTCATTTCCTATGCGGCCGAAGGGGCGGGTAGAGCGGCAGGCACAGGCGTGGCTCTACGGAGACAAGCCTGGCTCCGCTTGTGTCAGTTCATGGAGGCCTTCAAGTCTTCCTTCACGCTCCCTTTGATGGGTCCTCTTTGTTTGGACCTAAGGTTAAAGACACCCTTACCCGCTGTGAGCAAGAGGGAAAAACTTTATCTGCCGTAGGTGCCCGTTATTCCACTCCCTTTCGGCCTTATCCCAAGGCTAAAGGAGGGTGGAAGATATGGTTCCGTAAATCACGTAAGTTTTTTCCCCAACAGCAGGAAGATTCCCCTTCCAGAGGCAGAGGACGGGGAAATTTTTCTGGGAGACGCCGTCCCAGAGGCGGCAGAGGGCCCCGCAATTCTGGAGACCGCGAGTCCTTTCGTGGCTCTTCAGCCTCCCACACATCATGAGGGATTGCCCGGCTGTGCTGCTCCGGAGCCAGTCGGGTGTCGTTTTGCCAAGCACCTAAAAGCCTTGGAGTCAATCACTCAGGACAGATGGGTGCTTCGGATCATTGCCGGAGGTTATACCATCCCATTCACATACTCACCCCCACCGTCCAAAAAAATCCCGGACCCACCACCCAGTCAAAGGGAAATTGCAGCCGCAGAAGCTTTAAAGCTGCTAGAAAAAGGAGTCATCCAACCGGTCCCCACAGACCAGATTGGATCCGGAAATTACTCCAGGTTCTTTTAGTGCCAAAAAGACCGGGGACCTGAGAGCAATATTGGATCGCAGCAGACTGAACCAATCCGTCCACGAAATCCAAATTCGAATGGTCACGTTACAATCCATTCTCCCATTGTTGGAGAAGGATGTTTGGATGTGCTCCATAGACCTCAAGGGCGCCTATTATCACATACCGATACATCAGGCGTCCAGGAGGTATCTGCGCTTCAGCCTGGGAGTCAGTCATTTCCAATTTTGTGCACTGCCCTTTGGTCTCACCACAGCCCCAGGGTGTTCACCAAGTGTTTGGCAGTAGTGACTGCTCACCTGAGGAGTCTTGGATTCCAAGTGTTTCCCTATCTGGACGACTGGCTCCTGACTGCCACCACCAGGCATCTACTAATGGACAACCTCAAAGCCACCATCTCCTGGGTGCTACCCTGGGATTACATTCAATTGGTCAAAGTCTGTCTTGCTGCCCTCTCAGCGCATAAGGTTCATAGGAGCAGAGATAGACTCAAAATTGATGCGCGTTTTTCTTCCTGCCGAAAGGATCCAAACTTTACAGGGCCAAGTTCAAGCTCTGATTTCAAGATCCAAAGCCCCAGCCAGGATGGTTCTACAAGTTTTAGGTTCAATGTCTGCCACGGTTCTTTTAGTTCCTCTGGCAAGATTGCACATGAGGATTCTTCAGTGGCTATTGTCAACTCAATGGTCCTTTCAGGACCTTCCTCTCAATCATCCCATCATGATTACAGAAACATGCAAACGGGACCTTCGCTGGTGGCTTCAGACATCCAATCTAAATCAAGGAAGCCCTTTTGTTATTCCCTCTCCAGTGGTCACCCTGACGACAGATGCCTCCCAGACAGGGTGGGGGGGGGCATTGTCTGGGCAGGTTAGTTCAGGGATCCTGGCTTCCAGACGAAACTCTTCTCCACATCAATGTATTGGAGATGAGGGCGGTACTTCTATCCCTACAGGCCTTACACAGGTTTCTCCCTCAGGGCATAATCGCCATCCACACAGACAACATGTCGGTGGTCTGGTACCTAAACAAGCAAGGAGGGACCAGATCTTACCCCTTTGCAGAGAGGCCATGAGGGTGTGGGAATGGGCGGTAGCTACCAGCCGTTTCTTGGTAGCGACCCACATTCCGGGAAATCGAATATACTGGCAGACAGATTAAGCAGGACAATTCTCTCTCCTCACGAGTGGTCCTTAAACAAAACAGTAGCAGATCAGGTTTTCCGGAGATGGGGGACGCCGTGCTGCGACCTATTTGCAACTCCACTAAACACCAAGTGCAAAAGGTTCTTCTCCTTGACTCCACATCAGGGAGTACCAGCTATGGATGCTCTAGCACAACCTTGGCCAACAGGGCTACTTTATGCCTTTCCTCCGATTCCACTTCTCTCCAAGGTCATTCAAAAAGCTTCTCAATTGGGGTCCGCAATGATACTGATTGCCCCATACTGGCCTCGTCAGGTATGGTTTCCTTACCTGAAGAAACATGCGTGGACGATCCGTGGACTTTAGACCTAATTCCGGACCTGTTAATTCATCAGTCGGGACAACAGCACCAGTCCCTTCACTCCTTGAAGTTGACAGCTTGGCTCCTCCACTTCCGACTTTAGTCAGAAGTCACACATTAGACCGGAAGTTATTCACATTTTATCTTCGCCCACAAACCCACCACTAAGAAATTGTACCTCAGTAAGTGGAAGAGGTTTGCTATCTGGGCTCAACTCAGGGCTTAGACCCTATCACTGCTCCTATCCCAGAGGTTTTGAAATTCTTAACATCCCTGTTTAATCAAGGATCTTCTGTCTCTACTATTAAAGTCCAACTAGCGGCTATCTCTAAATTTCACGAGTCCATGGATCCTCCATTGATGAGCAGCAGACTATGCAAAACTTTCATTAAAGGTGCGGGTCTGTTAAGACCCCCAGTTTTTCATCCTGCCCCTCCGTGGGATCTAGATTTAGTGCTTCGTGCATTGACATCTTCCCCTTAAGAACCGGCTGCTACATGTGAGTTAAAATATCTGTCTTGGAAAACTGCCTTCTTAGTTGCAGTTACTTCTGCAAGAAGAGTTTCAGAGCTTCAAGCCCTGTCTATTAAACCACCGTACTTGATTTTCCACAAGGATAGAGTATCACTTAGGCCTAATCCATCCTTTGTCCCAAAGGTCTGTTCTAATCTCTGTCTCCAACAGTCTCTAGAGCTACCAGTTTTCTTCCCAAAATTCTCCAATGAAGCAGAATACACTCTCCATAAATTGGATGTTCACAGGCAATTGCGCTTCTATTTAGACAGGACTCAGCAACTTCGTAAGTCAGACCAGTTGTTTGTGTCCTTCTCAGACAATAAATTGGGTAAAACCATCACAAAAGCTACTATCTCCAAATGGATTAGAGATTGCATAACTCAGGCTTATTCTTCGAATAAGCAACTTACAACATCTATCAAAGCTCACTCTACCAGAGCTATGGCTACTTCTATAGCTTTTCATTCCAAGTTCGCTATATCAGAGATTTGTGCTGCGGCTACTTGGTCCAATCCGCACTTTCATTTCCCACTATAAATTGGATGTGGCATCTAAAGGACGAGCATCATTTGGTTCCACGGTACTCAGGAGTGTTTTCCAGTGAGCCACCCAGGATTCAGGTGCTAGGGACGCTGTCCCATCAGTCAGAATGTAGGCGAGATAGGATCACATAACATCTTTTAGTTATGTACTCACCATAACTTCAGATGTTTGGGATCCATCTCTACATTCCTAATACCCACCCTCCTTCCCCCTGCCTTGGAGATCAGAAGAGATTGAACGGTTTGAGTTCTACTGTTTTTTATCTTGTTCATCTGACGATGTTATATAATCAGAGCGTGCATGTGTGCATGTATGCGGACAAACTAGATCTGGGGGACTGGTAGTGGTGCATCCTGGGATATAGTAAGCTCAGCCAATAAGAGACTTCGCTCTTTGGCATAAGCGTGCCGAGTCGGAGCCGAGGGATCGGCTCCGAACCCATCAGTCAGAATGTAGGCGAGATGGATCCCAAACATCTGAAGTTATGGTGAGTACATAACTAAAAGGTAATGCTGAACCAGTTTGTGTGGGAGCACATAATTTACAACAATTGCCTTTGTTTTATCTTCTTTAATTTTATATTCTGAAAAGACTTGAAATAGTCCCAGAATGTTCCATAACAATAAAATGCCCTTTTTTGGTTTTATGAGGTGTAAACTAAAAATTACAAATAAAGCCAACTGTTTTGGTTGCTATATACCTATTATATCCTTGAATTCTTGAGTCTCTTATTTTCTTTGCCACTCATTTTAAATATAACCCAAATAAAGGGGAAAGCGGATACCCCTGGGTTCCTCTGCTCAAACAGAACTTGTCAGACGCATCCTTACTTCAGTTTTTGCCTCAGACCCCTCCTATATTCTCCTAATCAATTATCAGAGAATGCAAATGCTTCCATTACCCTAGTCAAAACAATCCAGTCTTCCTCTGTTGAATGCTTTTTCTACTTTAAGATCCACCACCAACAGTGGTATTTTCTTAAATAATTATTTTCTGTGGATCATCCTTGATGTCCTTCCATATCACTGTTGCAGTATTTTTACAGTAGGGATCCCCTCCCAAGGGCAGTTTGACATCCGACCATTATATCAAAGCCTTTAGGTTGTATTGGATATGCCGTACGTCACACTTGTGCTTCCCATGTGTAGCTTAGGATATAAAGGTGACGTCTGAATGTAACCTCCTCAGAACTTGTTTGCTGCCAGTCTGATTGCCATCTTCAATTGTTGGTTTGAATGCTCGTTTGTCTGCTTTTTTTTACCGCTTTTAGATAAGTGTTCCATGAGGGATTTTTGGTTTTATTATTTTGTTTGCCTTGCTTATAGTTGGGATGTTCTTCATCTCACATTGCTGCAGTCCTTACACTTGGGTAGTCCGCTGTCCTCGGTCGGCCCGAATATCAAAGTATTAAGCTGACGTCGGTCAAGGCGCTTAAGACCGACATCAGGACGTCAGGGTACAAATGCGCATGACCGACGTCATATCCTCAGTCTTTTTTGCCGCATGGTCCGATGCAGAAGCAGCGTTGCAAGTGCCGTTCGGCGTTCTGAAATTTTTCGAATTCGGAGTTTCAGACCGAGTCAAAGTTGGCTAAGTACCCGTTGGGAATATTTTAGTTTTTTCTTGCCTCAGTGGTTTACCGGATGTCAGAAAAAGTGAATAACTGTATTTCTTGCGGGAAACAGATACCGCATAGAGATTATCATACTTTGTGTATTCCTTGTTTGGGGCCTGAGCACGACGTTGTTGGGTGTCGCTTTTGTGCTAGGTTCAATAAGCGCACTATTAAGCGAAGGTTAGATTGTGCCAGGTTGGTTTTCGGGAAGCGGTGCAATTATAATATGCCGTCGGATGCTCCGACGCCCGCTTCTTCGAAGAAGCGCAAAGACAAAGCAGTCAAGCCCAGGCAAGAAGAGTCGTCAGTACCGGACGCCGGTTCTTTAGAGGCGTCAGTGGAACCGGTGTTTCCGCCGGAGGCTTCTCTGGAGTCCCAGGGGGAGACTTTGATATTGCAGGATGTGGCCTCTCAGGAGGCAGGTCAGGCTGAAGGGGCTTCTCAGGTTACTGTACTCCCCTCCCTTCCTAGGGTGGTTAGGCCCTCTCCTTCTGTTTCCAAGGCTTCTCCCAGAGGCAGGCCAGGTTTAGCTTCTGTTGGTGTCACTCCTAGTTCTTCAGGATCTGTGCCCAAGAAGCATATGCTTAAAATGGCAGAAGATTTAATTACTTTGATTAGAGGTTCTTTGCCCCCTCCTGATAAGAGGCCTAGGGTGGAACCAGAGTTGGGGAGTTTTGAGCAGGCTTCGGATGTTTCAGAGTCTTCGGCTGAAGACTTGCAGGAGTATTCTCCTTATTCTGATTCTGATGTGGATGATTCTACTCCTTCTGCTTCTCCTCCAGAGGATTTTTCTTTTTCAGAGACTCTTCATTCCATGAGGGAACATTTTAAGTGGGAAGGTCAGGACTTCTCTGATTCCAGGAAAAGGCTTAGGGACTTTTTGCTTTTGCCTCAGCATAGGCCTTTGGCTATACCACCTGTTCTGGATGTTGTGGAAGATGTGTTTGCAGAGGCTTCACTTAATCCTGATTCCTTGCCTCCTGCTTCTGTTAAACCGGACAGGTATTACAGGGTGCCTGAAGCTCATAAATATCTTTATAAGAGTCCTAGGGCGGACCCAGAAACTGTTAGTCAGGGACCTAAGGGGGTCAAGGCCTCTGTTGTAAAAAATCCGGTTCCTCCAGATAGAGGCCAGGGCTTTGGATAGATGGGGTAAAAAAGTTTATACTTCTTCCACCTTAGCTATGAGGGCTTTGAATTGCCAGTTTCACATGTTGAAATATCAAAACTATCTTCTTTCTCAATTGAAGTCTAAGGTAGATGCTCTGGCGGAAGGTATTGAGTGTAAAGAATTACAAGATTTGGTACATATTTCTGAACAGGTGGGTAAGCATTCTTTACAATGTGGTTTTGATGCTGTACAGGCGTCGTCTAGGGTGGCTGCCACTGGGTCAGTTCTTCGCAGGCACGCCTGGCTGAGGGATCAGAATTTATCTGACCATGTTAAGACAAGGATTTTAGATGCTCCTTTACAGTCTGATGTGTTGTTTGGTTCACCTGTGGAGGCAGTCTTAAAGAAAATGGAAGACAAGGCTAAGTCTATGCAGACTGTTAAAGATTTTTTGCAAGTTCAGCCTCCAAGTTTAGTAGGAATTGGCCTGCTAAGGGGTGGACGTACCCTTCTTATGATTCACAGTCTAGGGGTAGATCTAGACGTGGTAGGGGCAGAGCTCAGGGCTCTTTCAGACCTAGAACAGGAGTTCACCTGCACAGTCTTCGGGTGAGGGCAGGGGTCAGTCCTTTCGTAAACAGGCCCAATGACCTACCTTTTCAGCTGCCAGAACCTTCTTGTCTGGCAGCACCTTTGGGAGGAAGGTTGGCACTCTTCAAGGGAAATTGGAGTTTAATTACCCAAGACAGATGGGTATTGGATATCATACACCAAGGTTACAAGTTTTATTTCCATACCTTGCCTCCTTTCAAAGGCATGCCAGACGTTCCTCCTCAGCAAAGAATAGAGGCTCACAAACAAATTTCTCTGCTGCTCCAAATAGGGGCCATACAGCCGGTTCCTCTGCCAGAAGTGGGCCTAGGATTTTATTCTCGCCTGTTCCTAGTACCAAAGAAGGGGAACACGTGGAGACCAATTTTGGATTTATCTATCCTCAACACTTATCTGGACATTCCCAAGTTCAAAATGTTGACGTTACAACAACTTTTACCACTGCTGGGCAAGGATCACTGGATGGTGACTCTGGATCTCAAGGAGGCTTACCTTCATGTCCCTATCAGTCTAAGTTGCAGGAAGTATCTGCGTTTTCGGGCTGGGACTTCTCATTATCAGTTCTCTGCATTGCCCTTTGGCTTATCTACTGCGCCCAGAGTGTTCACAAAGGTTCTGGCTCCAGTGATAGCTTTCTTCAGGCTAAAAGGAATACCGATCTATCCTTATTTGGACGATTGCCTGATTCTGGCTCAAGGAAGGGACGAACTTCTTCATCATTTGGAATATGTGATAGCAGTGCTAAGATGCCTGGGGTATTCTGTGAACGAAATAAAGTCCAGTCTAGTACCCTCTCAGGACATGTGCTTTCTGGGTGTGAGACTGAATACAGCATCCCAGATGGCCTTTTTGACCCCGGACAAACAAACAAGAATCTTTCCCTTTATTTTCACCAGTTGTCTCATCAGTCCAGGCTGACTGCAAGGACAGTCCTTCAAGCCTTGGGGTTCATGGCATCTTGTATTCTGGTGCTTCCCAATGCCAAACTGCATATGAGGAAGCTACAATGGTATCTCAAAAATGTATGGACACAGCACTGCCAAGATATGGACACTGTCATTCAGATAATACCTTGCATTCAAAAGGAATTTTTGTGGTGGGCTCAGGAATGTCACCTAAACAAGGGACTATCTGTGACCCGGCCAGAGGCGAGTCAGATTCTAACGACAGATGCCTCAGACAAAGCTTGGGGAGCTCATCTAAATGGAAAGTGGATACAAGACACGTGGCCTGCCAGACTACAACATCTACATATCAACTTGAAGGAGATGTTAGCAGTCCAATTTGCATTACTAGCTTTCAAGGATTTACTTCTTCCAGGGCAGGTGTTGGTTCTAACAGACAACACAACTGTCATGTGGTACATCAACAAGCAAGGGGGAACACATTCTTATCCTCTATGCAGACAAGCAATGATTTTGTGGGAGACTGCTCTCAGTTTACAGATAAATCTTCAGGCAAGGTTTCTGCCGGGAGCACAGAACTCCTTAGCAGATGTGTTGAGCAGGCGAATTGTGGATCCCCACGAGTGGAAATTGGATCCTCATGTATTTCAGAAATTGACAGTGTCATGGGGAACTCCAGACATAGATCTGTTCGCTTCTCCACTAAACTACCAGCTGCCAAAGTTTTGCACAAAAAGGTTTCATCCCACAGCTTGGAAAGTGGATGCTCTTTCTTTCAATTGGAGCAATCTTCATGTGTATGCCTTTCCACCTCTGCCTCTCCTCCCAAAGGTACTCCTAAAGGTCAGACAGGACAAGCCAAAGATGATTTTAATAGCTCCAGATTGGCCTCGACAGCATTGGTACCCATTACTGAGAAGTCTGATGCAGGAGCCTCCATGGCCTTTGCCTTCGATTCCGCACCTGCTGTCTCAGGAGAACAGTCATTTACTCAATGTCAAACTTCACTCTCTTCACCTGACAGCCTGGCATATTCTGTTTTAAACCCTGGAGGGTCTTAGCTTCCACAGCAAGTTTTGAATGTTATTTTGGAGGCCAGAAGGCCTAGTACAAGGAAAGTGTACGCGGATAAATGGAAGAGATTTTTATTTTGGAGTGCAGCAAAGGAATTTGATGTTTCTAAACCTAATTTAAGTGTGGCTCTTCAATATCTTGCTGAGTTACTGGACAAAGGTTTGTCCTTCTCTTCTATTAAGATTCATGCTGCAGCAATTTCTGCTCACTATGACTGTGACCCACCATTGTTTTCTCATCCTTTGTTTAAGCAATTCCTTAGAGGGGCAAAGAATATAAGACCCCCACGTAGAGCTCCTACTCCTGCTTGGGATCTCAATTTTGTGTTGGAGAAACTCACTCTACAACCTTTTGAGCCTGCAGCTACTGCCGAGTTGAAATATTTATCATGGAAGACTGCTTTTTTGTTGGCCATTACCTCTGCGAGAAGGGTTTCTGAATTACAGGCCCTTATGGCAGTTGAGCCTTTCTTAATTTTCCATAAGGACAGAGTATCTTTGCGTACTAATCCTTCCTTTATGCCTAAAGTGGTTTCTAGTGTGGCTTTAAACCAAACTATTCATTTGCCTACTTTTTATGCAAACCCCAAAATAAAAGGGAGAAGATTTTGCACACTTTGGATATACACAGGCAGTTGCGATATTATTTGAGCAGAACTAAAGGGTTCAGGCAGTCTCAGCAGTTATTTGTTTCATTTGCTTTGGGTTCTCAGGGCAAGCCTGTGTCAAAACAAACTATTTCTAAGTGTGTTGGGTTTTGTATTGCTTTCTGTTATTCCCATCATGGTAAGGAGATTCCAGTTGGGATTAGGCCTCATTCCACTAGGGCTACTGCCACTTCTACAGCTTTTTTAAGGGGGGTGGCAACTAAAGATATCTTAGAGGCAGCCACTTGGAGTTCAGTGCATACTTTCTCTAAGCATTACCACCTTCCTCTTTACTCTAAATCTAGGGCTGGTTTTGCCACTGCAATTCTACAGGGCATTTTGGCAGCACCTAATGCTTTATAGTTTTGCCATCCTCCCTTACCTCTGCTTTGGGATTCTACCCAAGTGTAAGGACTGCAGCAATGTGAGATGAAGAACATAGTACAGTTTTGTACCTACCGTAAATGTAGATGTTCGAAGCTCTACATTGCTGCAGTCAATTACCTCCCTCCTTCCCCTCTGTAGTTAGAGGCGGTGGTGTGGTTTGGGTTGTATATATTGTGGATATTGTATATATTGTACATATGGTTAGTGCAATGGTGGTTGGTTGTTTTTTGTTGTCTTTTGGTTTTGGCCTTTCTTTTTAGGGTCTTCTGACATCTGGGGCAAGAAAAGACTGAGGATATGACGTCGGTCATGCACATTTGTACCCTGACGTCCTGATGTCAGTCTTAAGCGCCTTGACCGACGTCAGCTTAATACTTTGATATTCGGGCCGACCGAGGACAGCGGACTACCCAAGTGTAAGGACTGCAGCAATGTAGAGCTTCGAACATCTACATTTATGGTAGGTACAAAACTGTACTTTTCATGCTGTCCAGAAAAGGGAAATGCCAGTGCCATATTCCCTGTAAGATGGTCACAAACTGCATTCTGTTTGTTTCCCACAACCATACGTGTTGAGATTTGTCAGTCCTTTGTCCCCAAGATGTTGCAGTCTGCTTTCTTCCCTTGTGATTTACCTAGAGACCCCCAACGACTTAAATTGTTCACTAAGAATACCATGGAAGGATCTTCCCAGCCCGAGGGCCAGCAGTCTGTGAAGAAAAAGGCCAAGAAAGTCCAGTCTGATTTTTCAGCTCTACTGGCTCCACTGGGTATGTCTCTTGAGGCTGGTGAAAACCCAGAAGATAGTCTGATTCCTTTCTTGGATTCCACTGCCGCAGCCTCTTTGGAGGCCAGCATGGACATGATGGCACACACTTCCGTGGAGGTTTTGCAGATGTTCAGCTCGGATGTACAGGGGGAACTGCAACTAGTTATTACTGAAGGGCTTGGGGTGTCACTAAACCTTTAGTGAGGGAAGAGGTTCTGACTATCATTATTGAGTGCTGGCAGGGGTCAGAACCTCTAAAATTTTTCAAAGCTGACGTCCCACTCAGAAAGAAGCAGAAGATTAAACATATTTTGCCTACTCCAAAAGTTCATCAGAGTGAATGGCAAAACTTCACTCAAGGCCTGTTTAATCCCCTTACTACTCAAGTTCCTACAGGGTATTACTGTTCCTGGTCTCCTTGGTCTTTTACCCCTCTTAAGAGACACAGGGTGGAGGATTTTTTTGAGAAGGGTACTGTTGATTCTGATGGAGTTCCTGACTTATTCCTCCCAGATTCTTTTGCCACTTGACTGTGGTTATGAGGAAGACTCTGCTTTTGAGGAGATTTCATTTGGTGATACTGTTTCCAGAATGATGGAATTTTTAAAATGGAGCTGTGCTCAGGTACCTGATTTTCCAAAGAGGTACTATGAGCTTCTACAAATGGAGTCTCCTAAAGCCTTTGCTGTTTCTACTGCTACTCCTGTTCTTGCAGCCTTGATGGTTGTCTTTCCCACTGCTTCTCAGGCTCCTGACTCCCAACCCCTGCTTCCAAAAACCATGATAGGTTTTATAAAGTGCCTGAGGACTGCAAGTTTCTGTGTGTCCCTTTGCTAACTCCTCTGTGGTGTCAGTGGTTTCTGATGAGCCTTCCAAATTGTTGCCTTCCACTAAATTACTGCCATCTGATAAGGATATCAGAACCATGAAGAGACTTGGTAAGGAGGCGTCTACTTCTACTACCGTAGCCTTTAGAGCTGTTAACTGTACGCATATGACTAGTTACGTTTTAGCTCTTCTGTCAGACCTGTCATGCCATTTCTGATCATATTGATTCTGAGGGGATGGCTGCAGCTCTTACTTTGTTTGTGATGCCCTCCCAGGTAGCTTGCCATTCCATTAAATGCAGCTGATGCTTCATCTAAGGCTGCTGCTTTTGGATCTGTTTTGAGGAGGTATTCTTGGCTCGAACTGCAGCCTTTGGCTGATGAAATCAAGGCTAAAGTGATGGATACTCCTCTGGATAATAAGCATTTGTTTGGTGCTGCTGCTGCAGAGTTGTTTAAGTCCCCACAAGAAAAGGGTAAGACCTTACAGGAGTTGAACCATATTTTTGTTTCCCCTATGCCCAAGTTTGAGGAATTATCCTAATAAGCCTGCCTTTGTTCGTAGTCAGTCTTGTCCTCCCACAAAGGTAAAGAGTGGTAGAAGGGCTCCCCTGCTTAATGCTACCCACACTCCTCGTATTTAGAAGCCTCCTTTTCCTGTCAAATCAGGTGCTGTCTGACTATCCTGTTCCTCTCAGTCGCATTCCTTTTTATTTGCATCTTTTCCCTGCCCCTTCCTGTTTGGGTAAAATTCACCCGAGACTCCTGGGTTCTTTTCATAATTTGCCAGGTTTGTTACGTTTTAGAAATCTCTTCCACCCTTTTTGGGCATTCCTCAGCCTCTTCAGGAACAACTTCCCTTTTTTCCATTGGTGCTTCAGGGCCTGTTGGCTCAAGGAACAATTCAAGAAGTTCAAACTCCTCAAGAGGGGCAAGGGGTTTTACTCCAGAATGTTCTCAATCCCCATGAAAGAAGGCACCTGGAGACCCATTCTGGATCTTTCTGAACTAAACTCCTTTTTGATGGTCCTGTCCTTTTGGATGCTGTTCATTCTTCATATGACATTGTGGGTGTTAGGGTTTTGATTCCCTATAGACACCTTTTTTCTGAGGACGTTCTTCGTTCGGGTCTTGCAGAAGGCCAGGAAACCCAGTACTAGAAAGTCTTACTTATCCAAATGGAAGAGGTTTTCAGTTTGGTGTCTCTCATAACCTGGATTTACTTACTGTGGGTGTTTTTTTGGTTCTGTCTTATGTGAATTGCTCAATGCTGGGTTGGCATATTCTTAAGGTCCACATTTCAGCTCTCTGCTTGTCTGCCTTTGTCTCCCCCTTTAGCCTCTCGATTTGAGGCCAAAAGGTTTCTTACAGTAGGCCTTCCAGGATGCCTGTTCCTCTTTCCTGAGACCTTAACTTTGTTTCAGAAAAATTGACTCTGGCTTCTTTTGAGCCTGCTGCTTCAGCTTCTTTACAGCATTTTTCTTGAAGACTTTTCTTCTTTTGGCCCTTACTTCTGCCAGACGTGTGTCTGAGCTGCAAGCTCTTATGGCTGCCTCCCCCCTCCCACACCCATTTTTTAGTATTCCCTAAGGACAGGGTGTTCCTTCATACTGATCCTTCTTTTATGCCCAAGGTGGTTAAGGAGTTGTCTCTTAATCAGTCTATTCATTTGCCCACTCCTTCCCCCCCCCCCTTCGCAGTCTGCTAGTGAGAAGGTTTTGCACACCTTGGATTTGTATAGACCATTCATATTACTTGGTTAATACTAAAGCTTTTTGTAAATCTGAACAGCTTTTTGTTTTTCCATCATGGTTCTTTACGTTTGGTTGTTTGCCAAGCACACCATTTCTTCTTGGATGTCTAAAGACATTTCTTTTTGCTACTCTGTTCATGGGAACAGCCTTATTTCTGTTAAAGTTCATTCTACAAGGGCTGTTGCTTCTTCTGGTGCTTTCTTGAGGGTTTGATACTAATTATATTCTTGAGGCAGCTACCTGGTGGTCTGTGCATACCTTTGCCAAGCAATTTAAGTTAGATGCAATTTCTAGGGCCCGAGCTCGTTTTTCCATGGCCATTCTCCACGACTTCCTTGAGAGCTCTGCTGGCCCTTGTAATCCCTGAAATAAAATATGTTGGTGTGAATTTTTGTGTGTCTTTTGTGTGAAAGTGCTGGTTTGTGTTGCAGATTGTGTAGCTTGGTCACGATTCTTGCTTCCATTTTCCCTCGCTGTCAATATTCTACTGTGTGGAAATTGTGTCACTTTCTTTGTTTGCAGCTCACGGTAGCTGTGATTCTGGCTCCGCCCTCCTCGGCTTTTCAACAGCCCGAGGTGGGTGTTAGCTCTGTGGCAGATGTCCTTGCTGTGTTTTGAGGTCCTCCTTCCCTCACTGACCCTTGTTGCATATGTGCAGGGGAGAAGCCGGTGCTCTCCTGCCGGAGGTAGCACACCTGGCCCGGCGGGACTGCACCTCTGCCCTCCTCCGTGGGGGACTCGGCCTACTCCTGGTTGAGAGGGATGCGCCTAAAGGACAGTCCTGGACTCAACGGGCCCGCGGGCCGAGACCTGGATCCCGGCCCTCCCAGTCCCGATCCTCCCGGCTCGGGCGGGTCCAGACCTCTGTTGCATCCACCTCTGCTGGATTCTCCCCGGACAGGGGAACGGGAGGCCTGGAGGCAGATGAGGTCCCATAGTGCTCAGGGCTGGTCCTGATGACCTGATGATTTATGTCTGCCAGCTAGCGATTCTGCACTCCAGGCTGGCTGCTGCCTCGCCGAGAAGCCTCTAGCTCTTTCTGAGAGGATCCCCCCCGATGCGCCGAAGACCTGCCAGGGCCAGATGCCCGCATAAGTGTTTGCGGCCGGATCTGGGAGCTCGACACTGAATTCGAGCTTCCATGTTCGCCTCTGCCCCGCCCGGCCCTGGGATCAGGCCCTCGCCGAGCAGCTTGCGTTCCGGGTCGGCGCGCCTCGTCCCGGTGCTGCTCGATCCGATCCTGGCTCGGGTGTGGTTGTCCCGACTCATCACTGGATTGGAAGCTCGGATCCTCCTCTCTTTGTCGAGGGAGCGCCCTGTGTCCGTCTCCGTGTGGTTCGGGCTGTTCGGAGGGGCCGCGGACCCCGATGGAGGGCTCTGCCCGGGGGGTCGGCCCCGGCCTTGTTTCGCTGCGTTCCAGCTCCCCTCGCCTGGGATCGAGGCTTCCACCATTGCCCCCACAGGACGGCAGAGGGCGTCCCAAAGTGGCCCCTATGCCTCCGGGCCAGGCTTCGAGGTTCCTCCCCTGACAGCGGAGGTCCCTCGCCCCAAGTGGTCTGTCAAGGAGGCATTGGCTCCGAGGGACCTCTGAGCTCCCCCACTGGTTTAAGGGGAGATAATTGCCCCCGGTCTCACCCCTTCTTTAGCCCTCACAGAAGACACGGACTTCAGGCTCCGGCCAGTACGGGTGCTTCGCCCCAAGTCGGGTTGAGACACAGGTAAATGAAGAGCACCATGGGGGTGGTCTGCCCCTAAGTCTTCTCCCCAAGGATCCGTTGGACCTTGGCCCACCCCAAAAAAGGAGCAGCCTCTCGGGTGTCCCCTCGTCACCAAAGAGGGACCTGACACACCAGGAGTCCGCCGGCCGACACTGTGGGGCCAACACCCAGGAAGGTAGACTCCATTTTAGTCCGCCATCCGGAGGGGACCTAGTGAGTATCCTTCGGTAGAGGCTGTGTTGACGTGGATGATCGCTAAAGAGGGGAGCTGGGGCAGGAGAGTCCTCAGTCCGGGTCCGAGGAGGCGAGGTCGATGACCGACCGCATTTTGGCCACCACGGAGTCAGCGAATCTTAGGTCAAGGGCGCTTACTCTATTTGGCACATGTCTCCCGGACAGAGTTCTCTTACCATGAATACGCTGCCTTAGGTCAGTTATTTCGAGCCTGGCTCCTCTCTCTGCTCCGTCTGGCCACTCTATTGCGCCTGCTGCGCGGGGACCGCTTCTGCATCTCAGGCCTGGCTTAGAGCTGCGTTTGTAAGGCACAGACGTCAGGCCTGGCTCACATCAAGTATTTTTTTCGAGTTCTTCAAAGCCCGGGAGGAACGCCTGACCGGGACGGGCGGTCTTGGCAAGATTGTTTTTCTCTCTCTGGCACCCAGAGCCGGTAGGGAAAACAACCGCTGGAGAAGAGCTTGAATTCCCGAACTGCACCCTAGAACCCCTATTCTAGGCACCAAAAAGGGTCAGAGAACAGAGGAAGTCGCAGGGCGCCCAGCCTGTCTGAGGCTCCGAGCCTTCCGTGGCAGAACTTCAGGGTCCAGGGGCGTTCGGGGCAGACCCTATAGGCAGAAACTTCTTCGGGTCCAGGGGGCTGTTCTCTCCAAATGGCAGGTGGGGGCATCGCGTTCCTTTCCGACTGCTTCCAAAGTTGAAGTCCCTCCCCGGCGGGCCACCGCAGCGGCATTCCTTTCCTTACATCGTCAAGCTGGTTCTCCAAAAGAAATCCAGATATCGTGATTCCTTTCCAGAAATACCTTCCAGTCAATCTCCTCCAGAGAGCCCCATCCCACAACCAGAGGGGCAGAAAAGAGTATTATCCTCTGCCTCTCATTCTTGAGCAGCCCAGTCCCCAAAGGACCAGAAATTCTTACTCTCTATATAGAAATCCCTTAGTGGAAAAAGACGGATGCAATCTGACACTCAGGGCGGCCCCTTGAATCATCCAGTCCTCATGGAGAAATTCAATCTCAGGGCCACCCATTCTCCCACTGAGAAAATCACTGGCAGTGGGTCCTTCTCTCTCGGCGGACGCCAGACACCTACCCAGTTCGGAGCAGCGCCCAGGAGGTTCCTGGCCCTGGGCTGGGAGCCAGTCACTACCAGTGGTGGTCCTTCCCCACCTGGGAGGTGGCCGCCCCCAGGGTGTTGTGGCCTTGAGTATAGTGGCCTTCAAGCACCTGACTTTCAGGGCCCTACAGACTCAGACCTGTTTCATTGGCTCTTTCTGCCCATCACAATTCATCTAAAGCTATAGGCGCGAGAACTTCTCCATCTTGCTGGGAGCCTTCTTCCAGGCTGAATACAAAAGTCCAACTCTGCTCCTCACTCACCTTAGACAGAGTTCTAAATCTGGACACAAGGGAGGAGGCCCTCCTCTCTCTGCGGACAGAGTTCGGATCTGCTGGTGAGAGGCGGCCATTCCTCCATCCAAGTCTGCCGCTTCTTCCTTGGTCTGCTCTCAGTATGGTCCATGGCACTGCGCTAGCACTCTACTTACTTGCCAGGGCTCAATATCCCTTTCATCCCTTAGTTGTGGCTACTCCCACCAGCTCCCCTCTCTGTGGCATTTGTGCATAGCGATCCCACGGGCTTGCCCTTGACGTCCCTCTCCCCCCTCTCGCACCCCCGTGAGCGGACAAAGGCCGCCCGGGTGGGGCTTCTCCTCCGCGGACGGGTGTCCACGGACGCGGGATTGATCCAGAGACCTTACACTTTATGGTTCTAGGAGATGAGGCACGCGGCTTCTATCTTTAGCCGCTTATTGGACTTTCTTCCGCTAGGGCAATTTGGTTGGTGGACTGTTAGCATCAGGTTGTTCTTCCCTTGGGAACAGGGAAGATTCAATCGGACAACATGGGAATGAGCTCTACATCAACGGCAAAGGGGGAGCAATTTCTTACCGGGCGCCAGAGAGGCTAGCAGTTTGGGAATACAGTGGTCTCCAATCCCTTGACAAGCTCGCATATGGCTATTCTGGTCCATCCTAGCGGACAAGCTCTCCAGTGTTCTCTCGACCCCGAGTGGTCTCTTTTTTGTCTTCTAGCGGAACCTCCCTTCGCATCGTTTTTCGGCCTCTCGCCCAAGTTTTGCTTCTCCTCAAACACGCTTCTGGTGCAGCTCCACCCTTGCCTCCTTTCCGGAGATGCTTCAAGAGACGCTCTGGTGCATGTGCTTTGGCCACCGTGAGGCTGAAAGCTATCCAATTCTTCGACAGATCTGGGCTTGTTCTTCAGTGCCTCTCTCTCGGTGAATCCTTCTTGGATTCTAGATCCCATCTCGACAGTGAATATCTGCTTCCCCTGCATTCCTCCTCGAACCTGGACAACCTGGAAGCTGATCCTCTTGGCTGCTCCAGTTCAACTCTTGATAAGGACTCCGCTGCTCCAGTTCCACTCTGGCTATTTGCTGGTGTTCTTCACCTGATAAGGCTCTCCCACTATTTCTTTCACCTGTAAAATGGATTTTTTGGCGGCTCTGGGCGTGATGGCTAGAAAGTTTCTTGGGCCCTTGGAACGCTTTCCTAGCGCTTCTACTCTCTTCTACCCTTCACGGTGAGTTCCTAACCACTCTCTTTATGGATGGTGCCCAGTTCCACCACACAGTTTCAGCACAACTGGCGGCACTCTCATCAATCACATTGGCCATGACTTCTTTAAAATATGTCAGCCAAATTGTGCCATATAAAAAAACAGCGTTCTCCTCTTTAGGACTCTTATAAAACAAGCAGTTCCTCCCCGCTCCTCCTTCCGGCAGCACAGGCCTTGGCCCGCTTCCTCCTTCTTCCTACAAGACAGCCTTCTTCTCCCATTTTAACATCAAAGAGATTTTTAGTAGCATTTACATCAGCCAAGAGAAACCTGAACTTCAAGCTTTCAGCTAAACTCCTTATTTGGTGGACAGACCGTTCGTCCTTTCTTCCGCACCACGCTTCTGAAACAGATAAGTAAATAATTAACCTTAACATCAATATCAATAACCTAAGCTCCTAAACAATTTAATATATAAACAAAGGTGAATACAAATGATTTTTCTTTTGTTCAGAGGCAACTAGGATTTTTAGATTTTATCTGAACAGGAAGGCTTTTACTGACTGCAAAATATTTTGTTTGTTTCAATTAAATTTGGGCAAGTCTCTCTCTTTTCTTTCTCGAGTGCATTTTGGCTCATTTTGTCAAACTAGCTACAGCTGGAGGTGTTCGGGCCCATTCAACCCGGTCGATAATTCAACCGGCGGCCTCCAGGCTACCGGCAAGGCTAGAGGCTATCTTTCTCTGATGCCATTTCTAGCAGCAGCATCTCATCTTTCATCTCATACGCTTTTTGTTCCATCTCATCTTTGATCATGAGTCTCCTTTGGCTCTTTGGCTTTGCGGTGCCATCCTTCCTATCATGATGATGATGCCGCCCCTTGTCTGTCAGGTTCCTGGGGACCACAGTTGAACAGAGATCGTCAGATTTAGAAGCCAGATTTAGAAGTTACTAACGTTCCATCTGATGAGTGTATGAGTTTGTCATATCACATCCGCAACTCATCGCTCCCTCCCCCCGCTTCTCTTTCAGTTTTTTTGTTTTTTTTTTGCTTATTGTTGCTTGCTTTACTTCGATCTGAGGGGTGATGAGGGAGAGCAGGGCATTATGGGTGAGAGGAAGCTGAGGCTTGATCCATAGCTGGAAAACCATCCCCGGTTCGGATCCTATATCGGATCCATAACCACAGGTTGCATGAATACACCTATACTACTCAGATGATGCGTTATGGTGAGTACATAACTTCTAATTTTCTTCCTAAGCTGTTGCACTCTCCCTATTGTAAGGAATACTGCAAGAGTGATATAGAGCGACCTAGTACAGTTGTGTAAAATCTTACCACAAGGTAAATGTCTGTCTTCACTGTTGCACTATTCGCTCCCTCCCTTCTCCTTCTGGTCTTTTTTTCTTCTGGATGTGCTTGTTTTCTTTTAGTATCCTTCGACTATCGTTTGTAGTGTGCTAATCAGTTCTGAGGATGATGCATCCAGACGTGACCTTTATGCCCCACTGAGGGAGTTATACATGTGACATATGGCATACTTTATACAACCTAAAGGCTTTAGTATACATGCTAGATGTCAGGCTGCTTTTGGCAGGGCATCCGTATTGTAAAGAGTACTGCAACAGTGAAAAGGACATCTACTGTTATGGTAAGATTTTGCGCAACTATACTTTCTGTTAATGTGTCAGATGTTTGCCTCTTCACCACAAAATGACGTTGATCCATAGCTATCAATTTTGGCATCTCCATTGCCATTCTTTTAGCCATTATTGACATAAACATTTAATAATCATGGTTTAGAATGGGCCTGTATAAAGGTGGATCTGATGGCTCTTTACAATTTTTAGGTATTACAGCCACCACCGCTTTCTTCCAGGATATTGTTTTTTTTTTCCTTTTAAAATACTTTAAACAAAACCTTCCAGATCTTTAACTTTCTTCCCTCTTAGCTTCCAAACTTCCACAGGAATGCCATATATTCTTATGGACTTTCCTCTTGATTGGTTATACATCACCATTTTTATCTCCTGTCCTCCTATCCGGTTAGTAATTGAAGCCTCATCAACTTCTAATCTTGTCAAATTCTTCAATAAACATTTCAATTTGTGCTTTTATTTTTATTTCCACATTTCTCCGCTCTGTACAGATTTTCATAAAATTTCCGAAATATTTGTAATTTCTCTACAGGATCTGTGATTATTTTCTTCATTATAGGCTTCTTAAGCTTTGGAACAACCCTTTCTCTGCCCTCTGTTGCCTGAACAGTAAATGGCAAACTTCAATGCAAAGTAATCTTTATAGTAGGTGCATTCATTCAATTATACGTCTTAAAATTGTATTTTATAAGCCAAAATACATAGTAAATATTAATTGTTATAATACTGTTTAAATAGCTTGCAGTAACCATTCCAAAAATGCACATTTTCATCAGCATTTTCTTCATACGTTTGTGAGTTTTGTATGAGATTAAATATTTATTTCACTTGATCAGATATTTAGAAAAATATGAAAATTTGCATACATACAGTAAACATTTTTAGCTGCACTAGACAGGTCACACCAATTCAGTTGTGTTTATCATAATGTGGCCTTTAAGATGAAGTCTTCTAATACCTTGTGTTCAATATGTTTTTTGAATTATTAATGCAAATATGAGCAAGCAATATTTTGGGTGCCTGTAGGATATAACTGCAGAAACGCCTTGGAGATGTCACTAGGCTGCAAAGAATTTACACAGAAAATCCTGTCTGAGAGTGGTGCAAATACTTGGCTAATGTGGAGACATCCTTGTTGCAGTTACTGTTCAGTGCTGATCACATAGTTGTTCCCCCATCTTAACCAGTACGACATTCTCAAGCAGAAAATAAAAATATCCAACAGTGATGCTGTGAAGAAGTCTTGGCCAAAACTTCCTACATCTTTTAAGAACAAACCTTGGTGGAAGTTGCTCAGCTTACCTACTGCATGCACATCTACATCAAGAAGTCGCCAATGGCCAATTCGCTCCCAGTAAAGTATTCATAAAGTAGCTTCTGACAAGAATGCTTTAGTAATTGGTGTTGAATGTTAGTCATACAAATTCCTAATTCACCAGGCTTGGACAAAGGTTACCCTTAGCTGTCTTTTTGGTGCCAGGCTCACAAACTTTACAATTTCCTTCAAGACCCTATCCTGATACAAGTATAACTGTGATATGGTAGTGGTCCACGTGAGAGTTAATAACCAGCAGTGAAAAACCCTGAGGGACATGCAGGGACAAGTCAGAACTTTCTGTTAATGTGATAGATGCTTGTAAGACTCTTCTGAATAGAACCCTTCCTTCATCAAGAATGATACCTAGGTATACAGTTTATTTTTTCCGGCAGACCCCATTTAGTGGACATCCCAACTTAGTAAATTCAATTAATCCTAAATTGGCCTCTGTTAATTTGTCTGTTTTCAACACCAGGAGCTCAAGAGTGCTAAATCTTGTTGCACTGCTGCTTCAAGAATATATCTGCGTATGTGTATTTACAGGGACTTTGTTTAAATGTTAAGAAATGACTCCCTTCTTACCTGGAATTTTCACCTACCAAACCTGTGGACATGATGGAAAATGCAGTAGTATGTCCATATTTGACTGGGTCCACATCTCTAGATTGATACCAGGAGGCCCATATGTTGAGCTCCTAGAACTTCAGCTTAGTATGGATGAATTAAGCTTTCAACTAAAAGCATACTTGGAGAACTGTTTAGATATCCACAAATAATCATGCTAAATTCCTGGAAATTTTAGAAGAAATTCCTATAAGTAACAGCTTCAAAATTGTAGGTGATTTCAGTTGCCTTGCCATGTACTGCAACACTAATATGTCTACCATGGTGTATGCCCAGAGATTTTGAGGTTTGATGATACAGAAATTTCGTGGATCAAATAGTGAACCCACTAGCAACCAAAATATTCTTGATTTGGGACTTGTAAATATTCCTTCTACCTTCCAGTTAACTGTCATACAATTGTGGTTTGACTTGATTTCAGAACCGTCATACCCCCTGTAATTGTGGTGTCTCTCTTTTAATGACTTCATGACTTCATGTGGGTGAACCAGTAAATTTGTCCATGATCTCTTAGTTAATCCTGACACAGCACCCAATTGCACTAAAGAATTTTATGTCAGATTAGAAGAATTCTAAAATCTAACAGTCTTGGGTAGAACCAGATGTAATGGGAAATTTAAAAGCAACCCTCCTTGTTGGTCAACTGACATCAACTGTACAGTAAGAATAGAACTCAGAATGAGGATGGTGTATGAAAAAAAAAAAAACTGGAAATCACTATAAAGACTGATAAAACACTGTATGAATGGACACTGGCTTCTGAAGAGAAAAATAACTGCAAGTCCTTTAGTTATGCTAGAAATTAAGAGATAACACTCAGTCTGATGTTAGTTTTCATTCATTCCTCAACTCTGGGGTTCAGATCCAATCCTTGGATCTGACTTGGCTGTTTATGCTAGCTCATGAATCACTGAAAGCTGTCAAGCTCCTCCCTTTCCCATAATGCCCTAATCCCTAACTTACTTCAGACCTCGTTTGCCGCCTTAGCGTACAGATTTGGTCACTGCTTCTGTTATAGAGTTAGTAGCCTTTTTGGGTACTGAGAGTCGATCTTTAATTTTATTGCTAAAAGTTCTTTAAACAACATTTATTGTTTTCTTCCTGTTTCCCACTAAACTTTTCAGGTACTTGTGTTCTCTGTCCTTTTTACCGTTGGCAGTTTCCTTTTCAGTACTTTAAATGCATCTTAAATACCATTATTGGCATTTTCTACTTGTATTTCCCTTTAATTTTTTTTTTTGCATTCTTAGAAGTAAAGCTTTCCTCAGTGGCTGAGAAACCCCTCAGATTTCAAGAAATGTATGTCCTGTGGCCACAAAATCCCATCATCTGTTGTGCATTCTAAATACATTTGTCTTGGCCCTTCACATATTGACGCCAGTTGACATATTTAAGGGTTTTAACCCTAGGGCCCTTACAGACAGATGGAAAAAGCTGATTCTCAGGGTATTGCTACTATCTAAATCATCTACTTCAACAGCATCTTCTGGTGCTCAAACCCCCAAGAGTACAGAGAAAAAGGATTCTAGGAACAGTTTCCCAAAACAAACCACTTCATCAGCTCCAGGTTCAGAGCCTCCTAAGAAACTGGCTAAAACTTCGGATTCTAGCTCCTTGGATCCAAAGGTGAGAAAAGAGAAATCTCCTTGTATCTGATTGCCACTCTTGGCCCTGGATCCGATTACATCAAGATTGTCTTCCTCTTTCTTGGAATGCTGTGTAAGACACCATCACTCTAGACTTTCGACAACATCCTTGATGCCCTCTTCCAAAAGCTTGACCAAAGCTGACATGAACAGAATGATAAGGAAGTTTCTCTTGAAACAGATACAAATGTGGGTTTGCCCGGCTCCAACCCCATGTTCCAAAGGCCTTTATTAGTACAACCCCAACCCTCCTGGCTTACTCTTTCTCTGATTCAACCTATGGTATAATTTGATTTTTTCTCATCTGATCTGAAGATACTGCTTTCTTTGACAATTGTAACATCTCTGAGCCAAACTACTCTCATAGCTGTAGCGTGGAGTGCCAGATCTACGGTGTTAGTCGACTCCGAAGATGTTGGAATCATCTCTTCCCCTTGGAGCTTCAGCATTAGCACGTTTCTGACTTCCTCTTAGAGTGCTCTGCCTTTGGGGAGGAGGGAGCTTGCAGCCCCATGTTCTTTGGGAGCTGTCAGTTTCTTTCTCTCCGAAGCATTCAGCATTTGATGTAGTGGAGAGAGCATTATCTATCCCTGGAGCTCAAACTTCTCCACCTTCTTCGGCTCAGTCCACCACAGTGTATTTTTCTCTGTCCTGAGCCTCAGTCAATCCTTGTCACAGGGGCAGCCAGGCCACGTTAGTTTCCAGGATACCCAGCAGGGTATAATGATTTCTTCTGACACTTCTATGGAACATCCCACCAAAGAGGTTCCCAGGGAAGAAAAAGTGCAAAAGGAGGCACTTGGATTCTCCTTAAGAGTCCATCACAGAAGATAACTGACTTCAATAAAGGGGTAAGTGTCCCCAAGATCATCACTCAATGTCTTCTCATTTGGAGACATTCTTGAACTCCTAAAGCAAAGGAGTGGTTGGTCTCCTGATAACCCTTCCCAAGAGGAGTTTGTATTCCGTGAGGCTTTTGGTATTGGCCCGTCTACCACCTGGTTGACTCTGATTTGGTCTGTCAGCGGGTGTGGAAGGAACCTGAAAACGTCGAACCAATCCCCAAGGGACTAGACAGGATCCTGGCACCACCTAAGGAAAGAACATTCTGGAGGAGGGGAGTACCGGTTGATGCCATGATTGTTGTCACAGCCTCAAAGAAGGAACTAGCTGGACAAAGTTCCTCTGTCCACCCCCCTAACAAGGGAGTCTAGGGTGATGGACAGATTTGGGTGGAGTGTTTGTTTCAGCTACCCTTGCCCTCTGGTCACTGAGCTATCTGGCACACTTTGCAAGAGTCCAGAGGGGTATGATAAAGTGACTTGACAAATCTGTCTCTAGAACCATTTTCTCCATGGCAGAGAGCACTTGTTGCGCTGCATTTGGCTACCCTTCAGTCTGTCCAATTCGTCCACAAGGCTTATCTCTCACTCCGCAGAAGGTACCTCACAGTCGGCGGGTTCAGATATTTCCATTTGAAGGCATGCTTGGATGCACTTGTGTGACTTTGTGGAACCTTTCAAAGCTTCCTTTTTCATTGCTGCCTTTGATGGAAGTTCAGTATTTGGCCCCAAGGTGAAAGACACACTCTAGGTGTGAGCAGGAAAATAAAACCCTCTCTGCTGTGGGCGTGCATTTTTCAACCCCTCAGTGAACCTTTTCTAGGAACCAATGAGGTGGTCAAAAAATGTGGTTCAAGAAATCCCAGGGTCCTTTCCAAGATCCACATGGAGACAGTTTCCCAGAAGCAGAGGGGGAATGCTAATGGAAAGTGCCTCCCTTATGACAAAGGCAGTCCGCAAAGTCAAGGTTGTAGAGATGCATTTTCTGACAGGTACTACCAGTGCACCTGAAAGCAGGTCCGAATGTCCATCTCTGCAGGCAGTCGAGTGTCTCTTATCCCTGCACCAGAGAGCCTGGCTAGAAATTGCAAAAGATTCATGGGTGTGGGGGATATCTAGAGGGTTATATTATATAATTTTCCCATCCTTAACTGTTGGCTTCAAAGAAGATTCCGATGTTCAACCATGTAAGAGGGAAACAGCAGTACTAGAGATAAACAAGCTGCTAGAAAAAGTCATCCAATAGGTTCTCTCAGACCAGAACGCGTCCAGAACTTACTCTTTTTAGTGCCAAAAGAAACAAGGGACTTTGAGACCAGTTTTGGATCTCAGCAACCTTAATCAATCTGTTCAGTAGACAGTTCTGGATAGTAATGGTTCAGTCTATTCTGCCTTTTCTGCACATTGACGATTGGATGTGCTCTATTGATTTTCAGGACATGTAATATCATATCAAAATAAACAGGAGATCCAGGAGCTACCTACGCTTCTGGCTGGGAACCAGTTATTTCCAGTTCAGAGCTCTACCCTTTGGTCTCACCACAATCTCCATGGTGTTCACCAAGAGTGTGGCATTAGTGTCAGCTCACTTGAGACTACAGGGACTAGCTCATCACAGCTCTGACCAGACATCAACTGATCCAAGTTCAGGATTATGTACTCCAATTATGCTTGCATTTGGGCATTTCAGGAAACTACAACAAAGCTCAGCTGGAGCCAACGCAGACATTGGAATTCAGTGGTGCCTCATTCAGTATGATCACGCAAACAGCATCTTTTCCCTTGTCAAGAGTTCACACTATTTAGTTCCAGGTCATAACGATCATCCAAAACTCTTCTCCCTCAGCTCGTTTAATCCTTTGAGTTTTAGTATCCGTGTCAGCTGCAGTCATCCTAATACCATTGTCAAGGTATTATATGAGAGTGCTTCAGTGGACATTGGCAACTCAGTCTATTTTTCACTATCCCCTGTCCACTCGGATAAAAATAATTCAAGCTTGCAAAAAATATCTCCTGTGGTGGATACACTCCAAGTGCAAAAGGACGCCCCTTTGTTCATCAGCACAAGACCATAGTGACCATGGACGTCTCGGATTGGATGGGTGGAACACTTCCTGGGAAGGGCAGTCCAAGGCACATGGTCCGTCAAGGAGGTCAACATACATATCAATGTCCTGGAAATGAGAGCTGCCCTGTTAGCATTGGAGGCCTTCCAAGACACACTCCCCACTGGGATTATTGTGGTTCAGACTGAAAATGTCAGTGGTCTGGTACGTCAACAAGCACAGGGGAGCCAAATCTTATACCGTGTATCGAAAAGCTTTGTGTGTGTGACAATGGGTAATCTCATTGAATCAATTTCTGGTAGCAGTCTACATTCTGGGAGGTCCACTGTGATTGCAGACAGGTTCAATAATGCTTCATGAGTGCGTTAGCATGATTGTAACGGGAGAAAATATTCTGTTGGTAGGGTCAACTGTGTTGTGATCTTTTCGCATCCCAACAAGTGCAGCAGGTTCTTTGCCCTTATTCCGCCAATTGGGGAGTCACCGAGAGATGCTCTTCTTCACGATTGGCCCGCTGATCTCCTTTATGCCTACCCACTGTTACCCATAATCCCCAGGTTTCTTCAGAAAGCTTCTCGATTGAAGAGCACAGTAATCCTCATAGCACCTTATTGACCTTGACAAGTCTGGCTTCATCTTACTCATCCTTCTTGGTCCAGTTCCAGACCTGTCTCACCCAACAAACTTGATTCATCCAGACATTCCAAGCCTAAAGTTGACAGCATGGTTTCTTCAGTTCCATTGATTGCTAGACAGTTCAGGCTCTCCTCCCTGGTCCATCACATTCTTTTGTCGCCCCACAAAGCTTCCACTAGGAAACTGTACAAAAGCAAATGGAAAATGTTCATAATTTGGGCACAACAAAAACAACTGTGGATCCCTTTTCTGTTACTGGTTTGAAGTTCTGGAGTTTTTAGCCTCAGTTTTCAATTAAGGTATTTTAAAGTACAGGTAGCTGCCATCTCCAACTTTCATATAGGAATAAATAAATTATTCCTAACAGTCTCCAAACTGTACAGAGCTTTTGTAAAAGGAACCTTTGTCCTTGGACCTCCAGTTAAAGATCTTACTCCTCCCAGGGATTTAAATGTATTCTTGCAAGTGCTAACCTAGTCCCCATTTGAACCTTCAGCTAAATGGAGCTAAAATTTCTAATCTGGAAAACTGTATTTTTAGTACCTGTTACCATGCAGAAGAGTTTTAGAATTACAGACATTGTCTTATAAAAACCCCCTTATTTGATTTTTTTTATAAAGATAGAGTATTCTTAATCACTAATCCTTCCTTTCTTCCTAAGGTGGTGTCGGAATCTAATATCACTCAAGCTATCAATATGCCAGGCTTTCCATATTTTTCAAACTAAGGGGGGGGGGGTACATGATCTTCGTGTTTCATTGTTGCAGTCATCACTTGTGGGTTATCCCTGCAGGTAGCCCTTGGCTGGCCCGAATACCAGAGTAAAGGATTTCCTTCCTGCGTCTGCTGCAGGTCATCCAAGATGTCCCTGGTTGTCTGTTCTGTACCTTATTTAACGCTAGGACCATCCACAGAATAGCTGATTTTGTAGCTAGGAATTTCAGGGAGGTTAGCTACTCACGAGAAATGGCGTCCGTCGGTCAATCGAAATTCCCAAAAGGAGAAAAGATAAGGAGAGATACCTCTGAAGGTTAGGCCTACAGACTACACAAATCAGAAGTCAGGCAGCCTTCCTTCCACTAGTTCACTGGAACTCAGTGAGGCGCATTCGCAGCCCCTGACTATAGCTGCAGAGCCATCGCAGGCCTCTACCAAGACCTTTCTGCAGTCCGGTATGCCACCAGATCAGGCTCCTTAAACTGTTTTGATAGTTGCCAGCACCTCGGTTTGGTCCGGAGCCACTTTACAGCCACCAGCTTCCCAGGAGGCTTTTTGGGCGACTGGCGCCAGGCCTAGACAGACTACCATGCCACCAGCAAAAACCACTAGATCCATCAAATCTCTGAGGACTAAGAGCAAGGCCCTTAAGTGCCCAGTCACCAGTTTCCTCCCACCCAACCTGCCCAGTCTCAACGGGCACTTAGAATGGCTGAAGATTTAATTACCCTCATCAGGGGTAACCAGTCTACTTCAGCTACCCCAGCCAAAAGAAAAAAGGATCATTCACCTGAAGTGCTTTGAGTCAGTTTGAGGACTCTGAATTTCTAGACTCAGATACTGAACAATAATCCCTGACAGCCTTTGAGGATTCAGATGCTGAGGAATCCATTCCTTCAGCCCCCCACCAAGGTCCTTTCTTTTGGGGAAACCTTAAATTGACTCGGGGAGAATTTCCATTGGGAGGCCCCAGACTACCTCCAATCAGAGACTGAGGGAATTCCTGGACTTGCCTCAACACAAGCCCTTAGCCATTCCACCCATCCTGGATGTGGTGGAAGACGCCTTCCTGGAATCTGGCATCACCCCTGATGCCCTACCTCCTGCACACAGAAAACCTGACGGATACTACAGGGTACTTGACTCCCACAGGTATCTGTTCAAGAACCCTGCTGCTGACCCAGAAGTCATTACCCAAGGACCCAAGGGGGCTAGGACCAGCTCCTCCAAAAAAATAGTCTGACAAGGAGAGCAGAGCCTTGGACCGATAGAGCAAAAAGGTCTACACTTCGGCTTCCTTAGCCATTAGAGCACTCAATTGCCAATTTCCTGTGCTCAAATTTCAACAAAACATGCTGGAATTAAAGCAAAAAATGTCCACCTCACCAGAGACTAATGCTACCAGAGAACTAGCAGGTTTGATCCACTCCAGTTCTCAAGTGTTAAAACATTCCCTGCACTGTGAATTTGATGTTCTAGAAGCCTCTAGCAGCGCTGCAGTTTCAGGATCAGTCATCAGAAGGCATGCATGGCTGGGAGAGCAGCGTTTGTCTGACCAGGTAAAATCCTTTGGATAGAGAACTACTATTCGGCCCAAAAGCAGAGGGAGTCATTAAAAAATGGAGGACCAGGCTAAGTCTGTGCAGACAAGACATCCTACAAGTACAGCCTCCCAGATTCAGCAGGAACTTTCCAAAAAAACACTGGTCCTTTCCTGCACAACCCAAAGCTGTGCCTAGGAGAGGGTGCATAGAGAGGGCCTCTGGACAGCAGCAGCAAACTCAGCTAAGGCCCAGGCAGTGGTCCTCTACTATGTCTTGGCAAGGGAGTTCTAAATCCACTCCCTACTCCAGGGACCTACAATGACTCCCCCTCTGCCCCTCCACCAGACTAGGAGGAAGGCTGTCCCTATTCTTAGACAAGTGGGAAACCATCACAACAGATTGGTGGTTACTAAATGTCATTTCAAGGGGGTACAGATTAATTTTCAAAGAAACCCCAAGATTTTCAGGCTTCCCAGACTTACCTGCAAACCAAAGAGTAGAGGTCGTCCACCAAATTGAAAAACTCATTGCTCAGGGATCAGTGGAACCAGTGACAGAGGAACAAGCAGGAAAAGATGTCTACTCAAAGCTGTTCCTGGTACCCAATAAAGAGGGCACCTGGCACCCCATTCTAGACCTATCCACATTAAATCTGTTCCTTCAAAACCTGTTAACCTATGTTGGAATGTTGGATCCAGATGCCTGGCTAGTAACCCTAGATCTCAAAGATGCCTACCTCCATATCCCCATCAGGAAGTCCTGCAGTTTTCTGCTCTGCCCTTTGGCCAGAGTCTTCACCAAGTGCCTGGCTTTGATTATTGCCATTTGCAGACAGCAACACATCCAGATTTACCCCTATCTGGACAACTGCCTCATTCAGCCAGACACCAAGGAAAAACTCCTGCAAGACCTTTCCTTTGTCCAAACTCTTCTAACCTCTTTGGGATTCACCATCATCAGGGGAAAAAAAAAACATTTCCAACCTATAAGGCAGATTACCTTCCTAGGAGCTCTCCTGGACACAACTGCTCAAAAAGCCTTCCTCTCTGCGGAGAAGTAGAGCTTTCTCCCACTCTAATTTTCTCAGCTAGCTCTCAGGATGCATGTCACAGCATGGAAGTTCCTGCAAGCGCTTGGGTACATGGCTTCATGCATCCTTCTGGTGCCTTTAGCCAGGCTCCACATGAGAAAACTACAGAACCTATGGAGCCATCATTCCCAGTCACTGGATCACCAGCTGCCTCTGATCTCCTGCTTAAGGAAGGAATTTTTATGGTGGGCGGAAGCCTGTACCCGGAACAAGGGGCTACCCTTCATCACCATTCCCCAAGGCGAGACCATCACCAGCAACGCTTCAGACATAGCCGGGGGGGCTCATCTAGGAGTCATGTACTCAGGGCACCTGGCATCAGGGAGACTTTGCCCTCCATATCAACCTGAAGGAATTGCTAGCAGTACACAGAGCTATAATAGCATTCGAGAGTCGCCTCAGACCAGGAGTCATCCTGATCAAAACTGACACCACAGTCATGTGGTACAGCAACAAATAGGGGGAACACACACTTACCCCTTGTGCCGTCTAGCTATGCTTAGCTGGCAGACAGCTTGAACAATGGGTCTGCATCTGATAGCTCAGTACATTCCAGGGGAGCACAACACCCTGCCAGACCACCTCAGCAGGAGTGTCCTGAACCCACACAAGTGGCAGCTACACAAGCAAACCTTCCTCTACATCACACACCTCTGGGGATTACCAGAGGTAGACCTCTTTGCAACATTTCAAAACAGGCAGCCAAACAGGTTCTGCTCCAGGGAATTCCATCCACGAGCATGGAAGGGGTGGATGCTCTCTCCTTTCCCTGGGTCAACCTGTCTGTGTACGCTTTCCCTCCCTTACCACTAATTCCAAGGGTACTTCCAAAGATCAGGGAGGAAGGACCAAGGACCATCCTCATTGCACCAAACTGGCCCAGACAGCACTGGTACCCCCCTTACTCCACAGCCTAACCAAAGAATTACCCATCAGCCTGCCTCTCAAAGCTGCTAACCCAAGAGAAAGGGTCAGTACTGCACCCAAGTCTTCACACACACAGCCTATCCACATGGCTTGTACCCCAGACGTGGTTAACAGGCCATTACTGAGACAACAGGTCATGGATATCCTTAAAAAGGCCAGAAGGCCCAGTACCAGAAAATCATATTCCGCTAAATGGAAAAGATTCAGTGCATGGTGCCAAAATAATGGTGAAAACAGTGCCCATGCCTCTCACCTTGAATGTTCTTCGTGTTTCACTGTTGCAGTCATTACATGTGGGTAATCTGCTTGCAGGTTGCCCTCAGTCGGCCTGATTAACAAAGTCTTGGGCCCTGCGTCGGTTGCTGTCCCTTCTTCCATGACGTCAGGTCGTCTGGTATAAAACATGCAGCCGACGTCATTACATCAGTCTTTCTTGCCTTAACGGTTCCCGAAAGCAGAAGCAGTTCATAAGTGGCGGTTGGCCAACTCCTGAAATTTTCGTTTCTGAGTTTCAGAACCGAAGTCTTCAACTTAAAGCTATGTACCCCATTGGGGAAACTTTTTCTTGCTCCTTACCGATGGCAGTAAAAGTTCATAATTGCATTACTTGTGGAAAACAAATACCTCATAAAGATTTTCATTCATACTGTATTCCTTGCCTAGGCCCTGACCACGATGCACCTTGAAACGCAAAGATAAAAACAGACAGGCCGCCGAGGTGCAAAACTGGCGATGGCGCTTCTCCTAAGCTAGTCGCCAGTTCGGTACTCAGGCGCTTTCCCAGCCCCTGATACCCACTACTTCTGATTCGCAGGCCTCTACTGAGACCCATTCGGAGTCCGGTATGCCATGAGATACTTCAACTATGGAACCCACGGATGTCTCTACCTTGGATGGGTCCGGAGCTGCTGTGCAGGCACCGGCTTCTGAGGGTGTATTCAGGCCTACAGACTTGCATATTAAATCGACACCTCCTTCATTATTAAAGCCTAAATCTCGATCCATGTCTAAAAAAACGATGCCTAGGTGACATGCTCAGGCCCCTATGCCTAAAAAAGAAATGATAAAAATGGCTGAAGATCTAATAACTCTAATCAGGGGTAGTGAACCCCCCCCCCAAGAGGACTAGGGCTGAGCTTGATTATGAATCTTCTGATCAGGGTTCTGTTTCTTCTGACGACCTGATTTGTTCATACCTACTTATGAGAATTCTGATGCAGAGAATTCTATTCCCTCTGCTTCCCCTCCTGAGGATTTTTCTTTTGGGGAAACTTTACATACTTTAAGGGAGCATTTCCACTGGGAAAGCCAGGAATTTTCTGATTCAAAAAAAAGAGGCTTAGGGATTTCCTTCTACCTCAACATAGGCCTTTGGCTATACCTCCTGTACCAAGACATTGTTGATGTGTTCTCTGAATCCAGTTTGGCCCCTGATTCCCTGCCTCCTGCTCCTAGTAAACCTGACAGATACTACAGGGTTCCTGAGTCCCACAAGTTCCTTTTCAAAAATCCTGTTGCAGATCCAGAGACTATTTCTCAGGGGCCCAAGGGCATTAAGGCTTCTACTGCTAAAAATCCTACCCCTTCTGATAGACTCCAGGGTGCTAGATAGATGGGGTAAAAAGGTTTATACTTTTGCAACCTTGGCAATCAGAGCTTTAAACTGCCAATTTCATATGTTAAAATATCAGCAACATGTTATTGGACTGCTTAAACGGAAAATTGTTGATTCCTGACTGTGTGGAAAATAAAAATTTACAGGACTTAATGCATTCTGCTGAACAAGTTGTAAAACCTACTTTGCAATGTGGTTTTGATTCTTTAGAGGCCTCTTGCAGGGCTGCTGTTACTGGGTCTGTGCTTAGAAGGCATGATTGGCTTAAGGCGCAATCCTTGCCTGATCATGTTAAAGCTAAGTTGTTCGATACTCCTTTAAATCAGGGCCGCCTGTTTGGCAACAAGGCTGAAGAAGTTCTTAAAAAGTGGAAGATAAAGCTAAATCTATGCAAACTGTTAAAGATTTTTTACAAGTACAACCTCCGAGATTTAGTAGGCACTGGCCTACTAAGTATTGGTCATTTCCAGTCCCTTCCAGGTCCCTCTCAAGCCAAACCCAGTCACAGCAAAAAACCCTGGTTTCAGTCCCAGGGGACTCTCAGAACTAAGCAGTGGGGGGGCCTCCACATCCAAATCTGGAAATAAGACACCCCCTATGGTAAACAGTCTGAATGACTTCCTTTTAAAATTCCCAAGCAGTTATCTTTTGACTGCCCCTTTGGGGGGGAAAGATTGCTCTTCATGCAAAGAACTGGGAACTCATAACCCAGGACAAATGGGTTTTAAATGTAGTGTCCCAGGGATACATATTTCATTTCCACACGTTGCCAACACCAAATGTGTAGCCAGACCTGCCCCCAAATCAGCGGGCAGAGACTCAAAAACAAGTACTTTCCCCTCTTAAGCATGGGGGCTATTCAGCTGGTACCAGAGGAGGAAAAGGGACAAGGTTTCTACTCCAGACTTTTTCTAGTACCCAGAAAAGACAAATCATGGCGTCCAATCCTGGACCTGTCTATTCTAAACACCTTTCTGGAAATTCCAAAATTCAAGATGCTGACTCTTCAGCAGTTACTTCCTATGCTAGGCAAATACACCTGGTTGGCAACACTAGATTTAAAAGAAGGATACCTGCACATCCCAATCAGGGAAACTTGCAGAAGATACATACGCTTCAAAGGCTACACACATTATTTCTCTGCACTGCCTTTTGGCTTGTCTACTGCACCCAGGGTATTCACAAAGTGCTTGACTCCAGTTATTGCATTTTGCAGGCGAAGTAGTATTCAAATGTACCCATACCTGGACGATTGTCTAATTCAGGCAGAAAGCCAGGACATACTTTTGAATCATCTGACGTTTGTAAAAATGGTTCTAATTTGTCTGGGGTACACCATAAACGAAAAGAAATCACAACTGGTACCCCATCAACAAATTACATTCCTGGGAGCAAGCTTGAATACAACTGCCCAAATGGCTTACCTCACGCCAGAAAAGCAAATTCATTTGGTAACCTATTTCAAGCAAGTGGCCACAAAAATCCTGCTATCTGCAAGCCAAATACTGCAAGACTTGGGGTTCATGGCCTCCTGCATTCTTCTAATTCCATATGCAAGACTGCATATGAGGAAACTACAGTGGTATCTAAAAAGTCTATGGAGTCAACATTCTCACAGCCTGGAAACAATGATTCCTATCATACCTTGCCTACGCCTGGAGTTCCAGTGGTGGGCTGAGGCCTGCCACCATAACAAGGGACTACCATTCACATTACCCCCTGCTGCCCAAACCCTAACTACAGATGGGGGGCTCACCTGGCAGGGAAGTGCTTTCAGGGCAAATGGAACCCAAGTCAAATGCACCTACATATCAATCAAAAAGAAATGTTAGCTGTACAGAATGCTCTGACAGCCTTCAAGGACTACATTCTTCCAGGACAACTAATGGTAAAGATGGACAACACCACGGTTATGTGGTACATAAGCAAAGGGGTACACATTCCTACCCCCTCTGCAGACTAGTCATGGCATTGTGGAACACAGCCTTGAGCTACCAAGTGCACCTACAAGCTCAATTCCTGCCAGGAAAATTGAATACACTGGCAGACTGACTAAGCAGAAACCTCATAGACCCACATGAGTGGAAACTGGAACCAAGGATTTTCAACATGTTGACATTCGAATGGGGGAGCCCAGACATGGATCTGTTTGCCTCCCCCCAGAACTACCAGTTGGACAAGTTTTGCACAGGGACTCCCCACAAACAAGCCTGGAAAGTGGATGCTGTGTCCTTCAGCTGGAAAAACCCATCAGTCTGTGCCTTCCCCCCGCTGCCTCTGCTCTTTAAAGTTCTACTAAAAGTCAAACAGGACAAACCAAGGATGATCTTGATTGCTCCATACTGGCCGCGCCAACACTGGTATCCACTCCTGTGCAGTGTGTCGCAGTTATCTCCATGGCACCTGCCTCAGACCCCTTCCCTGCTGTCTCAGCAGAAAAACCAAATTCTGCACCCTCAGCTTCCAACATTGAACCTTGCAGCCTGGCTAATCACTTAAATTCACCCTTATCTCTCAGCAAACCTGTGATGGATGTCATCTTGGAGGCAAGGAGACATAGTACTAGAAAATCTTATGCTGAAAAATGGAAAATATTCTGTGTCTGGAACCAATCTCAAGGGATGAGCACAGCAGCGCCCAATTTACCACAAATTTTGCAATGCTTAACTGAGATGCTTCACAAGAGCCTGTCCTTTTCTTCCATTAAAATCCACACCTCAGCCATTTCAGCTCATAACACAGAACCTCCCCTCTTCTCTCATCCTCTGCTCAAGCAGTACCTCAGAGGGGCCAAAAACTTGAGACCACCCAGGAGAGCTCCAACCCCTACCCTGGGACCTTAACTTTGTATTGGAGAAACTCACTACCTCTTTTTGAGCCAGCTGCTACTGCAGATTAAAAATTTCTTTTTTGGAAAACAGCTTTCCTTTCAGCAATCACTTCAACTAGAAAGATATCTGAATTACAGGCTCTTATGGCAGTGGAGCCTTTCATCATCTTTCATGTGGACAGGGTGTCACTCAGGACCAGTCCATCCTTCATGCCCAAGGTGGTATCCAGTGTGACTCTTAATCAGTCCATTCATTTGCCAACCTTCTTTCCCAATCCACAGAACAAAGGGGAATGGCTTCTGCATTCCTTGGATGTGCACAGGCAACTTAGATTCTATTTGGACAGGACTAAACCTCGAAGAAAATCAGAACAACTGCTGGTAGCATTTGCTGCAGGAGCAGAGGGGAAGGCTTTATCAAAACAAACCATTTCTAAATGGACAAGCCATTGCATTCATTTCTTCTATAAGCACCATGGAAAACCTATCCCCCAGGAGATCAGATCTCACTCCACCAGGGCTGCATCTACTTCTGCAGCCTTTCTGAGGTGTTCCCACCAGGGACATCCTAGAAGCTGCTACTTGGAGTTCTGTACATACTTTCACCAAGCATTATCATTTGCCAATTTTCTTTTAATTCAGAGCTGGCTTTATTACTGCTGTCTTGCAGGACCTTTTTGCTGGCCCTAATGCTATATTAACTCCGCCTCCTAACCATAGCTTTGGGAATCTACCCAAATGTAATGACTGCAACAGTGAAACACGAAGAACATAGAACAGTTGCGTACACTTACCATAAATGTAGATGTTTGAGTGTATTCACTGTTGCAGTCCTGGTTACCCTCCCTCCAGCCCCCTAACGTCTTCTGGCTATACCTCTACTTTCCTTTACTATGCTTAAAAGCCTTTTTGATACATTTGCTTTTTGTTGGAGGTATACCTTTGTGTTTTTGTTTGTTTGTTCCTCATTGGGGGGGCACCTGACATCTGGTGTATGAAAAACTGATGTAATGGCGTCAGCTGCATGTTTTATACCCCTGACGACCTGACGTCATGGAAGAAGGGACAGCAACTGACGCAGGACCCAAGAATTTGTTAATCAGGCCAACTGAGGGCAACCTACAAGCAGATTACCCAAATGTAATGACAGTGAATCCACTCAAACATCTACATTTATGGTAAGTGTACACAACTGTACTTTCTGGACTACCTAGCAGAGCACATGCAAAAGGGTTTGTCTTACTTCTCTGTCAAAATCCATGCCTCTGTCTCTGCTCATTTCCCAACAAGGCAACTTCTATTCTCCCGTCCCGTTAAAACAATTTCTTATTGGGGTATCACACATTAGACCTTCTAGGAGGCCACCCACCCCAGCATGGGATTTGAACTTTGTCCTCGAGAAATTGATGTGACCCCCTTTTGAACCAGCTGCCTCAGCAGAAATAAAGCACCTCTCTTGGAAGACTGTCTTAACTACAGGCTCTCATGGCCATTGAACCTTTCATTATTTTCCATCCAGACAGGGTATCCATTAGGACCAACCCCTCTTTTATGCCTAAGGTGGTATCTGACGTGGCTCTTAGTCAGTCCATCCATCTCCCTACCTTCTTTCCAAACCCACAAAATAGAGGGGAAAGAATTCTCCATACATTAGACATGCACAGGCAGCTTAGATACTACCTAGATAGAACAAAGTCTCTCAGAAAGACTGACCAACTGCTGGTCAGCTTCACCCGTGGGGCAGAGGGGAAAGCTAGATCCTAACGGACAGTTTCCAAATGGATAGCATACTGCATCCATTTCTGCTACTCTTTTCATGGAAAGGTACCTCCCAAATTAATCAGAATCCATTCTACGAGGGCAGCATCAACTTCCACTGCCTTCCTCAGAGGCGTCCCTGCCATGGACATTTTGGAAGCTGCCAACTGGAGATAAGTCCACACCTTCACAAAACACTACCAGCTGCCTACTTTTTCCAAATCCAGGGCACACTTTGCTTCAGCAGTCATGCAGGGCATTGTAGCTTCCATTTAAAGCAGTACAAGCCTCTTCTCCAGCTCTTTCACTGCACTCTTACCACCTACCATTTAGCTTTGGGAATCTTCCCACAAGTTATGACTGCAACAGTGAAACACGAAGAACATAGTACATTTGTGTACACTTACCATAAATGTAGATGTTCGAGTGTATTCACCGTTGCTGTGCTGATGTTCTTCGTGCTTCACTGCTGCAGTCATCACATTTGGGTTATCTGCTTGCAGTAGCCCTCAGTCAGCCCTATTAACAAAGTCTTGGGTCCTGCATCTGTTGCTGCCCCTTCTTCCATGACGTCAGGGGTATAAAACATGCAGCCGACGCCATTACATCTGTCTTTCTTGACGTGCGGTGCCTGAAGCAGTTTGCAAGTGCCGGTCGGCCGACTCCTGATATTTTTGTTTTCGAGTTTTAGAACCGAAGTCTTCAACTAAAAGCTAAGTACCCTGTTGGGGAAACTTTTTCTTGCTCTAAACCGATGTCAGTAAAAGTAAATAATTGCATTACTTGTGGAAAGCAAATACCTCATAAAGATTTTCATTCGTAGTGTATTCCTTGCCTAGGCCCTGACCACGACGTACCTCGCTGTCAGTTTTGTGCCTTATTTAAACCACGAACTATCCGTCGTCAATATATTTTCACTTCTAAATATTTTTGTGCTCTGTTCAATTATCCTGACATGTCTTCGGTAAGCCATGACTACCGACATTCTGAAAAAACGCAAAGATAAAGAAAGACTAGGCCGCCTAGGTCCAAAGCTGCTGACGACGCTTCTCCTAAGCCAGTCACAAGTTCGCCGGTACTCAGTGAGGGGCTTTCGCAGCCCCCGATACCTACTACTTCAGATTCACAGGCCTTTTCTGAGACCCATTCAGAGTCCGTTATGCCCCGAGATGCTTCAACTGTGGAACCTGCGGATATCTTTAACTTGGATGTGTCCGGAGCCGCTGTGCAGGCACCAGCTTCTGAGGGTGTATTCAGGCCTACAGACTTGCATATTAAACGGACGCCATCTTCTTCTTAAAGGCCTAAAACTCGAACCATGCTTAGAAAACTGATGCCCAGAATACATGGTCAGGCCTCTATGCCTAAAAAACAAATACGAATGGCTGAAGATCCTATTACTTTAATCAGCGGAAGCCAGCCTTCCCCCTCTAAGATACCTAGGACTGAGTTTGCGTGTGATACTTCTGACCAGGATTCTGAATTTTCTGTTTCCTCTGATGACCAGGATTTACCCTTGTCTACCTGTGAGGATTCTGGTGCTGAGGACTCTATCCCCTCTTCTTCTCTCCCCAGAGGATCTCTCTTTTGGTGAAACCTTGCATACTCTCAGGGAGTATTTTCGTTGGGAAAGTCAGGATTTCTCTGATTCTAAAAAGAGGCTTAGGGATTTCTTACTCCTGACCCAGCACAGGCCTTTAGCCATATACCTCCTGTACTAGACATTGATGATGACTTTTCGGAATCTAGCTTTGCCCCTGACTCTTTACTTCCTGCTCCCAGAAAACCTGATAAGAGATTACAGGATCCCTGACTCTCACAAGTTCTTTTTTAAAAATCCTACTGCGGATCCTGAGACCATTTCACAGGTACCCAAGGGCATTAAGGCTACTACTGCCAAAAATCCTACTCCCTCTGGTAGAGACTCCAGGGTGCTGGATAGGTTCATAGATTATTACTAGGCTAACTGCCCTTGTGAGCCATTTTAAGCCTAGCTATAATTATCCCTTGTGAGACTCAAACCCTGCATCTTGTGTTTGTAAGGCAAACAACTTAACCATTAGGCCACCCATGGCATAAGAATGTATACACTTCTCCAACTTTAGCCATTAGGGCCTTAAACTGCCAGTTTCATGTGTTAAAGTATCAGCAGCATATTATTGGATTGCTTAATCAGAAAATGATGTTGATTCCTGATTGTGCTGAAAATAAGGATTTACAGGATATATACTGCATTCAGCTGATCAAGTTGGAAAACATACTTCACAATGTGGTTTTGATTCACTGGAGGCATCTTGCAGGGCTGCTGTAACTGGGTCTGTACTTAGAAGGCATGCTTGGCTTAAGGAGCAATCCTTGCCAGATCATGTTAAAGTGAAATTACTGGATGCTCCCTTAAACCAGTACCGCCTGTTTGGCAACAAGGCAGAAGAAGTTGTTAAACAGATGGAGGAAAAAGCTAAAAAGCAAACTGATAAAGATGTTTTGCAAGTACAACTTCCAAGGTTTAGTAGGCATTGGCCTTCCAAGAATTGGTCCTTTCCTGCCTCTTTCCAACCTTCAGTCCAAACCCAGATCCAGCAGAGCTCCCAGGCTTCAGTCCCAGTGTACGCAGAGGACTAAGCAGTGGGGGTGCCTCCACTGCCAAATCTGGGAGTAATAAAACTCCCCCTATGGTAAGCTTTCTCAATTACTTCATTTTAAAGCTTCCAAGCACTTCTCAATTGACTTCCGCTGTGGGGGGAAAGATTGCTCTTCTTGCTAAGAACTGGGAACTCGTTACGCAGGACAAATGGGTTTTAAATATAGTGCCCCAGGGATACAGATTTCACTTCCACACATTACCAACACCAAGCGGGTGGCCAGATCTACCCCCAAGTCAGTGGGCAGAGGCCCAAAAACAAGTGCTTTCTCTCAGAAGCATGGGGGCTATTCAGTTGGTACCAGAAGAGGAAAAGGGACAAGGTTTCTACTTGAGACTTTTCCTGGTACCCAGAAAAGACAATTCATGGTGTCCTGTCCTTGACCTGTCTACTCTAAACACCTTTTTGGTGATTCAAGATGCTGACTCTTCACTAGTTGCTCCCTATGCTAGGCAGAGATGCCTGGTTGGCAACACTAGATTTAAAGGAAGCATATCTGCACATCCAAATCAGGGACTCTTGGAGAAGATACCTACGCTTCCAAGCAGGCTTCACGCACGGTCTCTTCTCTGCACTGTCCTTTGGCTTATCTACTGTACCCATTGTATTCACAAAGTGCCTAGCTCCATTCATTGCATTTTGCAGGCAAATAATTATTCAAATATACCCATACCTGGACGATTGTCTAATTCAGGCAGAAAACCAGGACATACTTTTGAATCATCTGGCCTTTGTGCAAAGGGTGCTAACTTGTCTGGGGTACACCAAAAACGAAAATAAATCACAGCTGGTACCCTGTCAACAGATTACATTTCTGGGCGCAAGCTTGAATACAACTTCCCAGATGGCTTTCCTCATGCCAGAGAAACAAATTCCTTTGACAACCTACTTCAAACAAGTGGCCAGAAAAACCCTGCTATCTGCAAGGCAGGTACTACAAGCCTTGGGGTTCATGGCCTCCTGCATTCTTCTAATTCCATATGCAAGACTGCATATTGGGAAACTACAATGGTATCTAAAAAGCCTATGGTGTCAGTATTCTCAGGATCTAGAAGCAATGATTCCTGTCATACCTTGCCTACGCCTAGAGTTCCTTTGGGGGGCAGAGGCATACCACCAAAACAAGGGACTACCTTTCACACTACCCCCTGCCGCCCAAACCTTAACAGATGCATCAGACTATGCATGGGGGGCTGACCTGGCAGGGAAGTGCATTCAGGGCAAATGGAACCCAAGTCAAATGCACCTGCACATCAACCAAAAAGAAATGTTAGCTGTACAGAATGCTCTGACAGCCTTCAAGGACCACATTCTTCCAGGACAATTAATGGTATAGACGGACAACACCACTCTTATGTGGTACATAAGCAGGGTGCGCACATTCTTAACCCCTCTGCAGACTAGCCATGGCATTGTGGAACACAGCCCTGAGCTATCAAGTTAATCTTCAAGCTCAATTCCTGCCAGGAAAACTAAATACACTGGCAGATGAACTAAGCAGAAACCTCATGGACCCACTTGAGTGGAAACTGGAACCAAGGATTTTCAACATGTTGACAAGCAAATGGGGTAGCCCAGATATAGACGTTTTTGCCTCCCCCCAGAACTATCAATTGGACAAATTTTGCACAAGGACTCCACAAACAAGCTTGGAAAGTGGATGCTCTGTCCTTCAGCTGGAAAAACCTATCAGTTTATGCCTTTTCTCTGCCTCTGCTCTCCAAAGTACTACTAAAGATCAAAAAAGACAAACGGAGGACGATTTTGATTACACCCAACTGGCCATGCCAACACTCGTACCCCCTCTTGCGCAGTGTGTCACTGTTGGCCCCATGGCACCTGCCTCAGACTCCTACCCTATTGTCTCAGCAGAAGAACCAGATTGTGCACCCTCAGCTTCAAACACTGAACCTAGCAGCCTGGCTAATTATCTCTTTCTCCTTTACCATCCCTCAGTAAACCAGTGATGGATGTCATTTTAGAGGGAAGGAGGCCTAGTGCTACAAAATATTATGCTGAAAAATGGAAAATATTCTGTGCCTAGAACCAGTCTCAAGGGATGAGCACAGCAGTGCCCAATTTACCTCAGATTTTACAATACTTAACTGAGATGCTTCACGAGGGTCTGTCTTTCTCCTCCTCCTTCAGAATTCACCCCTCAGCCATTTCAACTCATTATAACACAGAACACCCCTCTTCTCTCATCCACTGCTCAAGCAGTTCCTCAGAGGGGCCAAAAAACTACGACCACCCAGGAGAGCTCCAACTCTAGCCTGGAACCTTAACTTTGTATTGGAGAAACTCACTCTTTCTCCTTTCGAGCCAGCTGCTACTGCAGACTTAAAATTCCTTTCTTGGAAATCAGCTTTCCTTTTAGTAATCACTTCTGCAAGAAGGGTATCTGAATTACAGGCTGTTATGGCAGTGGAGCCTTTCATCATCTTTCATGCGGACAGGGTGTCCCTCAGAACCAATCCCTCCTTCATGCCCAAGGTGGTATCCAGTATGGCCCTTAATCAGGCCATTCATTTGCCAACCTTCTTTCCTAATCCACAGAACAAAGGGGAACGGATACTGCACTCTTTAGATATGCACAGACAACTTAGATTCTACTTGGACAGGACTAAACCTCAAAGGAAATTTGAACAACTGCTGGTGGCATTTGCTGCAGGGGCAGAGGGAAAGGCGATTTCAAAGCAAACCATTTCCAAATGGATAGGTCACTGCATTCATTTCTGTTACAAGCACCATGGAAAACCTATCCCACAGGGGATCAGAACCTACTCAACCAGGGCTGTATTTACCTCTACAGCCTTTCTCAGGGGCATCCCTACCAGGGACATCCTAGAAGCTGCTACCTGGAGTTCTGTACATACTTTCTCCAAGCATTACCATCTGCCATTTTTCTCTAAATCCAGAGCTGGCTTTGCCCTGCAGTGTTGCAGGGCCTTATAGCTGGTCCTAATGCTGTCTAAATCCCTCCTCCCATCCTTAGCTTTGGGAATGTACCCAAATGTGATGACTGCAACAGTGAAACACTAAACATAGTACAGTTGTGTAAACTTGCCGTAAATGTAGATGATTGAGTGTATTCACTGTTGCAATCCTGGTTACCCTCCTTCCAGCCCCCTTACTTCTTTTGGCTATACCTCTACTCTCCTGTACTATGCTCAAAAGCTTTTTGGTATATTTGCTTTTTTGTTGGAGGTATAACCTTGTATATTTATAGATTTAACTGCTTCCCATTAGGGGGGCACCTGACATCTGGGGCAAGAAAAATTGATGTAATGGCGTCTGCTGTATGTTTTATACCCCTGATGTCAACCGACGCAGGACCCGAGACTTTTTTAATCTGGCTGACTGAGGGCTACTGCAAGCAGATAACCCAAATGTGATGACTGCAACAGTGAATACACTCAAACATCTACATTTATGGTAAGTGTACACAACTGTACTTTTCCATCCCACCTTTCTCCTCTTCATCTTTTGTATGGCCTTACCCAGGTTGGCCTTCTTGGAAGGAGTTCTGGGCAAGAAAAACTGATTCACATCCAGATCAGGAGAGGTCTTTGTACCCCTGTACTCTTCACTTATCAGACCAATGATTGAGTACAACGCCCCATTCGGAATGTACCTTACCCGACACCTGCAGCAGTTGGAAAGACCCCAAAAGTTCCTCACCAAAAGGATAAAGGGGCTCAAACATATGTCATATGATGCCCGACTGAAGAAACTCCAGCTCTATTCAGTCGCATACCGTCTGCTCAGAGGTGATCTGTGCCTGACATACAAGGCCATGTCCAACCCGGAATTAATGGACATGCTCCACCTCAAAAAATCCAAATCCACCAGAGCCACGAGCGCAAGAGACTTAAACCTCAACATGGATATAAATAGGACGTGCTGGAGGGACAGATTCATCACCCAGAGACTCCCTACACTATGGAACAGAATCCCAGTCCATGTGAGGCAGAGCCCCTTACTGACTCTGTTCAAGAGAAATCTTGACGAGTGGATGGGAGATCGTAGGTTTACCCCGGGAATCATCTCTGTGTCACTGCTGGACAGAGGCACAGCAAACTAATGGATATAGTATTCTCATCCTAAGGGGTGGTGAAAGCCACACACACTCTGGCTGGGCTTATAAATGCCCTAGGGCAGATAGCCAATATGAACCTATGAACCTATGTAATGGGATCTGCTACTTCACTTTATAGCACTGACAAACCTGACTTCAGTCTCGGGTGACTTGCAGCCGATGCAGGAGGGAAATACTTTACTCTGGTATTCGGGCCAGCCGAGGGCTACCCAGCAGGGATAAACCCACAAGTGATGACTGCAGCAGTGATTACACTCTAACATCTATATTTATGGTACCTGTACACAACTGTACTTTGCATCTGTTGGATGTTTACAGACAGTTACATTTTTACTTGTAACGAAATTTTTTTTAGAAAAGCTGATCTGTAAGTGTCTTTTTCAGATTCAAAATTGGGCAACTCAGTCTTTAGCTGAATGGTTGACTGACTGTATTACCTTTGTTTATAATAAATTGGGCATGTCCTTACCCAAACCACCAAGAGCACATTCTACAAGATCCCTGGCTGACACTTCAGTTTTTTTTTGTCTAGACCTTGGTAATTGTGCTGCTGCAACTTGGGCTAATCCCAATACCTTTATTGCTTATTACAAATTAGATCTGATGTTTAGGGGCACAGCAGCTTTTGGCTCAGTGGTGCTGAGGAATGTCCTTCCTTGGTGTCCTCCCAGGATTTAGGAAGCTGGGTACTCTGTCCAAGTGTTGAGTAACGAATGAGTATTGACATCATCAGAAAAAGTTGTATATTCTGCATAGTGTTCCATCTGTGTTGTCCACTTTCATTCTTCATCTACCCTCCCACCAGCCACCTCCTCGTTTTTTGGAAGGATCGAGGATGCTAAAAGAACCTTGCTCCTTTGTTTGAGTCCCCGATTTTACTAGTTATCTTAATATTTTTCCTTTGCAGTGCTGTACAGATGTAAGGGGCAGCAAACAAGATCTGATGTGTGTTGAGGACTAGGGCATTGTGGGAAAGGGAGGAGCTTGAGAGCTTTCAGTGCTTCACAAGTTAGTAGAAGCGACCGAATGGGATCAGAGGATCGGATCCAAACCCAAGAGTTGATGGAGAATGAAATTGGGCAACACAGATGGAACTTTTGTATTCTTCTGACTTTCTTTAATGGGCTCTCACCCACTCTCACTCCACTGATATTGCAGATATGCTAGCAAGCATTCACTTCTAAATTCTTTCACACATCACTCAATCCAGAATTGGATAACATATCATTAATACATGTTTTTAAGGAGCTGTCAGATACCAAAAACACTTCTTGAGGAGCTGGAAGCCCTTCATTTGTGGGTATGGTTAGCAAGATGCAAGAGCTGAAAATGTTTTGGTCTTTTTAATTTTATATACAGATTAAGCATGTTTGTCAACCAGAGGAGAAGTTTTGGAAGAGAAATAGAAAGTTGAAGGAATTTATTTGGGTAAGGAACGCGGTGAGTGTTATGTGAGGTAAGTTGATTCTCCAGATAAAACAAGGTGGTTTAGGATTACTTGATTTGAAGGGATACTTTTGAGCTATGTTGCTAATGCTCATTTGCATAATACAAGAAGGTTTTATATTAAAAGTGGAGAGGGATGATAAATGGGGGGCAGTGTGAGGAATAAGGATAGAGGGTAGGATTTTGGAAGCAGGCCTTTGAGGATCACCACCACCACCATGCAGAGTATTATGCAGGTGAAATAGCAGAAAGTATTGCGCACTAAGCCAACACAGGAAAGGAGATTTTACTAACGGGATTACTGAAAGTAGGAGGTATAGAAAATAAGCAAGAGGGGTATGAAGTATACTGGAGAAGATCAGCAAAGGAAGTAACAGTATTTGGTACAAAACATGAGATCGATAATAGAGTGGGGTGAGGCCAAGTAGAAGGTTGGCCTGTGTAGGCTAGAGACTGCCTTCTTTCCAGGGATCGATGAGAGTTAGACAGAAAGGGTTAAAGGAAATACTTGGTGAAAGACCAGCTGTGGTAGCGGCTTTAGTTGAGTGTAGGACAGAAGCTGCTGATAAAAAGGATCAATTAGTAGGGCATACAAAAATCTGGCATGATAACCATACAAATTGATTAGAGGAGGTTAGAAAAGATTGGTAAGAGATTGGCAAGACAGTTCATTAAGGAACAGTGGGAGGATCATCTTTACAGCTCCGAAGTATGCAACAAAGTTTAAAAGTTTGATTTTTGTTTGAAAGTGTTGCATAGATATTTTATACCCCAGTCAGACTTTAGAGATTTATTTTCCTCCAGTAGATAGCAAATGCTGGAGGTGTAATGGGAAAGAGATTGTTAGGTGCATATGTTTTTTTGGAATATACACAATACTTTATCAGAAATGTTGGGAGACAAATGGTTGTAACTATGGAAAATATTTTTAAGCTGAGATGTAGGATGTGAATTTCTTACACAGACAGTAAGGTCTTAACTAAATGTAATACCGCTGGCAGAAAAATAAACTAGTAAATGGGAATCAAAATCTAAGCAATCTGTAAATGAAGTACTGGATACTATAAAAGGAGATCAAAGAACTGAAGATGGACTCTCTGGAAAAAGCGAGGGAGAAAATTGCATAGAAATACCCCAATTTAAACAGTATGTGAGCTTGCTTCTTTGAAGGCTTCATTAGAAGCATAAATGTGATGTGTCAATTAGGAAATCCTTTTGGTGAACACAGTCCAATTACTTACACCTTCAAGTTTAACAGTCCACTTCCTCTGTAATCTTTGGTATTGTAACAGGAGAAAATCGTGTTGTCTGTTTGTGCTTTCTTTTAGAGCTATTGTTTTCCTAAAGATTTTGGAATTGTCCTCAATCTGTCATCCTTTCCTTTATTTCTGTTTTTGACTTCAAACTGATTTAGTACTTCCTTTCAACCATTGTCAGGTGGGAGGAAGTATATTTGAGGCTGTAATTTTGCAGGACAGAATTAGTTTTTTTGTTTGTTTTCTGACTCCATACAGTTATGTTTTCGTAACCTTTGAAATTCATATTTAGGACAATCATATTGAATGAGTCTATATCATATTGTCAACAGCTCAGAATGTCTACTCTGAATTGTTCGACACCAAAATGTTGAACTATAAAAATAGCGAACTGCCAAATACCTGATTTCTTTCCAACAGAGAGAAATCGGTTGGCCGTTCTGACACCTGCCCTTTCCCTGAGTGTAGTGCGGTCTCGGAATATTTAGTTGGGGGGGGGTGGTGGTGTTTGTTTGCCATTGGTGTTTGGCCATCCAATTTCTTTCCGTTGGAAAGAAAATGGTTATATGGCCGTTTGCTATTTTTGTAGTTCGCCATTTTGGTGTTGAACGATTCAGAGACGACATTCTAAGCTGTCGACAATATGATAGACTCTATTGAACACCTTCATGCAGTTATAAGCTTGGATTCTTTAGGAAGTTGTGAGGTAGAGTGGTCACCTTAAAGTGATACAAGTATTTGTAAAGTATGCAGAATGGGCTTCCTTTTTTTATATCTTGATATTTGTTGGTTTCTTGTATGAGAAGAATCAAGGCAATACACTTCGCCACTGAACATTCGTTGCCAGTTTTCATCCCAAAGCTGCAATATGGTATAGAACCCATTTTTTTTTCCAGAATCCACTTAAATGTTCTTTTAACACTTGTATATGCTGTCTGGTAGCTTTAGCTTCTTGTTGTAGGTTTGAGTCCCTCGATTGTTACACAGCAGGTAGCTGAAGATTAAGACAGTGATGTTGGCCGTGCTTCTGGCTTGCCTTGAAAAACACTCTATGTATCAAGTAACTAATGCATTTAGCTTTTCTCATGTTTATTTTTCTTTGATAAACCTTTGCTGAAACTGCAAGTGCCATATTGGCTATGTACACGTAGATTTTAAATGTGACAGTTTCATGAAAGTAAAAAAAATTCTGAACAAAGTAAATGGCTTTTTTCCAGAGGTTTGAGATTTTTTCACAAAGATTTTACACATTTAAATGGATGCGGGTGTATAGTACTTGTGCATATATGTATATATATATATATATATATATATATATATATATATATATATATATATATATATATATATATATATATAAAATAAGCAACATTTGTAAAACAATGGTACGATTTTAAAAACTTGGTTTGTTAGTGTCTAAGTATTTCAGAGTAGTAGTGCGTATGATGTGCAAACTTTTCTAGGTTGATATCTTTAAATGCATAGAGTTTTTAAAAATCTTCCACTGTATCGGGACTGCATTATATTTAGGACATGACAGAACTACCGGGCATATAAAGAGTCTTAGTTTAAAATCTATACATGTTGGCATTTAGCTTTAAAGGCAGAAGTACTTTTTATGGTCTTCATAGCATCATTCTTGTGAGTAGCTGATGTCTTGAGGTTTGCTGGATTAGGAGTTTGTTTTAGGAGTCTCTCTTCATGGATGTTCTTTCTGAGCCCTTAAGGGGGTAGATCTTATGGTGCACCTTGCACGTTGTTGTGGTCAGATCTTCCATAACCCTTTCACAGAAAGTAGCTGCTTTTCCTGATTAATATATTGATGCCTTTATTTTTAATTGCCTGTTGAACACAACTTGGCTAGTTTTGGATGATTTATTCTTGCTAGCTGATTAAGTGTACCACATTTGCTAGATACTCTGCTTAGATCAAAAAGCATCCAAACCTGAGCCACCTGTCCAACCTGTTATTACACTGGACAAGCATATATGTGCAGCTCTTTTAGAAGAACTAATATTTCAGTTTCTGAATACGGTTGTATTATTTACAGACATAGGTACATTCAAAGGCTGTTATAATATTTTGTTTTACATTTCAGGCACCTGTAAGAAGACAGATGAAGGCAAAACCTGCCAGTTCAGCACCTTGTGGTGTTACTAGTGTTACAGCACGGCGAATCCTGATGTCATTAGAGAGAATGTCCAGTCCATTGGCTGTAAGTTATTAGTTCTGGTCTATGGATCTTTAATATGCATGAGGTAGAGCTTTGTGTGCTTAAAGTAAACTCTTTCACAGTGTTTATTTTTTGTCAGGGGTTTATATATTGACCTTTTTAGTAAATTGAATGTTGCATTTTGAGGACCACTGTAGCTAGTTGTTAATCTGATGTTCATCATATTGCACTATTGCTGCAATTACTGTTGGGATGTCCTACTTTGCAGGAGCCTGTAGATGGCCGAAATACCAGAGTGTTTTACTACTGCTTGACTAATGCCCCTGAAATCAAGACAGCTGACCTGTAGAGGCTCATTGGCTGATGCTGTCTCCAATTCATTCTTGCTGTCTGAGTCTGATGCATCTTCATCTTAGAGTGCATTAGTTAGAGTGAAGCCAGAAGACTTGTAAAGCTAAGTAACCTGTTGGGGAAAATCTTTTTTGTGTACTTGTGAAGACTGTGTATGTCAAGGCAATCTTGTATCTTTAGAGAGAGTGGATTATAAATTCTCCAGTGGGATTTCCACTTTGCTTGGATCCCGAGAAGAACATGCCCAGTTGTCCGCAGTGTGAGTATTTTAATTCTTATATGATTAGGCATTTGGCCAGATCATTCAAGAAGTGCTTAGATTAACACAGTGCCTCAGTGGCATACACCTGCTGTGGCGTTTGCTGGTCTCTCGGCTGTTATCTTGATGAAAAAGAAGATCCCCAGAGATTAGAATGCTAGAGAACTGGACAATCCACTTCAGTCTCCGAAAGCCGTCCCAGGCTCAAAAGTGTCAGAAAGTCAAGAGCTTTTGCAGCTTCTTCAGATTTCCTGCATGCATGAGGATTTTGGTGAGACCCTTCCGGATACTGTCTTGCCTATTGCAATGCTGATGTCTGCTTGGGCAGAGTACCCCCAGGTGTTAGTGGGGCTAAAGTTGCTAGGCAAGTACTGGCTTATGATGCTTAGATTATCATTTGGGGGGGTGGGAGGTGCAGAATCTCCCTCACCTATACCCGTGAGAAAGTGCCAGTGGATAGGATTTAAGTTGTGCTGCCCAAGATCACACCAAAGTACATGACCAAGTCTCTGAAGGTGAAGTCTGGCTTGTCCAAGCCTCAGCTGTTTGTACCCTGGCCCTTAACTTTCCAGGACTACCCACTGGACTTATTCAGGTTTGTAGAGAATGTCATGGGTTTTGTGGGAGCCAGGCAATTTCATCCTGAAAATGCCTGTTCTAGGAATCTCTCTTCACCAGAGGAAAAAAGACCAATCCACATAAGTCTTCAAATTCTTGACACTCAGAGAATCAGATGGCATATGTGGACCAGTTTTCTGCAGTGTCATATGTAAACTCAGAACTGGATGATATCCTGCCATTAGCCTGACAGCCTTAAGACGTTTCCTTTGTGGACACTGGACATAAAATGAAAGAGCTGCGGGGCTCGGGAATATTCCCAGTCCAAGAAGATATTCAGGCTTTTTTTGGGTCTTCCCGTGTGAAAACTACTCTTTCTGCAGGGTTGGAAGTGATGGTTGATGGGATCCAAGGCACGTCTCTGCCACCTGTCTCCCCTCGCTCTGTCTGTAGGACACCAGACGGTTTGTACAGAGTGATTTAGTCTTACAAGCACCTATAAAAGAATCCAGTGGAAGATCCTGACATGTTTCCCTCAGAATCCAAGGAAACCAAGGGTTGCTCTTCAAGAACCCTTTGTCAAATGATTGAGCATTTGTTGATATTTTGGGATGGGAGAAACACTTCAGAATTTAGGAGTTTTAACTGTCTGCATTCTGTATCATAGAGCAAGACATTTCTTCAAGATTCCAGAAGCAGTGTACAGGCTAAAGTGCAAGGTACAAAACTGATAAATTTGGGGGGAAAGCATACACTTCAGCTACCCTGACCATGAGCCTTGAATTGCAATTGTCATGTGATTAAACACAGGAGTGACTCTTGGATAAGATGAAATTCAAGGTAGAAAATAGGTTGAGAGTAAGGCTTCCCAAAATGGGTTGCTAGAATTATGCAGCTTCTGTTCCCAAGTTTCTAAGCAGTCCCTCAAGTGCGGCTTTATTTTTTTTTCTTCCCCCTTGGGGGTATCATTTTCATTGACCTGACCCCCAATTCCCCCTTCCATGCTGGACCTACCAGCTTGTCTCCTACCCCACCCCCAACTTACTGCTGTAATACTGAGGTCGGTCATGGATGCCAAGTGTGTCCTGGGGGCTCAGCTAACTCGCCTTCCGTCTTGGTGGATGTCTTTTAAATGCCCTACCCACTCCCTGCCTTGCGTTCATGCTTGTTGATTTGTCCGAGATCAGCTCTCCTTTTTGCACCTTGACTCCCTTAAAGGAGTATCATCATTGACCGCCCTTCCTGGTGCATCGTCAGTTGCCTGAGCCACTATCAAGCCTCAGCCAACTGGGATATAGTTAGTTTTCACCCCCCCCCCACACACACACACACACACCTGGGGTTGCTTCCCTCAAGTGTAGCTTTTGATGATTGAGGCATCTAGAAAGACATGCCATGGGGTCAGTCATCAGGAGGCATGCTTGTCTAAGACAACAGTCCGTGCTTGAGCATGTAAAAGCTGAAAACGTTGATGCCTCTTTTGGAAAAGTATTTCCTGTTTGGACACTAGCTGAGTGTCTTTAAGTAATGGGAGGCAAAGACAAAGACTATACAGACTTTCAAGGACTCTCCTCAGTTTAGCAAAAATACCCTAGTAAGACGGTCTTTTCCCTTTTCTGAGAGTAAAAGTAAGGGCAGGGAAAAAATTTCCAAGAAAGTGGTAGCCTGACCACAAGACCAGGCTTGGGTGGGTCCTGGTCCCAAGGACCCAGTAGAGAGTGTAGCTTGCTCTCTCTTAGAGTATTCCCTTGATCAGTCCCACCCCAGTCATCCCTTCTGTTCCCTCCAGGAAAGCTGGAGGGGAAGACTGCCACTGTTTCATCCCAGCTGGCTCAGAATTAACCAAGACTGGTGGGTGTTAAAGCCTGGTAAAGTCTGGGTATAGATGGCATTTTGCAAAAATTACCAAATTTTCAGGCATTCTTGTCTCAAAAGATTAATAACTCAAGGTGCAGACTGAGCTCCTAGAACTACTAGTCCCAAGGATCCATAGAGCCAGTACAGCAAAAAGGCATAAAAGCAAGGTTTCACTGAAGATAGTTTGTCACAAAGAAAGGAGGGCTTCTTATATTTTTGCAAGCTAAATATGTTACTACTTTTTCCCCAAATTCAAAATACTCACTCTCCTTTGATTCTGCCTCACACTCACATGGATCTGAAGGATGCCTACCTTCTCTCTCTCTAGTGCAGGATCACAGAATTTTTATATGGCTCAAGGCGGGAGATGCATTTCAATACAATTTTTGTGTTTTGCGGTTAGACTTTTCAACTGCTCCCAGAGTTGTCATGTAATGTCTGGCTTCAGTGATAGCTTTCTGCAGGGCAAAGTGAGTCCACATTTACACACATTTGGATGATTGCCTGTTTCCAGGTGCCTTCTCTAGAGAAGTTGAAGGCATCCTTCAGGCTGACCATGGAGTTTTTCTCCAGTGTGTGGCTCTCTCCTTCATCTTACAAAACTCCAAGCTCCAACCTTCCTTTATGCAGAAGGCATACCTACCCCCAGGATAAGATCCTGATGTTCTTCGTGTTTCACTGTTGCAGTCATAACTGTAGGGTGATCCTGCCGGCAGGCAGCCCGAGGTCGGCCAGAATCACAAAGTCTGGGTCCGGCGTCGGCTGTACAAGCTAGTACCCTGACGTCAGTACGCTCTGGTACATAGCCCTCAGCCGACACCATCTTCTCCAGTCTTTCTTGCCGTGCGGTGGAAAGCAGCTCGCAAGTCGTTGGTTGGCGATTTTCGATCTACGTTTTTGATTGCTGTTGGTCCGAAGTTCTTACTTCTCTTCTCAAAGCTAAGTACCCTGTTGGGGAATCTTTTTCTTGTTCCTCCGATGTCAGAAAAAGTTAATAATTGTATAGCGTGTGGAAAACAGATACCTCATAAAGATTTCCACTCTTACTGTCTACCTTGCTTAGGCTCTGACCACGACGTTTCTTGTTGTTGGTTCTGTGCCAGGTTCAATTCTCGCACTATTAAGCGTCGGTACGACTGGGCTTTAAATTACTTTGGCAGACGCTTCAATTATAGAATGTCGTCGGATTCTACCAGAATTCAAAAGAAGCGCAAAGACAAGGACAGGCCTCCGAGGTCCAAACAGGATTCGTCGCAGCTGGAGCCAGCGTCCGGTTCGGCTGTCGTCAGTGAGGCACTTTTGCAGCCCCTGTCGTCCGCCACTTCTGAACCGATGGCCGATACGGACTCCCATGGGGAGCCATCAAGGCCTATTGTTTTATCTGCTGCAGGACCTTCGGACGTCGCTCCCTTAGATAGGTCCGGAACCGCTGTGCAGGTACCGGCTTCTGAGGGGGTATTCAGGCCTACTCACATCACCATTTCAAAGACAAAGGCAAAGTCCAAGACTCCAGTTAAACCAAGTTTCTGCTCCAGCTACTTCTGAAGCTACTCCCAAGACACAGAAGCAATTGCTACGGATGGCTGAAGATTTGCTTACAATGATTAGGGGTTCTCACCCCCCTCCAGAGAAAAGGCCTCGACAGGATGTTCCTTTGGATTCCTCTGACCAGGCTTCTGTATCTTCTGTTTCTTCCTCTGATCAGGAATATTCCTTTCCTCCTTATGAGGATTCGGATGCAGAGGATTCCCTGCCCTCTGCTTCTCTGCCTGAGGATTTCTCTTTTGGGGAGACCTTACATGAGATGAGGGAACATTTTCATTGGGAAGGTCAGGATTATTCTGCTTCTAAGAAGAGGCTTAGGGAATTCCTTCTTCTTCCTCAACACAGGCCTTTAGCTATTCCTCCTGTTCTTGATGTTGTGGATGATGCCTTTTCTGAGGCTAATTTGAATCCTGATTCCATGCCCCCTGCTCCTTCTAAGCCTGATAGATTTTACAGGGTCCCTGATTCTCATTTATTCTTATTCAAGAACCCTTCTGCGGATCCTGAAACTATTTCTCAGGGTTCTAAGGCTGCTAAGGTTGCTTCTTCCAAAAATCCTATTCCCTCCGAGAAGGATTCTCGTGCCTTAGACAGGTGTGGGGTAAAAAGGTATATACTTCTGCTACCCTTGCTATTAGGGCTTTAAATTGCCAGTTTCATATGTTTAAGTATCAGCAATTTCTTTTGTCTGTTTTGAAGCAAAAGCTTGCTACCTTTTCCAGCATGTGCAGAGGATAAGGAATTGCAGGATGTATTGCATGCAAGTGAACAAGCATAGTTTGCATTGTGGTTTTGATGCTTTGGAAGCTTCTTGCAGGGCCGCAGCCTCTGGTACTGTTATTGGGAGACATGCCTGGCTTCGTGAACAAAGTTTGCCGGAACAGGTTAAGGCTAAACTTTTAGATGCCCCTGTTCAGCATGATGTTTTATTTGGATCCAAGGCTGAAGAGGTTATTAAAAAGATGGAAGAAAAGGCAAAATCTATGCAGACTGTGAAAGATTTCTTACAAGTTCAGCCTCCTAGATTTTCCAGGAATTGGCCCTACAAAAATTGGTCCTTTCCCACGCCTGACAGGCCTCAAAGGGGAAGATATAGACGCTCAGAGGTCGTGGTCAAGCTCAGGCCTCTTACAGATCCAGACAATGGACTGCTTCTTCACCTAGAAGGGGAGAAGGCAGATCCCAATCTCAAAGGAAGCAGACTCAATGACTCTCTCGGTTGGGCTTCAGGACCCCCTTACCTGGATGCCCCTCTCGGAGGAAAGCTTTCTCTTTTTTACAGAAATTGGACTCATATTACCCAGGACAAATGGGTATTGGACGTGATTTTAAGAGGCTACAAGTTCCATTTTCATACTCTGCCAAGGGTTATCGGTTGGCCAGATCTGCCAAAACATCAATGGGCAGAGGCCTTAAATCAAGTGGATGCTCTACTGGCCATGAGAGCCATAGAGCCTGTTCCTTTCTCAGAAATGGGAAAAGGCTTTTACTCAAGACTATTTCTGGTTCCAAGAAAACAAAACTCATGGAGACCTATTCTGGACCTTTCAGTGTTAAACACCTTTTTGGAAATTCCAAAATTCAAAATGCTTAGTCTACAACAACTGCTTCCAGTACTCTCCCAGGACGCTTGGATGGTGACATTGGATTTAAAGGAGGCCTACTTACACATTCCCATCAGGCAGGAACGCAGGAAATTCCTCAGATTCAAAGCAGGCTCGAGGCACTTACAATTCTCTGTACTGCCCTTTGGTTTATCTACTGCGCCCAGGGTTTTCACCAAGTGCCTGGCCCCAGTAGTAGCTTATTGCAGACTTCAGGGGATTCAGATTTACCCCTATTTGGATGACTGCCTTATCCAGGCAGACAGCAAGGACCTTTTACTTCAACATCTGGATTTTGTTCAACGTCTCTTCCTCCTCCTGGGATTTTCAGTGAACATAAAAAAGTCCCAATTGATTCCTTCTCAACAAATGATATTTTTGGGAGCCCTCCTAAATACAATCTTACAAAGGGCCTTCCTTACTCCAGACAAACAAATACAGCTGGCTTCAATTTTCAAAATCTTGGCAACCTTAACTCAGCTCACTGCAAGGAAATTCCTGCAGGCACTGGGCTATATGGCTTCATGCAGTCTGTTAATTCCAAATGCAAGGCTTCATATGAGAGAGCTTCAGTGGTACCTGAAAAGTGTATGGTCACAGCATTACCAAGATCTGGACACTTTGATTCCTCTGATCCCCTGCCTCCAGAAGGAGTTCCTTTGGTGGTCCAGGGTGTGCGCTTTAAACGAAGGGAAGCCTTTTCGTTTACCTCAACCTTCTCAAATCATAACCACGGACGCCTCGGATTATGCTTGGGGAGCACATTTTCTAAACAATTGCCAGCAGGGGACCTGGACAAAGAATCACCTGCACTGGCACATCAATCTGAAGGAAATGTTGGCAGTTCAAAATGCTCTTCTAGCCTTCAAGACCCTTTTGCAACCAGGGCCTCTTCTAATTCGTACAGACAACACCACAGTCATGTGGTACATAAACAAGCAGGCGGGGCTCTCATTCATAACCCCTTTGCAGACTAGCTATGACTTTATGGGACATAGCTCTAAGTCTGAATCTGCATCTTCAGGCTCAATTCATTCCAGGAAAGCAGAATCTCTTAGCAGACAGCCTAAGCAGAAACATTTTGGATCCTCACGAATGGATGCTAGACACCAACTTATTCAACAGGATAACTGCAGTTTGGGGGTGTCCCCAGATAGATCTGTTTGCATCCCATCTCAATCATCAGTTGCCTCTCTTTTGCACCAGGTCCTTCCACAAAACAGCTTGGAAAGTGGATGCCCTGTCATTCAGTTGGAGGAACCTTTCGGGATATGCCTTCCCTCCTCTTCCTCTTCTTCCCCGGATATTACTGAAGATAAAACAGGACAAGCCCAAGTTCGTCATCTTGATTGCTCCAAATTGGCCTCGACAGTTTTGGTATCCGACCTTACAACATCTGTGCTTGGAACCTCCTTGGATCCTTCCTCTGTACCCTTCTCTTCTGTCCCAGCATCAGGGTCAGATGCTACACCCTCATCTCAAGACACTTTGCCTGGCAGCTTGGCTCTTCAAGGAAATTTGATTTCTTCTAAGCTCCCCAAACAAGTTTTGGATGTTCTTCTTGAAGCCAGACGGCCTAGCACTAGGAAATCCTATGCCTCTAAATGGAAAAGGTTTTGTATTTGGATGCAGGACCGTGGCTCTAATCCTCTTGTGCCTGATCTCTCGTCTATTTTGCTTTACCTTTCAGATCTTTTGTCTAAAGGCCTTTCCTTTTCTTCCATTAAGATTCATGCTTCTGCTATATCTGCTCATTTTAATACTGACCCTCCTGTTTTTTCTCATCCATTGGTGAGACAATTCTTGAGAGGAGCTAAGAATTTGAGGCCTCCCAGGACCCCTCCTGTCCCTGCCTGGGATCTTAACTATGTTTTGGAAAAACTCACTTTGCCTCCTTTTGAGCCTGCAGCGGCTTCTGATATTAAATTTTTATCCTGGAAGACGGTTCTTTTGTTAGCATTGACTTCTGCCAGAAGGGTTTCAGAGTTGCAAGCTCTTATGGCTGTGGAGCCATACCTAATTTTCCATCTTGACAGAGTATCCTTGAGGACCAATCCTACTTTCATGCCTAAGGTGATTTCAAAAGTTGCTTTAAATCAGACAATTCACCTTCCTACCTTCTTTCCTAATCCTCAAAATAAAGGGGAAAGGATTTTGCATTCATTGGACTTACACAGACAGTTACGATTTTACTTGGACAAGACTAAAGAGTTCAGAAAATCTAACCAATTGTTTGTTTCTTTTGCCTCCAGTTCTCTTGGAAAGGCTATTTCCAAACAAACTATTTCCAAATGGATTGCTTATGGAATAAGATTTTGTTACACTCATCATGGGAAACAGTTTCCAGGTACTGTGAGAAGTCATTCTACTAGAGCAGCTGCCACTTCTACTGCTTTTCTCAGAGGAGTCCCTACCAAGGATATCTTGGAAGCTGCCACTTGGAGTTCTGTGCATACCTTTTCCAAACACTACAATCTCCCTTTCTATTCTAAGACCAGGGCAGGTTTTGCCTCTGCTGTTTTGCAGGGCCTTCTTGCTGCCCCTTCTTCTATCTAGCCTCCTCCCTTTCTTCACTGCTTTGGGATTCCACCCTACAGTTATGACTGCAACAGTGAAACACGAAGAACATAGTACAGTTGTGTACACCTACCATAAATGTAGATGTTCGAGTGTCTTCACTGTTGCAGTCGGTGTTTCCCTCCTATCCCCTCTTGTTTCACTTTATGGTGTGTTTGTGTTTCCTTGTGGGACTCATTTTTTGTTTATTGGGGATTTCTGACATCTGGGGCAAGAAAGGCTGGAGAAGATGGCGTCGGCTGAGGGCTATGTACCAGAGCGTACTGACGTCAGGGTACTAGCTTGTACAGCCGACGCCAGACCCAGACTTTGTGATTCTGGCCGACCTCGGGCTGCCTGCTGGCAGGATCACCCTACAGTTAAGACTGCAACAGTGAAGACACTCGAACATCTACATTTATGGTAGGTGTACACAACTGTACTTTCCTAAAAGTATTTCCAGGACATTTTTGAGAAAAAATGGTTGAGGTCTTAGAGTTAATGTCTTCTTGTCCCTTAGCCAGACCTCTTATGAGGAAACACCATTGGTAACTCAACACCTGGTGTCAACGTCAACACTCCCTGCAAACACTGATTTCCTTTCTCCTCTGCATCAGGAAGGAGCTGTTTTTGATAGATACAAGCATACCAAAAGAATGAAGGATTCCTCTTCCGAATGCAAGTGGACACCCAATGCTTTAGATGTGGCCTGTGTAGCTGACTCTGGAGATGTGACTGTGCCAGAAAAGTGTGCAAGTCCATTCTGGGAAAAGCATATAAATCTTGAAGACATTATAGCAGTCCCAGAGAGCAGTAATGGTATTTAAGACAAAATGGAACTCTGGGACCCCACCCCCTCCACCTTCATAAGGACAGGGAGTACCATGCTGATGTGATAATCAAGAAACAAGGATGCACCCTCTCCTACCCTGTTGCTGTGTGGCCATCCAACTTTAGGAATTCACAAGAGATCGAATTTAGCCCCTAACAAAATTTCTCCCAGTGATGAAAAACTGCCTGACATGCTAAACAGATCTGTCATAGTCCCACACAAGTAGATTCTGAAAAGAGAGGTGTTACTTCAGTTTGCATACAGGTAGGGTGTACCAGAAGTAGACCATCTTGCATTGCATGAAAAGAAGCCACTGAAGAAATACTACTCAAATGCCCAACACGAGAGCATGGAAGACAAATGCCTTCTTTTTTCCCGTGGGCAGGCCTGTTTCATTGTAACTTTTCTTCCCTTCCTCCTCATCCGAAGGATGCTTCTAAAAATCAGTGAGGATAGGCCAAGAGTGATCCTAGTATCCCCCCTTTTGGCATAAGTGCTACTGGTTCTCCATTCTTCTCAGTATGTCTAAGGAAGAACCGTGGATGTTACTGCTGAAGCCGAAGAAGGGGTCCACCAGTTCCCCCCACTTGGACCAACTGAATCTGGTAGGCTTGGTTATCTGATGCTTATACCCTCCAAATACTTGGTTACAGAAGACGTCCTACAAATCCTATAGGAAGCTAGGAGATCAAGCACCTGAAAATGTTATTTTAAAGACTGACCAGATTCTCACTGTTGCATTAATAAAGGATAACAGTTGCTAGGAGCTAGGCTACCTCATGTCCTTGGGCCCAAGTTGTAAAACTCCATATGGTAGCTGTCATATGCATCTATGAAACTTTATTTTGCCTTCTTGGTTTCTCTGGCTACTCACTCTTGGATTTTCTCTCATCGTACCGTGAAACAAAGGAGAAAGGAACCCTGCATTTATCAGATGTGCATAGACAGTACATATAGTCTATTTAGATAAGATACAAATGTACACAAAGTCTGATCAGCCGTTTTGTAACATTGGCAAAAAGTAAAGAAGGAAGATAGGTTAAACCACTTCTAAGTGTATAACCTTGCTTTTCATTACAAACATTGGGAATGCCGACACCATTTTGTTTGTGGGATACATCACAAAATGTGTCGGAAATGTCACCACCCTGAAAGATGTAACCATCCAAGCCAACCAAAAACCCTAGCTCACCAGTGAGGTGTACGAATTACTGAGTGCGCGCAATTCTGCCTTTAATGCTGGAGATAGAGATGCTTTGAAAAAGGCCAGAGCCAACTTGAACAAAGGTGTGAGAGTAGCAAAACAGGCCTACAGTCTGAAAAATGCAGGGACACCTCACTGACCAGAAAGATCCCAAGCAGCTGTGGAGAGGGATCCAAAACATCACAGATTGTAAGCCACCATCCACATGTGATAACCCAGACTTTTTAAACAAGCTAAATATCTACTTCAGTAGATTTGAGGAATCGAATAGAACCATACCAAAGAGACTGCCGACCAACGCAGATGGCACATCACTATGCCTCAACTTGAGAAGTACACAGGAACCTACGTGTAGGGTTCACCCAGGCAAAGTATCTGGTCCGGATATGATCCCAGGGAAGCTACTTAAAAACTGTGCTGATTAGCTGGCACTGGTCTTCACAGACATTTTCAATACATCTCTCAGCCAGGAAAAAGTGCCCAAATGCTTCAAGACCACCGGCATTATCCCTCTTCCCAAGAAACCATCTCGAGCATATCAGCCAATTGCACTTACCTCAGTAGTGATGAAGTGTTCAGAAAAATGGTCAAGGATCACATAACATCCTGCCTACCTGCTACATTTCATCCTTTTCAATTTGCATACAGGCCAAGTCGTTCTACTGCGGATGCCATAGCCTTAACACCTCATCACACCTTGGACCACGTGGAAAATAAGGACGGTTATGTACGCATGCTGTTCATAGACTTCATCTCTGCCTTCAATATAGTAATTCCACAACAACTGCTGTCTAAGCTGAGTAATCTAGGCATAGAAAACAAAATATTCATCTGGATCCTAGACTTCCTGACTGAAAGGCCACAAATAGTTTGAGCTGGAAAAATCACTCATCACCCTAAACACTGGGCTCCCACAAGGTTGTATACTCGGCCCACTTCTTTTCACAATTCTAACACATGACTGCACAGTTAAGCATCATTCAAACAGATTCATCAAATTTGCAGATGAAACCACAGTAATCGGCCTTATCAAGAAGGAAGATGAGGGAGCCTACAGGGAGGAGGTGACCCAACTCTCTCATTCGTGCACTGACAACAACTTGGCACTAAATGTTGGGAAAACCAAGGAAAACATCATTGATTTTAGGAAGGTAAATAAGCCACACACCCCTATTGTCATCAATGGTGCCACAGTGGAGAGAGTTAATAGCACCAAATTCCTAGGGATACATATCTCGCAAGACCTCAGTTGGGCCACAAACACTTCCTACCTTATAAAAAGAGCCCAACAACGTCTCCACTTCCTTAGGAGACTTCGTAGATCTAACCCCCCCCACACACACACACACACACACACACACACACACACACACACACACACACACACACACACACACACAGGTCCTACTTACCTTCTACAGAGCTACAATTGAGTGCCTACTGACAAACATCATCATTGTCTGGTATGGAAATTGCTCTCAAGCCGATAGGAAGGCACTGGATAAGGTCATTAAACAAGCCACAAAAATCATTGGCTCTAACCTTCAGTCCTTACAGGACATATATTCAAACAGATGCTATGGCAGAGTCTGAAAACTAACTCCTCAAATTATGAAACCAAAACAGTTAAACGGAAAACCGGCAGCAGCGCAACCGCCGCTGCTGCAGTTTTTCTGTTTAACTGTTTAGAGTCCGAAAACTACTGAGAGATTACATATCCAGCCTGTGGACTGTTCAAACTCCTGCCAACAAGGAAGCGCTACAGAAGCATTAGATGCAGGACGTCCAGATTCCATAACAGCTTCTTCCCACGTGCTGTCCGACTGCTGAACAACAAACCCATAGCCTAACCTGCTAAATGGGTAAACAAACATTTATGTGCAGTAAGTCGTTATGTACATAGCTCACTTTGCACTTTATACTTGTGTTTATTTTTAGTATCTTATTTTTGATTTCTATTTCAGTATTTTTAAATTATTATTAATCTTCCTTCTGTAAACTATAATTCTTATGGTACGAGCCAGAGTATCGAAATTTCATGCAGTGACATGCACTTTTTTCTCTGTTTATCTGTATGACAATAAAGTTTACTTTGACCAGACAGAATCAGAATAAATTCACTAGAGCAACAAGTTCTACCACTGCATTCCGTAGATGAGTGCCTATTCATTTCATCTTAGAAGCATCCACTTGGTCTGCCATTTATACTTTCTCAAAGCACTACAGTCTAGCTGCTGCTTCAAGGGCCAGGGAAAGGTTTGCATCAACCATTCTGCAGGGGATCATCTCACCTGCCTTTACCTCTGTTTATCTATCCCTTTTTCTTCAACTTTGGAAATTTTCCCAAGAGTAATTACTGCAACAGTCTAATATGAAGACAATGCACTTGTGATTGTTTTTAACGTGTAGATGTTCAAGTATTTTCACTGTTGCAGTACTTAATACTTGTCACCTGCCTCCTCCATCCTAAACCAGGATGTTCGTGTTTCACTGTTGCAGTCATTACTCTTGGGTTATCCTGCTGGCAGGCTACCCGCAGTCTGCCTGAATTCCAAAGTCCTTGTCCGGCGTCGGTTGCTGTCACCTCTTTTCTGACGTCAGTGCGCCAGGGTTATAAAAAATGCAGCCGGCACCATTTTCTTCAGTCTTTCTTGCTGCGCGGTGCCCGAAGCAAAAGCAGTTCGCAATGCCGGTCGGCCGACTCCTGAGATTTTCGAAATTGAATTTCAGATCCGAAGTCTTCAATAAAGCTAAGTACCCCATTGGGGAAAATTTTTTTTTTTTCTTGCTCCAGACCAATGTTAGAAAAAGTTAACAATTGTATTTCTTGTGGGAAGCAAATACCTCATAAGGATTTTCATTCTTACTGTATTCCTTGCCTAGGCCCTGACCACGACGTTGCTAGTTGTCTGTTTTGTGCTAGATTTAACCAATGCACAATAAAGCGTCAGTACGATTTGCTTTCCATTACGTTGGCCGGAGGTTTAACTATATAATGCCATCGGAACAGCCGACAACCGGAATTCATAAAAAGCACAAGTATAAAGAAAAGGACAGGCATCCGAGGTCCGAAGCCTCTTCTAGGCCAGTCACCGGTGCTCAGTCAGGTGCTTTCGCAGCCCCTGATTCCCGCTACCTCAGAGCCACAGGCCGCTTCCAACTCCCACGTGGAGGCAACTAGGTCTCTGGATACTCAAGGTAATGGCCCTACGGAAACTAATCCCTCAGATGGGTCCGGAGCCGCTGAGCAGGCATCGGCTTCTGAGGGTGTCTTCAGACCTACACAACTTTATATCAAGCCTACTTCAGCATCCAAGACATAGTCTAAAACAGTTTTAAAGACAAGGAAACAAGTACAGCTTTCTCCAGGACAGACTTCTGTGCCTAAGAAACAGATGCTCAAAATGGCCGAAGACCTAATTACTTTGATCAGGGGTTCCCATCCCCCTCCTGATAAGAGGGCCTAGGCAAGATACTGAATATGATTCCTCTGATCAGGTTTCCATTTCCTCTGATTCCTCTTCAGAACAGGGATATTCTATTCCTCCCTATGAAGATTCTGATGCTGAAGACTCTATTCCTTCAGCCTCTCCTCCTGAGTATTATTCTTTTGGGGAAACCCTACATACCATGAGGGAGCATTTCCACTGGGAGAGCCAAGATTATTCAGACTCTAAGAAAAGGCTTAGCGACTTTCTTTCAATACCTCAGCACAGACAACTTGCAATTCCTCCTGTTTTAGACATAGTAGATGTATTTTCAGAGTCCGGCCTGTCTCCAGATTCGTTACCTCCTGCACTTGTTAAGCTGGGCAGATACTACAGGGTCCCAGATTCCCATACATTTCTATATAAAAACCCTGCTGCGGACCCAGAAACCATCTCACAGGGTCCCAAAGGGGTGAAGCTTGCTACTGCTAAAAACCCTGTCCCGTCAGATAGAGATTCTAGGGATCTGGACAGATGGGGGGGGGGGGGGATCTACACTTCTGCTGCCTTGGCTGTAAGGGCTTTAAATTGTCAATTTCATATGCTCATATATCAGCAATATTTAATGTCTTTGTTAAAACAAAAAATGTTGACAAATTCTGAGTGCTGTGAGAACAAAGATTTGCAGGATTTATTGCATGCAGCTGAACAAGTGGGAAAACATACTTTGCAATGTGGTTATGATTCACTGGAGGCCTCGTGCAGGGCCGCTGTTACAGGTTCTGTTATTAGAAGGCATGCTTGATTAAAAGAACAGAATCTGCCTGATAATGTTGAGACAAAATTATTGGATGCTCCATTACAGCATACTTTGTTTGGTGTTAAGGCAGAAGAGGTGTTAAAGAAAATGGAGGATAAAGCTAAA